>NW_027266278.1:13639271-14105699 GCF_022045235.1 Haliotis cracherodii
AAACTTTGAGCCTAACACGGTATTTATCATAAGAGAATAGAGATATCATTCCCTGTATAAACGAGGATGCAGCTTCCTACACTGCTATTCTAGTGTTTAAAGTTAAGCATGGAAGACAATGTGACCTTGTCATAACCATAATGTTAAACAATGAAAAGGTGGAGGGGTAGCCTAGTGGTGAAAGTGTTTGCTCGTCACACCAAAGACCTGGGTTCAGTTCCCCCTGTGTCCAGGGCGGTTGGGTAGCCTAGTGGTTAAAGTGTTCGCTCATCACACCAAAGACCTGGGTTCAGTTCCCCCTGTGTCCAGGGCGGTCGGGTAGCCTAGTGGTTAAAGTGTTCGCTCGTTACACCAAAGACCCGGGTTCAGTTCCCCCTGTGTCCAATGTGTGAAACCCATTTCTGGACCATACTCGTTCACTTAAACGACGAAAATGATGTAGGTCTTCAGATTCAATTCCTACAGGTTCAAAACACAAGGACCCAATGACCCTGTACTTCCAACCAAGTACTCAGTCTGTGACTTTTAAGCCACTCGTCCAAGGCCCAAGCCTAGTAAGTCTGTTCAGTCTAGTACGTCTGTTCAGCCTAGTAAGTCTGTTCAGTCTAGTACGTCTGTTCAGTCTAGTAAGTCTGTTCAGTCTAGTACGTCTGTTCAGTCTAGTACGTCTGTTCAGTCTAGTACGTCTGTTCAGTCTAGTAAGTCTGTTCAGTCTAGTACGTCTGTTCAGTCTAGTAAGTCTGTTCAGTCTAGTAAGTCTGTTCAGTCTAGTAAGTCTGTTCAGTCTAGTACGTCTGTTCAGTCTAGTAAGTCTGTTCAGTCTAGTACGTCTGTTCAGTCTAGTACGTCTGTTCAGTCTAGTAAGTCTGTTCAGTCTAGTACGTCTGTTCAGTCTAGTACGTCTGTTCAGTCTAGTAAGTCTGTTCAGTCTAGTAAGTCTGTTCAGTCTAGTAAGTCTGTTCAGTCTAGTAAGCTGTGCAAATAATAATCCATAGAAGAATTCTGAAATATCGTAAAAGTTACGTTAAGAGCCATGTTCGGGCTGTAGTGTCAAAAGGTTTTGGTCCAGACTGAATACTGTCTTAATCCACACCATCACCAATCTCAAAGCGGTCTGGGAATATATTTTTTACTCTTTTACCTCATTTTTCTATTTTTGAATTTAAAAAAAAAAAAATTCCTGATTGGGCCTATAGGAAAGTGTACCCTCTGTTCCAGTTCAATGTAAAACATTCAGCTGATCAATATCTGATCCAGAGGTGTGGAAACTGGTCACCACGGCGTGAACTTCCATTACCCACCATTAGATGAAGGAAACATATTCTGAATTATTAATGTAGAAATAGCATACCAGGAAATCGATAACACTTCTATGATGAAAATCGGTTGAGTTCATTTTGTTTCAGGCATATCATGAATTCCCATAGCTTTTCAGATTGGTTGTCTGAAGACATTTTGAAATGAAAAATTAAGTGTGAACTGAAAGGAGGAGTGATTCAATTTACATTCATGCTTTTCCACTTAACACTTAACACAAAATACAAGACTTAGTTCTTCTTTGACAAATGGGGGCACAGGTGGCCCAGTCGTCTAAGGCGCCACGATTCGCTGTGCATAGTTGCGGCCCTTTGGCATGCTAGAAACCTATGATTGTGGGTTCAAATCCCGATTCGCCCCAATTATGTTTCTAGGTTTGTCAGCACCATACCCTTGCTCGTAGGTTTCACCAACATGATAAACGTCTTTGACCTGCTTCACTTCGGGCTTTCCTCCCACATTAAGATGACACACCGTGATATAACTGAAATAATGTTCAAAGCGGCGTTAAACCCAACTCACTCACTCTCTCACTCAAACTTGTTCATTTTGTTTTAAGGCAGTAACCTTTCCAACAAACAAACTTTGCAATTTTCTTATCAATTTCCTGCATTACCCTAGTAAGCTATAGTCAGCGATCAGTGGTTGATTATGATAGATCATTCAAACATTACAAGAGAAAGGGGCCTTGGGGATTCCAAATTAAAATATATGTTAGTTCCACAGCATCCTATATTTGGTGCAAGAGGCCAAGAATTGGATCATGTGGTCACTCGGTGACATGGTTGATTGTGTGTCAAGTAGACGCCAAGTAGACGTACGTTGTTCATAATATCAATCACTGTCTGGTCCTGAGTCAATAACAAGTAGCCATCATTCCTAAATGGGGCAGGGCGGCTGGGTAGCCTAGTGGTTAAAGTGTACGCTCGTCACGCCGAAGACCCGGGTTCGATTCCTGACATGGGCGCAATGTGTGAAGCCCATTTCTTGTGTTCCCCGCCGTGATATTCCTGGAGTATTGCTTAAAGCAGCGTAAAACCATACTCACTCACTAGATGGGTCATGTTAGCTGAAAGGGGCATTAGACACTCGAACAAAGACAAGAAAATGGATGGCACAAACTTTGAGAAATAGACTGATTTGCCGATTTGCGTCTTATTCCTAGCTAGATGAAGCTGATGACGACTGTCGGATCTGAAGTTAAACCCTGGTGTTAGACTTGGGGACAGGTGGTAATCTGTGGCTCCAGATGGACACTGGCCAGCAGTGGGATCGTGACGGACACTATGGGGGATGAAATTGTCGCTCTATGGTGTTGACAGTTAATCAGCCCACTAAGAGGGTCCAGTCTAGCCACACACGACTTGTTGAGGCTTAAACGGTGGTTAGTCTGTTGGAAGCAGAAACGTCATACAACAAAGGAAGATGTTCACTTTACAGCCACCAGAGCTGAGTTTTGTAAAGTTTGTAAGTGATATGGAGATTTTAGATATCCTGTCTCTGACTGCAAGGGAATGTTGTGTGTGTAAATGATGTCATTAGGTGGTAGAGATTGACTTGATAGGTTCAGAACCATCCGGTAGGACAAATGTCGTCTCTGTGTTGATTGTTTTCGTTCTATCAGAGAACTAACCTGTGAGGATCCGGGTAGAATAAGTTTTCATTAACCCACGTTTGCCGAAACAGGAGAGTATGTATGTCATAAGAGGCAACTAAGAGATTGGGTGACTTGGATGATGCATGTCATCATATCCCAATTGCATGGATCGATACCCATGATGGCAATCCCTGGATTGTCTGGTCCAGACTCGATTATTTACAGACCGCCGTCATATAGCTGGAATATTGCTGAGTGCGGCATTAAACAACATACAAGCAAACACACAAAATACATATAATGACATTGTGCTGAGATATGGTACTATTTATATTATATTAGGTTTCGTTGTCATCTTTTCATGACCCCTGACCCTGACCCTGACCCCGACCCTGACCCCAAACCAAACCCCCACCCCACACAACAGACAAACATACCTAGGCTGTTGAGGGTGGTGAGATAGATGGGCAGGTGTTAGTCCTGCACCATGACCGAGGAATATATTTATTTTGTGAAAATAAAAATCTAGAAATGCATACAAAAGCAAGTCTAGCCAGCTCAAGCTAGCTCTATTCCAAATCAGCGTAGGGAATTTTTTTTTTTTTAAGAGTCAAGAAGGATATTGTGTAATATAAGATTTCAGAGACTAAATGTTTGTCTAGGCAGGTGTGAGGAAGTAATGGTGACCTTTTAATGGCCGAAGGTAAAACTGTGTTTGTACAATGCAGACATGATGTTTGTCAGTTATCAAGTCAGGTCTAAAGAGGTCCCGAAGCTTGCGACTGCTGTGTCAGGTATTTCAGTAGTGGTCAGTATTTGCTGAGGCAGGTACCACAAGGCCTACCTGGTCACACTCAGGTGTGGACAGAGGGTCAACTCTTGCTGGAAACAGGGCTGACTGATGGCCTGCTGTAAATCTTACAGTTTGATGGAGTCAGGGTTATAATAGGCCCCCAGGAACTATTGTCTTCTTGGGTATTATTACTGTCTAACTTGATTTAGTCACGATATGGCTGAATTATTGCCGATGTGACTATAAACATTCACTCACTCACTGACTTGTCTTGGGCGACTGATTATGTCGAGAATCCAGGCTGGAGACTTATTGTGTTATACCCTGATGACATGGATCATTGCTTATAACATCAATCACTGAGTTGTCTGGTCCTGAATTGACTGTTAACAAGACTGCATCTGCCGTGGTCCAGTGGTAGAGCGTCCGTCTGGAGAGGGGAAGGTTTGGGGTTCAATCCCCGTTGTGTCAAACCAAAAGACGTTAAAAGATGGTACTTGTTGTTACCCTGCCTGGTGCTCGGCATTAAAGGTCTAAAACTAGTATTGGTCAGGAGTCAGTACACTCTGTCTGAGTGGGGTATCATAATTAACCTGCGGGGGGGGGGGGGGGCAATTGCCCCCCTGGATATTTTATAGAAAACATTTTTCCTTGTGAAAGTTAACTTGAATAAGAAATGAATAATCTTACTTGCCCCCCCTGTCAAAAAAAGTTAACTACGGCCTTGGAGTGGTACATGTCCACCGCACCTGTGGTCCAGTGGTCAGCTTACCTGGATTAGCACACAGGTGAGGGGATTCACACCTGGTCTCACCTGGACAGATGTGGATGACTTCTTGCTTTAATGTGCTGACATAGCATGTCCTGTCAAAGAGGATAATAATCTTGCAGTCTCACTCAATGGTGGTAATGGACCTGTCTTATAAGTGACCACCCATGAAGATCCGGGGTGGAAGAGGTCTTCAGCTACCCGGGCTTGCCCTAAAGGGCGATTATGTTTGTATGAGGGCGACTAACAGGATCGAGTGGTTAGGCTCGCTGACTTGGTTGATGCTTGTCATCGTATCCCAAATGAACAGATCGATGCTCATATCAATCACTGTATTGTCTGGTCCAGACTCACTTATTTACAGGAGGCACGGGTGGCCCAGTTGTCTAAGGCGCCTCGATTCGCTGTGCAGAGTTACGTCCCTTGGGCACTCAAGACACCTATGATTGTGGGTTTGAATCCCGGTTTGCCCCGATTATGTTTCTAGGTTTGTCAGCACAATAACCGTGCTCGTGGGTTTCACGAAAGTGGTAAACGTCTGAGACCTGCATCACTTCGGACTTTCTTCTCACATTAAGCTGACACGCCGCAATATCACTGTAATACTGTTAAAAGCAGCGTTAAACCCAACTCACTCACTCACCCACTCTTATCATGCTGAACATAGAATCATTTACTGACAGTTTCACGTGACTCCCTAGTCCTGCACCACTACTGTGGAATATATATTTTTTAGGTATTTTATTTTACTAAAAGCCTAGGCAAGTCTAGACCAAACTAACCAAGTCTAGTTTGCTTGATTCCACATATGAAGACAGCAGAAGAAGAAAGGTTCTTTCGAAGAAAAAAACATATTTTAAAGACTTTAAAGAAAAATATGGAAACTATCGGAAAGTACTATGTGATTAGTAGTGACAGTAAATTACATAATCAAAAGTGTTTCTTTCATCCAAGGAAGATAGATCCCTTTTCAATAAATGTAATCTCTGGCCAAGTCAAAGACTACTTGTAATGTTAACCTTTGTATTTGACATTCTTCTTTTCAACTGCTCAGGTGCAGGGGATCTTATTCAGGGTTGGGGCCCTCCCCTGGGGGTTAGAGATCATGCACTTATCCATGTACAGGGCTCGCGGGTACAAGCAGTGCACTTTGTGACAGATAATGTTGGATTGGTCTGTGAGGCCCTTGTTAATATTTTATGGATGGTGGTTAGGGGTGATGTAAGGTGTCGGAGGGGGTGATGTCAGGTGGTGTTGGGAGTGATGTTAGGTGGCGGAGGGAGTGATGTTAGGGGCTGTGTGGGGGGGGGGGGGGGCTATATTGACTTGTATCACAGGGATGAGCTATGGTATATTGACTTGTATCACACAGGTGAGATATGCTATATTAACTTGTATCACACGGGTGAGCTTGGCTATATTCACTTGTATCACATGGGTGAGATATGCTATATTAACTTGTATCACACGGGTGAGCTTGGCTATATTCACTTGTATCACATGGGTGAGATATGCTATATTAACTTGTATCACACGGGTGAGCTTGGCTATATTCACTTGTATCACATGGGTGAGATATGCTATATTAACTTGTATCACACGGGTGAAATTGGCTATATTCACTTGTATCACATGGGTGAGATATGCTATATTAACTTGTATCACACAGGTGAGCTTAGTTATATTCACTTGTATCACATGGGTGAGCTAGGCTATATTCACTTGTATCACACAGGTGAGCTATGCTATGTTGACTCGTATCACACAGGTGAACTATGCTATGTTGACTCGTATCGTCTGTGCTTCTTTGAAGGCTTTTCATGTTTGGAGACCTCCCAGTGTGTGACTTTACAAATTATGACAGCTTTTCCCTGACATTCACCTTGAGTGCGCCCTGCTGAAGTCCGATTTGAGTCCCGTAGATGAGCGATTAATCACGACTGGCTAATGGACCTTTGGTACCCTATCCCGGAATAGGCACGCAGAGAAAATAGACCTGGTTAACAACCGCTTCTATCCCTTTCTTTTATGTTTGACCAAGGTTTGGGCATTTTGTATGTTGCACTTTACAATGTCAATGTTGAAATAGGGACCCAAAGTGACCATGTCGTCACTTAAAAAAGGACAGGTTGGCTGGTAGATTTGGAAAATCTTTGATCAAGTTTGACTGTTCAATCATAGAATTATTATGAATAAGGGGGTGATGCTTATAATTCCTGGATTAAGGAAGATGACATAAACAAATGAGTTAAGAAATATCTGTATGATTTGTTCTGTCTAACTGCAGCGTAACAGAGCAACCAAATGGACTACCTACATTGGAACAGAATATGCTTTAACTCATTTGGTAGATGAACGAAAGTCACAGGGTTTCACCTTGGTCTATCTGTTTTTGAGTCCATGGGTCTTTCATTCATGTGTTTTGGGGTACGAGGCCGGCCACATGACATGCTTCCTTTCATTTCAAAGAATTTTACTGATGTCTATCATTGCACACTCTCAGAAGCCTTAAACTTACACATGTGGGTTTCAATGATAGATAGAAGAAGATCAACTATTGACATCCAGATTAGTGGCTAAAACTATAGATTTGATACCTCTTAATCTGATTCACAACTTGAGTGTAAGTGTTACCATATGTTTACTGGACTCTGACTTGTCGTTTAAAAGTTGTAGAAAAAAGGTAGATTTGATACCTCTTATCCAATTCAAAACATGTCTTAACATATTTTTACTGGACACAGTTATAGATTTGAGACCTTGATCTGATTCATGGGTGTAAGTGTTACCATATGTTTACTGGACTCTGACTTGTGGGTTAAAGGTTGTAGAAAAAAGGTAGATTTGATACCTCTTATCCAATTCAAAACATGTCTTAACATATTTTTACTGGACACAGTTATAGATTTGAGACCTTGATCTGATTCACAACTTGAGCGTAAGTGTTACCATATGTTTACTGGACTCTGACTTGTGGTTTAAAAGTTGTAGAAAAAAGGTAGATTTGATACCTCTTATCCAATTCAAAACTTGTCTTAACATGTTTTTACTTGGCACAGTTATAGATTTGAGACCTTGATCTGATTCATGAGTGTAAGTGTTACCATATGTCATCAGAATCATATATTATGCAAATCATTGAGCAGATGTTAGCCTAATAAATTTACCTCAAAGGTTTGACAGATGTTATAAACACTGGCACAATTGCACATGCACTATGAAAGTTGTGTCCCATGGTTGTAATGTTGTTTAGGAACAGGTGGCATGACATTCAAAGAGTCATTAGTTTACCATATCGGGTGTTGTCTGATGCCACGGTGTTGCTGAGGAGGCACAACAGCGGAGGGAGGGAGGGAATTGTTGCTTAATGCTGTGTCAGCAAGTTTGCAGCTTTTGGGGCAAAGACAGGAAATCTGCAAACGTAGGCCTTTGATAGTCTGTGAAGGGATAGAAATCAACAACCGCCTTTAATAACCTTCAACATGCTCAGGGTGTTCTGTGGTCAAGTAGACATTTCCCAGTTTCAAAAAGTGTGTCTAAATATCCTTTTGGACCAGTGCTGAGAATCCTTTGTTACTTTCTGCACTAACAAGTGCATCATTGTGGCAGAAAACTCTGAGATTCAGGGTTAGAATAGGTCCTCAGCAACCTACGCTGGTCATGGGGATTCAGGGTTAGAATAGGTCTCCAGCAACCTACGCTGGTCGTGGGGATTCAGGGTTAGAATAGGTCTCCAGCAACCTACGCTGGTCATTGGGATTCATTGTTAGAATAGGTCCTCAGCAACCTACGCTGGTCGTGGGGATTCAGGGTTAGAATAGGTCTCCAGCAACCTACGCTGGTCGTGGGGATTCAGGGTTAGAATAGGTCCCCAGCAACCTACGCTGGTCATGGGGATTCAAGGTTAGAATAGGTCTCCAGCAACCTACGCTGGTCGTGGGGATTCAGGGTTAGAATAGGTCTCCAGCAACCTACGCTGGTCGTGGGGATTCAGGGTTAGAATAGGTCTCCAGCAACCTACGCTGGTCGTGGGGATTCAGGGTTAGAATAGGTCTCCAGCAACCTACGCTGGTCGTGGGGATTCAGGGTTAGAATAGGTCCCCAGCAACCTACGCTGGTCGTGGGGATTCAGGGTTAGAATCGGTCCCCCGCAACCTACGCTGGTCATGGGGATTCAGGGTTAGAATAGGTCCCCAGCAACCTTTGCTGGTCATTATAGAGATGACTTTGTGAATCAGATAGTTGGGTTCAGTTTTGGGTAATTGTGTGTACCTCAATGGTGTGGATCATTGTTCATATTATCAATCACTGGATTGTCTGGTCCAGACTCATTTCCTTACAGTGCTGTGTAACAAGTAAAAACTAAAATATCTTTGTACAACTTTACTAGGATAGTTTTTTGGTTCATATTTTGATCAGTTTGTTGAGACCCTATAACAACTGTGTAGTGTGATTTGATCAATCTACTGGACAGATAAACAACAGCTGTTGCTTAATTTCATGGATGAATATTGTATTATCAGTCATCTATGATGGTATGATATTTTTTCTTTGGTCCCAGATGAATATATATGTCGCTCGCTCTCTCGCTTGCTCAGGGGGCGGTCGGGTAGCCTAGTGGTTAAAGCGTTCGCTCGTCACGCCGAAGACCCATTTCTGGTGTCCCCCGCCGTGATATTGCTGGAATATTGCTAAAAGCGGCGTAAAACCGTACTCACTCACTCACTCTCGCTTGCTCTCTCACTACCCCCACCCCCACTCACTCACTCACTCCCCCCACCCCCACTCTCACTCACTCACTCCCCCCACCCCCACTCACTCACTCACTCACTCACTCACTGTGTTACATGTCCCATCAGCAATTTCCCATATATCAGCAAGAGCAAACCCTACATTCATAAAAATCATTCACATTGGTCAAGATTCAGGATGGTAAATATCTCACATTCAACATACAGATGAACTAAGCCTTAATGTATATTTAGGTTCTGTCAAAGCTTGTAAAATGAGTCATCTGATCTTGGTTGTAAGTAAAAGATATCCCAGACATTTTTGTCCCTAAGAAAGTCAACGTTAGAAATTGGCACTGGTCCTATAGTCCTTGCCGAACCGCCCAATAGTTAAGGTCTCATAAGGACTAGTAGAAATTTGCCTTTTTAAAGGGTCTTTCTGTATGTATTCCTTGAGAGGACGAGTGGACTAAAACTGTATGTCTCTGACGCTGTACGTGAAGCCAGGTTAGGGGATTGAATTGGCTACCATGTGTGGCCTCATTCGTTCCAGGATCCTTTGGAAAACCCCACCTTTGTTTGTGAATTTGCCGTGTTATTGTTGACTATTTTTTTTTTAATGGGGACATGTTCCGTGCCGTTGCTTCTCTGTCATTAAGTATGAATCATTACATAGATTCCAGACGAACGGAAATCCTGTTTCGAGGCTCCGACTTCCAACAGCAGTTTAAAGCTCTGTATGCCTTCTTTGTTGATCGAAGCACCCTGGGGAGCTCTCAGTTTCACCTAAGTAAATTAGTGCTGCCTCCGCACAATACCTATGCCTTGCATGTGTTCGTGACGGTACAATTTGACAGTGTATGGAGAGTAATCAACAAATAGCAGTATTCAGATGCCACGAGAGGGAAGACAATTTGCCATGACATCAAGATCGCAAAGCTGACGTAAGCCAAGCATTGAATTCCTCGAGAGACATCTAACGGAATTTGTCCTGGGGAAAATCAATTGTAGAGCATGTCCACTCAAATATTACACCCCTCATTATAACAACTCAACCAGTGGTCTTCACTATAAGGGGACTCTTCTTTGTTAACCGTGTCTTCAAATAAATTAGAGAAACATTGCTCGATTTTTGTCTTGAATTAGGTTAGAACGGCATGTTGAGTGCTGCCCTGATCATGGGCTGGTTAAGAATTGATGGACCTGCTTGGCGATACAATAAAGGCTGATAATTACACCTCTTTCATATTGAAATATTTCGCAAATTGAATATTCCACTGTGAATTTTAGGAAACATGCAACATTTTGGTGGGATGTCAGATAATTTTAATGTACAGGGAAATTTCAGTACAAGAGTTCAATTCAGTAAAAATATGATACCCTATGTGACAATTAGTTCCTTTTGTGGGCTTGATTTAATTAAAATCACCACTGCTACAATTACTGCCATAAACATATTTTCTGTAATTTGAACATTTTATAAGATATGTTTGGATTCTGTCAAATTTGAATTTTGTTATAAAATCCTCCTCCAATACGAAACCATCTTGTTACATTAAAAAGGGTCAATAATCTTATCACGAAATTCAATGCCTGTCCCTTTTCAAGAAATTAAAATTTTCTCAAATTTGACCTCTAGGTATAACCGATGTTCAAATAAAAGAAGGAAAAAATCAAACCGTTGGTCCAAAGTTGGATTTCGGTTTTTCGGAGACTGGTATTGATTGAGGAGGGTCAAAGAGACTGAAGCTGACACTTGGATGATGTGTCGGCATGCCGGCTGGCTGTGGGCTCCCTGTTATTAGAAGGCATGGGATGATATCATCCAAGAGCTACACTGGACATTGCCTAATTGTAGCCTTATAATGAGGACATGGAGAGAATCTGTGTTACATTGAGGACGTGTAGTCATGTAGGAGGAGGGTCTTCCTAAAGATTTTGTCTTGTTGGAGGATTTGGGTCTTGTTGAATATTTTAGGAATGGATCGTCTTGGACCTTGGATGACGTGTAGGTCAGGATATGGAAGGTTAGCTTGCTTGGATGTGTAATTTTGAAGGTAATGTGTGTTTCATGTTTTCAATTTGATCATAAAAATATTCTTTCATTTATTTGATCCTGACCAAATGTTTTGAAAATGAGATTTTTTTATGTTCAGTCTTTGGTGGTTGTTTGTCGTGGTTGATTCTTTCGTCTTAATTTGCAGCTACCACACGTATTTCATTTTTTTCTCCTGATTTATTAAGTTTATTTAGGAGTTCAATCAGTGAAGGATGGTCAGGTGGCCTAGTGGGTAATGCATTCCCTGAGGCCAGTGTTTGATTCCCCACATGGGTGCATTGGGTGGAGCCATTTCTGTGTCCCCTGAGTGATATGGCTGGACTATGCTAAAAGTAGAAACCATATTTACTCAGTCAGCAGAGCTACAGATAAGCAGCGTATTTGCGTAAAATACCCCCACCCCCCAAAAAAAATAAATATTCAAAACCTAATTACTTTCAATTAATTTGCGTACATTAAAGAAAAAACTCAAATATATAAAAACAACACTCGTAAATACCCAATGAAACTCAGCATGCGTACAAGGGAGCTAATGTCCGAAACACAATCTCCAGCTAATTTGCTTTCCGAGTCAAGCCTTTATTTAGAACCGTTATATACATCCAAAACATTTTAATTATTTTTAAATCTCAAAATGTTTACTCATTTTGGGAAAACCCCAATAGAGTGATGAACAGATGAGTGAAAAAATATTGGTTACCCAATGAAAAATATAATAACACAATTAAAATGGAAACTTTCTAGTAAAAACTCAATTGCTCAATTAAAGTTATTTGGAGCTCTGAGTCAATCAGTGAAGAATTGTTTATATGCAGCTTAACATTTACAGTGTCATCATCATTCATGCATATAATCTCAAGAGCCAGTCTGTCAATTTGAAATTAAGTCTTAGGGATATAGATGTGTCATTGGTATATTGGCGCTAATTACCCAATTGCATGACCCAATCAAAACGAATGGAGGCTCCAACATTAGAATTAGTCTCCAAGGACGTGAGACTATTGTGCAACATTGTTACAGTTTCTGTAACATTGTCACACTTTCTGTAACATTGTCACCCAGGTTTCCTACAGTTTGTAGCAGTGACGGTACTGTAGTGGAGATCTTGCTGTATGAGACGGCTGTGAGTCCTCACTTTCAAGTGATTGACATAACGGCAGTGAGCCAACACAATATTGAGTCAGGGACGACAACATGCTTTGTTCTGGAATGTCGGACTGGAGATGGACACTCATGTGACCGACCGGTCTGGAATTTTTTGCACCAGAAATTCATAATGTCTGTGTGGTATAATGGGGCTGTTCTGTTTGATCATTAGGTAAGTACTGCAGTATATCACATAGGAATATGTAGAATAACACATGATGTCTTTTGGGAATGTTGATATCATAACAGCTATATAAATATTAATTACTTTGGCAACAGAATTCCTCAGGGAAATGTTGCATAGTGATATTTGCATTATTGGGTATCAACCATGTTTTTTATATATTTCTTCATAAATATTTTCTTGGAACATTTGGATGGCATGATGCTGTTTCCATTTTATATATTAATGGTTGTATTGTAATTAAGGAATATTTATGAGTAAACAAACAACTTAACCTTTGCATTGTTGGGTGGAACTTGTCATACAACTTATGTAAACAAACATTTGGAATTATGAACGTGTGGAACCTTTCTTGTCTAGTTTCTTGTCCTTCAAGGTCGCAGGGACAAGTTGTTGTCTGTGAGCTATTCTGGACACCATGTTGACCCAGCTGATGTTGTGGAATTGCTCAAACATTGTACATTTTGGGTGTTCTCACTCACTCGCCCCCAATTCATCTCTGTTTTCATGAACCTTCGGTGTGGGGATTCCAGGGTTGGAGTGGAGAGCTTGCTTGTCAGAAGGCTGGCAATGGATCGTGAAGTCTGACTTGGTGGCTTAGTTGATAGTGTCATCATATCCTGACAGCGTAAATCATTGCTTATAACAATCACTTGTTTGTGTGGTCCAGGCTCAGTTATTTACAGGTCGCAGTCATATAGCTAGAATATTGTTATAGTGCAGTGTTTAACAACA
The DNA here is from genome assembly GCF_022045235.1 of Haliotis cracherodii. Taxonomy (NCBI): domain Eukaryota; kingdom Metazoa; phylum Mollusca; class Gastropoda; order Lepetellida; family Haliotidae; genus Haliotis; species Haliotis cracherodii. The sequence continues at coordinate 13,652,602 of NW_027266278.1, forward strand.
AACAAATAAACAAACAAGTCCATGAAAGAAAGAGAGTCAAATGAAAATGGGAGCCAAAGTTTCCTACTTGATGTCAGTAGTAAGGTCATGAAGATCTTGGGTAGTATAGGTCTTCAGCAACCCATGCTTGCTGTAAAAGGTGACTATGCTTGTCATAAGAGGCAACTAACGGGATCGGGTGGTCTTGGTTGATGCATGTCATCGGATCCCAATTGCGTGGGTCGATGGCCATGATGTCAATCAGTGGATTGTCTGGTCCCGACTCGATTATTTACAGACCGCCGTCATATAGCTGTAATATTGCTGAGTGCGGCGTTAAACAACAAATAGCATTAAACCATGCGCGTTCACATGTGGGTGAGTAAGTGAGTGTGTAAGTGAGTTAATATGTTTTTACGCTGCTATTAGTAAAATTCCAGCAATATTACAGCAGGGGACATAAAAATAAAGTGTGAATAAGCGCGACTGAATGATTACAGGTAATTTAGTGTTTGACATCATGAGCATCGACAACGCAACTGGGATGCAAACACATGAATCAACCAAGTCTGACCACCCGATCCAGTTAGTCGCCTCTATCGACAACCAAGTATGACCACCCGATCCAGTTAGTCGCCTCTATCGACAACCAAGTCTGACCACCCGAGGGCCGGTCGGGTAGCCTCGTGGTTAAATCGTTCGCTCGTCACGCCGAAGACCCGAGTTCGAATCCCGACATGGGTACAATGTGTGAAGCCCATTTCTGGTGTCCCCCGCCATGATATTGCTGGAATATTGCTAAAAGCGGCGTAAAACCATACTCACTCACTCACTCACTGACCACCCGATCCAGTTGGTCGCCTCTATCGACAACCAAGGGTTGGTTAAGGACCAATTCTAACCTGGATTTTCAAGGTGCACGGTCCTCTTAAAAAATTGTCATTTATAAATGTCTTGTCAAACACTGAAACTCATGTTGATATTTAAGTCAGCCGTTACAAAGTCCTATGTCTAGACTAACATTTAGTCTCTGAAATCTTATATTACACAATATCCTTCTTGACTCTAAAAATAAAAAAATTCCCTATGCTGATTTCAGAATAGATGTGGAATAGAGCTAGCTTGAGCTGGCTAGACTTGCTTTTGTATGCATTTCTAGATTATTATTTTTTCATAAAATAAATATATTCCACGGTCATGGTGCAGGACTATCCTATGTCCTATGAAGGCAATTAGTTGAGTAATTTGTTTGGATAAGAAATGTTCGTGGTTAGATCAGCCACAACAGTAACAGATATTTCTGATTGAGGCATCCAATTAGTAGGAGTCTGTACGTCACAGCTGTCTGTCAAAGCTGTGACTGACATGGGAATACATTAACGAACAGAGTAATTGTGCATCTTTGGTTGTTGAAACCTTCGTCGCATAATGATATCTCACACTGTCCCCAGTGAATGGACACTCATTAGAGCAACAAAATCTATTCTTGAAATGTAATCTGTCACATTTGAAACTAATAATTTGTCACAGAAATCTGTGACAAGAAACTTTGGAAATGTTGATTTGATAAGAATCAGTGTAGTATTCAAAATGTTAAAAGCTGTCTAATTTTTAAGATTTTGCACTTTTGCAAGTATACAGGAACAATAACTGTTTGGGGTCCGAGCTTAAAAGGCCAGAGGGATCTACAAGCTACAACCTGAATAATACAGGGCCGTATCTTTACAATCATTTGTAAACGCCCTTCATCTCACAAACATGTATGTCTTTGGTTTTGGATAGATTGCAAAACAAAAAAATACAAGTCTCAAAAGGGGCGGTCGGGTAGCCTAGTGGTTAAAGCGTTCGCTCGTCACGCCGAAGACCTTGGTTCGATTCCCGACATGGGTACAATGTGTGAAGCCCAATTCTGGTGTCCCCCGCCATGATATTGCTGGGATATTGCTAAAAGCGGCGTTAAACCGTACTCACTCACAAGTCTCAAAATGGCAAGAAAAACAAGAAAAAGACTTTTATTAGATATGTTTTTAGTATAATTTGCTGGTGTAAGCATATACATCATTATCTATTATTATGATTTTCCACTTTTATCCATATTTGAGGTCGGCTGATCCGTAGGCTATGAAACTAAGAAGTCTCAGTCTGTAATATGTAGCTCTATAACCTTTTTGGGGGCACGGGTGGCCCAGTCGTCTAAGGCGCCGCGATTCGCTGTGCAGAGTTGCGTCCCTTGGGCACGCCAGAAACCGATGATTGTGGGTTCGAATCCCGGTTCGCCCCGATTATGTTTCTAGGTTTGTCAGCACCATACCCGTGCCCGTGGGTTTCACCAAAGTGGTAAACGTCTGAGACCTGCATCACTTCGGGCTATCCTCCCACATTAAGCTGACACGCCGTGATATAACTGGAATACTGTTAAAAGCGGCGTTAAACCCAACTCACTCACTCACTCACTCACTATAACCTTTTTAATCCTGGGATGGACAAACATTCAGTCCCGGAAGTATTTGTTTGTTTGTTGTTTAACGCCGCACTCAGCAATATTCCATCTTTATGACGACGGTCTGTAAAATAATCGAGTCTGGACCAGACAATCCTGTGTTTGACATCATGAGCATTGATCCACGCAATTGGGATCGATGACATGTACCAACCAATTCAGCGAGCCTGACCACCCGATCCTGTTAGTCGCCTTTTACGACAAGCATAGTCGCCTTTTAAGGCTAGTATGGGTTGCTGAAGACCAATTCTACCCCGGAATCTTCATGGGTCCAGTCCCAGAAGTAAAGTGTCTCAGAAGTAAAGTTATCCTGTTTATAAATATGTATCTACAAAACAAAAAATATAATCCAAATGGAGCCAAGTATAATGCTTAAATGCAGCTGAGGCTATCTAGACTTGCAAAATCATTCTAGACTTGAGTTGGATTCAGCTTTACATTATTTCTCTTGATTGTGTGAGGCAGACGAAAGCTGGGATTATGATTTAATATAAGCATTGGGACTGGTTTCATGTTTATGCTGTAATCTGTTAGTCTTCATGTTACAGAAATAGCCATGTAAGCCTAGAGGCTTGATACCTTACCTGTGTTTAACCACATCCAGATATGTAACAGACGCTTCAGCGTAAGGTTACCTCGTCGATCAAGTTCATAATGAAATGTTATTCAACTCCAATGATTACCAATTACATCAGGTAGTACATAATGACCCGTAACTCCCCTTTTCAGTAGCTCAATTGGTCAGGGGTCAGTGGTCAGTTATATCACCCAGGATAAGAGCGGCCTAGGTGTTATTGACCAGTTTTCAACAAGTTCACCAGCCAATGGGCACAGCACAACAGGGGGTAAATTAATACCAGTTGAGCACCTGTCCATCTGCCTGTTTAGAACAGAAATCATTGCAGGGGCATGTCTGGTAAAGATTCTTTCACCTGTTCTCATGCAAATTGGAGGAATAGCCCAGTTTTTTAAAGAAAATGATTTTCAATGTAAATGGTGCTTTGATGTCAATTTCTATGGCGTCTGTGATTGCTGTTTGACAAGCTTGATTGTTGACAGTATCATCTGTCAAACCACTTCTTGAACGCATGAATAAGCTTTCTTTTCTTTAGTTTAGATATTCAGAACATTCTTCACCTGATTAAGGATCTTGGAACATCAGGACATTTTCTACTCAGCATTTGCTTAGGACCAAAATAGTCATCTTGAGTCAAAGGTGTGGTCCTTAGCAAACGTTGAGCAGTATACATATATATCACATCATGAAGATTAATTTGTGTGAAATATATGAAAGCTAGAGAACAACGAAATACAGTCTGTTGTTTCTATGTTGACACCAGAGAATAGATTAATATTTAATCCAACACAGAGCCTTTAATGATTTGGCAAATCCAGATTGTCTCAGCTCCAGAAATGGTTTGTTCTGGGCTCCATTTGAATAATACCTTCTGTTTTGTAGATATACTGATTGAAGTGAATAAAGGAACACTAAGTTTCAGACAGTAAAATTATATGCTATCATGGGTTACCAGTCTTGTCCACTAAATACACATTGGAAACAATGTGCACACACACACATCTCAACATTTGATTCTGACATGTGTTGCATTTGAATGCTCATTATTTCAGATATACTGACTGTCAAGCATTTTTCCCAACATTTTTCATTGTTCTCTTATTCGTTTCCAGTATATATATTTTTGAATTATGAACTTTGTTCTTATAAGTTCAATGGGGCACGGGTGGCCCAGTCATCTAAGGCGCCGCGATTCGCTGTGCAGAGTTGCGTCCCTTGGGCACGCCAGAAACCTATGATTGTGGATTTGAATCCCGGTTTGCCCCGATTATGTTTCTGGGTTTGTCAGCACCATACCCGTGCTCGTGGGTTTTACTGAAGTGGTAAACGTCTGAGACATGCATCACTTCAAGCTTTCCTCCCACATTAAGCTGACATGCCGTGATATAACTGGAATACTGTTAAAAGCGGCATTAAACCCAACTCACTCACTCACTCACTCACTCACTCACTCACTCACTCACTCACTCACTCACTCACTCTCAGTTCAACATCTAGTCATCTGTATCCAATTACCTTTAGTGCAAAATTCTTTTATCCCTGGATTCTCTAATTTCATTTCATTTGTTATTTCTAAAAGATTTTGCTGTCCCTTTTACTGAAAACTCACAGCGTATCATCTGGATCAGGTGTTCATCGTTTACAATAACAACCAACGGAAGGAGAAGACTAAGAAATAACATTATCAACAGATTTTTGAGATACCTATCACCACAGCCATAAGCAGGCAAACTGTTCTGAACTGAGCAGGATAATTAATTTAAGACCACAGAGGTTATCTACCCACAGATCCAATGTAACAACTTGCAGCTGCAGTAGTTTGTTGCCTCTTAAGCCTTCTTGTGTTGCTCTGAGACGAAGTTACATGAGGTTTGTTATGACTTCGCTCGGTGTTGTCTGATAAGCATGCAGTCCATCCACGGGAACAATGAGTCGTGGAGTCTTACGTCAGTGCAGGGAAGATTGCCTTCTTCTATAGAAATTCCGCCTTTCAAAGACGGGTCCTGGAGACTTTATTCGCGATACCACATTTGTCAAGGTGTGTGAATCCATTGTGGTTTTCTTGGTGGAAGAAGATTTACTGGATAAGTGTATGCACTGTTAAACATAGAGCTAGACGTCTAAGAATTTGACTTCATGAACCTTTTCTTGAAAACAACATTTGATGTTATTAAATGGAACAGTTTCTATTCACCATAGAGCAAGATGGCCGAAAATGGTAATTTCAACTTTTCTGTGTAAATTAATATTTGATGTTGAGGAAACAGTTTAAGTTGCTGGATATATATATGCCCTGTTCGACATAGAGCAAGACTTGGCATAATTTCCATTAAAATTAATTTTATGTTGATGAAATGAAATTAATTTGAAAGTGAACTATACCCAGGATACATCTTCAAACAGTCCGTTCTCACTGAACATGTGTTTTAGATGAACTTTGATATTTCATGGATAGGTAATTTGTGAAGAGCAGTGATGTTAGAGATAAGCTAATCCCGATCAGCCTGGAGGTAGCAAGCAGTGGATAGATATCCCGTGTGGGACGACGGACGCGTATGGACAAGTGTACATGACACATATGAAACCTTGACAGTCAGGATGATGAAGTGACACCATATTGGGAGATGGTAGAGGCGATGATTGAGTAGATGCTCGGGGAGCTGGACGACTTCAAGCAAATTAACCTGATCTCAGGTGTACTGCATCCAGAAGTAGTGAACGTGCCTTGTCAGACCTGGTTAACTGGCTGACCAACTCAGCCATGCCCACATAAGGTGGATGCAAGCCAGACAGGGAGGCGATGTATCTATTCTGTGAATTGGAAGTCGGTGGATTATTACTATCATAGCTACTTAAGGATATGGTTGACATGGCTTAAATTGGATCATTATGAAAGTGGATGCATTTTCTGTAAGTTGAAAATCTGGATTATGACTAGAGTAGCCAATCGAATCACTTGATGACCATAGCCCAAGTTGGATCATTAATGTGGATGTGTTTTCTGGAAACATTCATCAGTGGATTCGTACCATCATAAGCCTTCAACAAGCACCTGTTGAACCGACGTGAAGATGGATATTTTAAGGAAAGGTTGACATGAAATATTTTTCAATTCACTTTTATGAATTTGAATCGGCAGTAAACATATGCAAGACTTTCTGTTCTGATTGTGGATGTAACGGATGTCATGTTGATCAGCTTATGGGGTTGGCTTTATGAGTTACACACTGCCTTGAGCAAGTCATTGTTTACCCTGCTGTAGGAGCATTTACCTGCCTGGGAGAATAACATCTACCTTCACAATTGTGATTAAGGTTTCATCAGCTTGATCGTCTGAAAACACATGGTATTGTAGATGTCACTTGAGATTTGTCACTGTTGCCCATGTGTCTGTGCAGACATCATGCCTGAGGCCTTGAATATCAGCTTCTGCCTTAGTCAGTCTCCCATGAGTTATACCTGATGAATCACTCCAAGTCATACACATTCACTCGCTGTGACGGCCTGTACTTCATCTTCTACACAGACGACTTTTTCTGCCAGAAATGATGCAGACAAGCACAAGGCGATGTTTCAAGGTCATTCTGGAGATCTGACATGGTTGGAAAGTGACCTAAGTCAGAGACTATTTAACTTCAGGACGGACTAATGACATTTCCCTCCATTTACAAGTGGCAACTCCTTAGCAGACCATTTGTGAAAACAAACATTAATTTCTAACTCTGTCAAAGACGTTTCAGCAATTCAGAGATGAATTGAAGCATTTCTAAACCTTTACCTGCTCACTGCTTGCTTAGCCCAGAACAAACGAATTTGTGTTGTTGCACAACCTAGACCAGATGGACAGTGTGCACCCTAAGTACAGCCTGCAGCTAGTGTAGCGAGTCGGTGCTAGCCAGTGGCTATTGTAAACATCTGCTGGGGGCTATTGTGACAGCCAGCAGGTAGTTTCTGCTTCATTAGCTGAATGGTCTCTTGACCTGCTCGTCCACCTGACACTCAGACGGAGGGAGCCGATAGACACACCTGGATGGGGGGAAGCCGGGCCTACATCTAACAGTACACAGAGCTGAAGGTCTGCAGTTACAAGGAGTATCGAACTACTGTCTAGTTTCCTTGGGACATCTAACAGTACAGTGACCCTAAGGTTACCATTCCTGTGGTATCTAACCGTATTGTTCTGTCCAGCTTCCTAAAGACATCCAAGAGTTGTGGGAAATCAAGGTAGCTATCCCACCAGCATTCTTTCAGTACAGTGTCAGGTAATGTAAAGGTCCTGTTTTGCATGGATATCCAACTGTACCGTGTTACGGGGAGCTGACAATTCTTGGATCCCTGGATATTAGCAGTGATTCTAGAGCATCAAGGCCATCCATTCTTCACAGTTATTGAAACATCACAGATCTCCTGTGTCTGGTGGACATGTAACAGTGAGTCTTATTGGGCAATCTTTTCTCAGTAACTGATAGATCTACCCAGCATTCTGTGAAAGCTGTTGCCAGATCCACATCCTAACCTGCTCGGATTAGTCTCCCTGGTGAGGGTCTTTGAAGGTGATGGGCAATGTATTCTGTGTTCTGCTAATGGAGACTGAGGGCTCACACTGATCGAAGAATGCCGGGGAGGATCTACCCTGTGATGAAGGGATGAGAGGCATCCCAGCTTCACTTCTAAGGAGACTGGACAGTTGAAATTCTTCTTCTTCATCTGCTCTTTCATCAAGAACCACATTGACTAAGTTAGACTAGTATCCAACTGGTGTTTTTTGGTTGATAGATGAGTTCTCTCAAATAACACTTCAGGATTTTCTACAGTGTTTTTAACTCGCAAAGAAGTGACTTCTGGAGAATTCTCACACTGACGTCATAAGATAAGAGATCTTGTCGTGAGAGTTTATCATTGACTTTGAAATCGGAGCAGCATATACCACAGGATTAGTGCGTATAAATACTGTGCATGACAAGTTGTTCGCAAGGAAGATTTAATATTTTAAGAAGTTTTTAGTGAATCTGCCTGTCTTTATTTATTAAAGGTTTAAAACTCTGTGACTTTGAGAAGACAGGTTGATATGCTTTGGACCCAGAAACTTGAGGTATTTTGTATATTGTGATTAATAAAACATAATACACAACTTACCATCATTCCTTGAAAGGGTTTTTCTGAGGAGTATAATTCATATTTACCGGAATCCATCATTGGTATGATTCTACTGCTGTTTGAGTAGTGTGTGTGACTAAAAGTTTTGAGTCTACAATCCCGAACTTTATGCAGAGCTGGCATGACTCTCAGATCAGTTGAGTGTTTAAAAATGGACTGTTATTAGCTATCTGGCATTGACGTTTCATGTTTACCACATAGCCAGACATTTTACTGGTCCTGAGCTTTGGACTTGAGTCCCAGACTGTCATGTCCCTGAGTGTAGGAAATACGGAAGATACAACTTGATAATGTCATTAGCTTCCCGTGGATGTCCCGACAGGAAGATGGTCAGTGTGATGTGGAATGTCAGGGGGTACACGGAGGAGTCTTAGTGTGAGACACGAGTCAGCCTGCCATGACAGACTCACTGTCGATGACAGACACCACTGACAGAGCTCATTAACGCAAACCCATAACATGTTATGAAATCAATAAATTGGGAGAAAAACAAAAAATTGGAAGAAAAGTGTGGATATATGACTTCTTATTGAGCCTTATCTGCCTTAATAGACTTCATGATCAACAGACACCCAGCAGACGTCCTGTACTCAAAATAGTACAGTTGGGTGGAATCATTGTGGATGTACATGACTTATGTCTGAGTCTTATCTGCCTTAATAGACTTCATGATCAACAGACACCCAGCAGACGTCCTGTACTCAAAATAGTACAGTTGAGTTGAATCATTGTGGATGTACATGACTTATGTCTGAGTCTTGTCTGCCATAACAGACTTGCATGATCAGCAGACATGTTCTACTCCGAATAGTACAACTTGTTATTGTCCACTGGGAGCAATGATTGTGGAGTCTTGTCTGTCAGCAGACGTCCAACAGATATCATAGACTCAGAGCAGAAAACGTGTCATATGGTCGATTGGAAGGAAACATTGTGAATATTTCTAATGGGTGTTGCTGCGTTTGACACAGAAAGAAAGGAAGGACCTGTGATGTCAGATTCTTAGATCTTGAATGTTGACATTGCTGTTCAGTGCCCATCTGAAGAACTGGTTTGGCTCCTGTACATGTAGAACAGTTTGAACTGGATTAGTCTGTAGATTGGAGACAACATGGATCTTGAATTAGGTAAGAAATGGGTATTTATATTTGTAGATTTGCACAATACTATTTCTGTTAGCATGAGCATAAGACAGAAAGTCAGAGGGGTACTCAAAGTACGTGATCTAGACTACCACTTGTCGGACTTTCATTTTGTGGAAGCCTCGGTGGCTGAGTGGGTTAGATCCCTGACTTTGTGTGCTGGCGATTAGGTGCCTCACCCTGACAAGTGTGGGTTTGAATCCCGGACGGGACTCGACCCCAAAAAAGTACGAGAATCTGTACTTTACTAAGAAAGTGTTATCCCAAATATAACATTTGTTACATTTGACCACTTTCTAAATGGCATTGTGTATTCATAGCTTTCGGCCATGGGAGCCGTGCCAATTTACACTTGTCAGAGGGGTACACAAAGTATGTGATCTAGACTACCAGTTGTCAGACTTTCATCTTTGTGGAAGCCTCGGTGGCTGAGTGGGTTAGATCCCTGACTTTGTGTGCTGGCGATTAGGTGCCTCACCCTGGCAAGTGTGGGTTCGAATCCCGGACGGGACTCGACCCCCAAAAAAGTACGAGAATCTGTACTTTACTAAGAAAGTGTTACCCCAAATGTAACATTCGTTGCTTATATACAAGTCAATGCTTCATGGGGATAACCAGATCTGTCATTCAGTTTAATCATACACTTGACATGTTATGCAAATCAGTTTTGTGTATCACGGAGAGATAAAAAGTATCCCTGTCAAAAGTAGGGTTGCAAAACAAACAAGTGGGACAACATTGAACTACGGGTACTCGAGTCCGGTTCGGGTATTGTCTGCCGGGTACTCGAGTTCAGTTTTCGTACCCGGTCGCAACCCTAGTCAAAAGTGGAGTAGTATATTTTCCGTGACTGGTTATCTCCCTGCTGCTGGAACATTGCTGAGTCAGCATTAAGCAAGATTCACTTGCTCTGCTATGTACCCTCTCACTAAACATTTGAGGGGTTTGAAATATAACCAGCATAAAAATTCCAAGATTGTTCACTTGAGGTCTAGTTCCAAATACAGTATTGGTCTGGCTGTAGGACAAGTACTCAGAGTGACAGTGATTATACTAGAGACAGATGATATTTTCATGATATCAGCAAAAGCCTGTCAGGGCGATCTCAGTACCGTCACCAAAATTAAAACAATAACTTTTTTGATAAAATGATGTCCTAGAAAATATTCAAACCAATCTGAAACCCTGAGTGGTCATAAAAACCTGCTCCTGATAAAAAACTACAGTGACGTTTGACAAGATACTATCATCCTTTCAACAATTGCTATGTGACAACTGTTCCCAGCCTATTTATACGACTCTAACAGTTTGTAAATATACAAATTGCAGCGACAAGCCTATCATTTCCTCAGCTTGAGTAGGTAATATGACAAAGGGAAGGTAGTGACTCACAATGCAAGATCTGAAAGTTGTTTCACGATAGGCAGTCACAGTTACATTGAATATCACAGGAGCTCCACTTATATTCTCGAGACAGACTCAGTTGTTATTTTATGTAGACCTACTGAGTGAACGGTTGAGGAGTTTCACCTACATTCTCTAGACAGCGTGTATTTTCCACAGGTAACATACTATTATTTTCAATTTGTATTGATATATCACAATGAATAATATCATCTCAGTGTTATAAGTCCACTTGATATTTTTGATAGACATGTAAACATCTAGCAGAAAATCTCTATTTTTGAATTTAAGAAAATACCATGAACACTGAAATCGAAGGATATTAATTATAATTGAAGCTTTCGACTTGTGTAACATTTTTGTTTCTGAACAAATTATGATTCATCTGTTCAGTTTCACATAATTTTGGGGGTTGAAAACTGTCATCAAAGAAGATGGCCTCCTTGTTGTTAGAGTTTGAAAGCCATTTTAGCAGTTTACGGTTTTAGCCACTTCTCCAAAGCATGTGTCTTGTAAAACTTGTTATGATCTAGTAACTATATTACTGAGATCAGCTTGTTGTAGACCATAATGAATGAATGAATTTCTTTAGTAGAATAAAAAGTATTTGGCACAGACTGCAGAGCTCCAGATAACTTTTTGAGCAATTGAGTTTTTACTCTGGGTTTCTATTTTAATTGTTATTACATTTTATATTGGGTAACCAATATTTTTTCATTCATCTATTCATCACTCTATGGGGTTTTTCCCAAAATTAGTGAACATTTTAAGATTTAAAAAAATGAAATAATGTTCTAAAGATATAGGTTCTAGGCTTGACTCGGAAAGTAAATCAGCTCGTAACTGTGTTTCGGAAATTAGCTCCGTTGTACGCATGCTGAAAAAGCTTCATTGGGTATTTACGCGTGCTGTCTTTATACATTTGAGTTATTCATTTAATGCATGCGTTTCTGTATGCAAGTTAATTGAAAGTAATTGAGTTTTGAATATTTTGGGGGGGTATTTTACACAAATACGCTGCTTATCTGTAGCTCTGATGTAATAATTTTTCCCTTCATTACCTTTTGGCTGTCCCCTCACATGACTGATAGAAATACTGTTCGAACAAACTATAGGTGTTAAAATGGCTCTGTAGCTATGACGCAAGTGTTAAACCATTCCCATCATCAGCTTCAGATTTATGTAATACCATTGCTACTACCGCCTTTAATACACTTCTCGAGTTTCATGTTGCCTCCTAAACACAGTTATAAGGAGACAGTTACATCATCCCACCGGAAATATATATTCCCACTTGATACCAGGCAGATCATAAAAGTTGAATAGCCAAACATAAGCCTTTAAGATACCTGCCTGCTCGACCATCCAAGATGGGCTGTATTTACCTCGGACGGTCATATTTTTATCATGCATGTCCGCTGATATACATATGGTGTAGGTTCAGTTGATAAAGTACAGGATAAGAACTTACCGTATATCATGACTGGTATATAAATATATCACAAAACTTGCAATATTTATGATGGAGGAGCCTTGGGTCCAGGAAGTCTTCTGCTGCAGTATTTGGACTTAAATCGTGAGTGGCATTCAGATAATGACCCCATGTTAATATATCACACAACTTGCAATAACTATGATGGAGGAGCCTTGGGTCTAGGAAATCTTCTCCGATAGTATTTGGACTTAAATCAGATGTGGTATTTAGATAATGACCCCATAATTTTAGATCACAAAACTTGAAATAACTATGATGGAGGAGCCTTGGGTCTAGGAAATCTTCTCCGATAGTATTTGGACTTATATCAGATGTGGTATTTAGATAATGACCCCATATTTTTAGATCACAAAACTTGCAATAACTATGATGGAGGAGCCTTGGGTCTAGGAAATCTTCTCCGATAGTATTTGGACTTATATCGGGTATGGAATTTAGATGATGACCCCATATTTTTAGATCACAAAACTTGCAATAACTATTGAGGAGGAGCCTTGGGTCGAGGAAATCTCTGATAGTATTTGGACTTAAATCAGATGTGGTATTTAGATAATGACCCCATATGTTTAGATCACAAAACTTGCAATAACTATTGAGGAGGAGCCTTGGGCTGTTTGTTTGGCAGTTTCTATAAGTTGGTAAGTAACAGTTATGACTATCGGAGAAGATTTCCTAGACCTAAGGCTCCTCAGAAAAGACAAAATATGTCAAGGTTGACAACTTCTTTATTCTATTATAATGTGACTCTTGCTTGACAAGGGTGTAAGGATCTATACCGAAACATTGCATCATTATAGAATATAGGAGTTGTCATCCTTGACATATTTTGTCTTTTCTGAGGAGCCTTAGGTCTAGGAAATCTTCTCCGATAGTATTTGGACTTATATCGGGTGAGGTATTTAGATAATTACCTCCATGTTAATATATCACAAAACTTGCAATAATTATGTCGGAGGATGCTTGGATCTTGACGTCTTCTGGATAGTATTTGGATCTAAGGACCCTCCTACATATGTAACTTTTAGCGTGTAGGCAAGCATCATTTCAGTTGGTTGGATGTTGTCGTGGTTGGATGATGCATCAGTGGATCGCAATTTTTTACGACAGGACTCAAGGTATCGTGAATCATATCGGATCGCACAGTTTGTGTACCGTCCCTGAGCACAAGTAATAATAATATAAGTGCTTTTTATAGATTCTATACACAAGTATGATGATGGTTTTGTAAAACATGCACTCTTAATGAAAATTAGTCTGTAGTGAATTTCATGCTTAGTTTTGAAAACTGCAGGGTAGCATACATAAGGATTTGATGACATGAAACACGAATATGATGCGTTATAAACACAATAAAAGCTCATCCGAACAGTTACCTTCTATCGAAAGTACTTTGAGATTTTAAAAATCTGCCTACCGATAATTAACACAGGTGTGTTCAACCTTCAACAGGTGGATGAGGCAATGAATTATGTACACACACCCATTTCTCACCCATAAAATATACTCCATTAACCCCAGCCAATAACCTCAGGATGGCAACAGTGTTTATGTGATTTCAAGAAGCCCTGGAATACATCCAGATACTTGTGGTATAAAGAGGGCTTATGCTGATAGCGAAATCGTATCAACTGCCTCTTGTGGTGAGTTACTTGGTTCTGTGAAATAGTGCTCGAGGTTGCGTTAACCTGGGAGACATCGGTGAGAGGAAATCTCCTTCCCAATGCAGAGTCGATGCAGACATAGTATTAGAAATCATTAGGTCGCCCTAACCTGCTTTGTGGATGGCCTTTGTTTACTCTCCACTGGTGGAGGTCGATTACTGGTCTATCAAAGTATATTGGTGAAAACTCTGTGGTGACTGTTAATGTGTTTTGGGGAAATTTTCTATAAATTTCGGTAATTGATGTAAATGAGAATGCTTAGTGCTATGACATGCTTATATTAAAGTGGGAGAGTTATTGATATTAGGCTGAAATAAGGTATTTATTTGATTTTCATTCAAATTGTTCAAAACTGATTTGGTAGGCATATTTATTTAGATTATGATCAAACCCACCCACCCTAGATTATGATCAAACCCACCCACCCTAGATAACGATCAAACCCACCCACCCTAGATTATGATCAAACCCACCCACCCTTGATCATGATCAAACCCACCCACCCTAAATTTACGATCAAACCCAGTCTAGAGTATGATCAAACCTACCCTAGATTACAATCAAACCCACCCTAGATTACTTTCAAAACCCAGTCTAGATTAAGTTTTGCTTGCTGAATTCCACAAATCATCCTGAGAAGAAGAAAAATGTGTTGTATAATAAACGATTTAATAGACTAGTCAATAAGAGTGACAGCCAACTGTTTGCTCTCACTGTAGTAATAACAGAGACTATTGTGCCGTAGGCCTTGCTTCAGGTGGCATTTGGTGTTCAGAGGTTCACAGAGATAGGACTAGGAGGGGTAGGGAGGATAGAAGTGAGGGAGCCACCAATTTTTTGTTATTTCAGCAGTCAAGGTAGAGCCCTGGCCAAAACAGTTTGGCACGCATGACCTGTCTCGGAAGGAGTTAAGAGGCATGTCAATATTTGTATGTTTCAACACAAGGGCTGCTGGAGTAGACCGCTGGGTTATTAAGAAAATACAACTGAATGTAGGTATATGGGACAGCCTGGAAACTGTGGAGTCATTCTGTACGTTTCATTTGGACAATAAGATTCAGGGGTTAGGATTTAAATGAATTTTTGTAGTGTTAGTTCAAACTGGGAGATGTGTGAGTTTGTTTGAACATTGAAAGCAATAAAGGCTGATAGATTCAACATATTACACGGAATGTTAAACGGCTTCAATGTTGGACACAGAATGTTAAATGGCTTCAATGTTGGACACAGAATGTTAAATGGCTTCGATATTGGACACAGAATGTTAAAAGGCTTCAATGTTGGACACAGAATGTTAAAAGGCTTCAATGTTGGACACAGAATGTTAAATGGCTTCAATATTGGACACAGAATGTTAAAAGGCTTCAATGTTGGACACAGAATGTCAAAAGGCTTCAATGTTGGACACAAAATGTTAAAAGGCTTCAATGTTGGACTCACAATGTTAAAAGCTTCAACATTTCACACAGAATGTCAAATGTTTCAATGTTTGACACAGTGTTAAAATGCTTTAATGTTTGACACAGTATGTCAAAAGGCCCAAAGCTATTGACTTAATATTTGACACAGAAAGCTATAGACTCAATAAAGTCACAGAATGCTATTGAATGATATGTCTGGTCCTACAGACGTCATGTCAGGAATTATTAACTGTAAAATTACCTGATACAACATTGCTGGAGGTGTGGAATATTGGCATTCTGTCACGTATACTGTGAATTCAGTTCTTTGAAGACCTTTATTCCTACAAAGTATCATTATCTTTGTAGCATAGAGTATAGGTAGTGTATATATGTCTATACACAACATGTCTAAGGAAATAGCTATAAAGCAATAACTCAAGCCTTTATCTATGTCAGGGTGCCCAATAGTGTATGCTCATGTCATAAACTGTGTTATACACTGGACTGTGTACTTGTGAACACTTCATATAATGACAACCCAGCTCTAAGCTGAATGACAGCACCATAGCTACACCCAGGCCCAGAAACAGTTAGCCACGTGCCCCAGGGTGCCACATTCAGACAAGTAACAACAATCTTCAGTTTGCAATGTTATCTTTAATTTGTGGTCTAGTGTTTTGAAGATTGGTTGGTTTAGCTGTTCAGATTTTTGTTTAGTATTCTGTTATGTGAACAATATGCCATTTTTAAGGGGTTTGCTATGTGTTATCATTATAAGGACTAGTGGATGAAAGCTGTTAGTCTCGAGACCTGGTCAGAATCAGTGACTTGGCTGACTGCATGTCATCGTACCGATGCCGATCACTGGTTTATCTGGTTCACACTTGATTGTTTACAGACTGTTGTCGTATAGCTGGAATAGTGCTGAGTGAGGCGTTGAACAACAAACAAACAAATATAACAAAGGGAATTCGGTTTAGCTGTTCAGATTTTTGTTCAGTATTCTGTTATGTGAACGTTTCTACTTTTTTAGTGTTTTGATGATCCATCCATCTTAACCTTGTGGGGATTCTGGTTACTGCAGGTCCCAAGTAACCTATTCTTGCCGTACGAGTCCGCTATCAGTGTTAGAAACTGGCACTAGTCCTATAGTCCTTGCCAAACTGCCCAATAGTTAAGGTATCATAAGGACTAGTAGAAATTTGCCATTTTTAAGGGGTTTGCTATGTGTTATCATTATAAGGACTAGTGGATGAAAGCTGTTAGTTTCGAGACCTGATAAGAATCTGTGACTTGGCTGACTGCATGTCATCTATCGATGCCGATCACTGGTTTATCTGGTTCACACTTGATTGTTTACAGACTGTTGTCGTATAGCTGGAATAGTGCTGAGTGAGGCGTTGAACAACAAACAAACAAATATAACAAAGGGAATTGTATGAGTTAATCTTCCTAAGCCAAAGGTCACCTTCCTAAACCTAGCACCTAAAGCCTCAGATACACAAGCAGTGGTAATATTTTTACCGCTTGTTCTTGAAGACCAAAAGAGTGTCTTATAGCTGGGACATGTTTATTTTCTGTGTATAAATATGTCAACTCTTTCAAAGTAGGTGTTGAAAGGAGACTATATGGGACAGCTACAGTACACAATCTCAGTGTCTATATTATATCTATTTCCACTGATTGTTAGCTGAACAGCCTGTCCTTGTGCCATTTTACTTTGACATCTCTCGCTTCGATGCAAGAAACCTTGACATATTAAAGGCCTTATTGTATTATCGGGGCAGGGGGGTAGCTTAGGGGTTAAAGCGTTCACTCTAACACGAAAGACCTGGGTTCGATTCCCCACATGGGTACAATGTGTGAAGCCCATTTCTGGTGTCCCCTGTCGTGAGAGTGCTGGAATATTGCTAAAAGCGGCGTAAAACCATACTCACTCACTATTGTATTATCAAAGGGGTTAAATACTCCCATAGACTGACATCTAGTCCCTAACATGATAATCATTTACAAGAAAACATCTGTTAAATTATCTTAAATATATTATAATAAAAAGGAGCCCAGAGACGTGAAACATATTTAGCCAACCCACAGAGGTGACTGTTTGTAAAAAAAACGTACATATTTATGGAGAACAACTTCTGTTTTTTTTGCATGTTGCGATGTTTCGATGTAGATTCTTACACAGTTATCAAGCTGGCTGCTGGTGTAAAAATCTACATCGAAACAGATCTGTATGCAATAAACCAGAAGTTGTTATCCATAAAGTTGTACATTTTCTTACTTACTCACCAACTTCTAGAATGCCAGGCAAACAGTTAGAGGAGACTCTTTGATACATTGGGGGTGGCTCCTGGAGGAGAAGAAATATATCTTTAAAATAATCTGTTCCCAAATATGCTGGAAAAAATCAGTTAGTTTCAATACTTGACAGGCTGATACGGCATGTATATCATGGCACAAAGTATTGCCATGCATAACACCAGGGCTCACTTGCACAAAGAGATCTTAGCGCTACGACTATTGTAAGCCTATGTTAAAGCATGGGAGTTACGATCATCTTAGCACTAAGATTGCTTTGTGCACCTGGGCCCAGGAGGACTCGTTACAACTGAGGTTGTACGTGTATCATGACGTTGACATCTCTTACCCTGTCAGTAATTGAATCTGGACCCAACAAACCAGTGGTTGATAGAATGAGCCATGTATATCAGGATTGTCCAACAAATCAGCCCGGCAACAGCTTGATCCTCCATAGTTGGGTTCATAATGCTGACGTAGGATTTCCAGCTTAGAAAAGCTCCCCAGTGACCTATGCTAGCTGTAAGAGGTGACTAAACGGTTCATGTTCAGTGACTTGGTCGATTGTGAGCCATCATTCCCTGCCGTGAAGATCTGGGTAGGATAGGTCTTCAGCAACCCATGCTTGCCATAAAAGGCGACTATGCTTGTTGTAAGAGGCAACTAATGGGATCACGTGGTCAGGCTCGCTGACTTGGTTGATGCATGTCATCGATCCCAATTGCCTGGATCGATGCTCATGATATCAATCACTGCATTATCTGGTCCGGACTAGATTATTTACAGACCGCCGTCATATAGCTGGAATATTGTTGAGTGCAGCGTTAAACAACAAACCAACCAACCAACCCTGATGGCTTGGATTGTTGTTCACAATATCAATCACTGGATTGTCTGGTCCAGGCTCGGTGGCCGCCCTCATATTGGTGAGTGCTATGTTAAACAACAAACATAGAGAGAGTTAGTGTTTTTTAACACAGCAGTTATTGTTGAAATACGATCAGGTAAATACATGGGGCCTGTGCTTCAGCCTGGTCTCCATTTCCAGTGAAGATCTGGATCTTGTAAGTAGCGCTAAGCATGAAATTGAGACATTATAATGGCAGTCATTAACGTCTAAATTGATATGGTATAACATTAGTGTCAACAGGCTTGAGACCCCCCTGAAGATGTGGGTTAGAAGTGGTCTTCAGTTCCACATGTTTATCGTGAGAGGCAACTAACAGGATCGGGTGGTAAGGCTCACTGGCATGGTTGATGTATGTCATCCCATCCAAGTTGTGTTCCCTCGATGCTCATGATGTCAATCACTGGATTATCTGTAATCATACAGTATTACATGTTGCCCTTATCGACACTCTATTTGTTTGTCCCCTGTCATCATATTTGTGGGGGGGCACGGGTGGCCCAGTCGTCTAAGGCGCCGCGATTCGCTGTGCAGAGTTGCGTCCCTTGGGCACGCCAGAAACCTATGATTGTGGGTTCGAATCCCGGTTCGCCCCGATTTTGTTTCTAGGTTTGTCAGCACCATACCCGTGCTCGTGGGTTTCACTGAAGTGGTTGTTAATGCCTGAGACCTGCATCACTTCGGGCTTTCCTCCCACATTAAGCTGACACGCCGTGATATAACTGGAATACTGTTAAAAGCGGCGTTAAACCCAACTCACTTACCACTCATATTTGTGGAATATTGCTAAAAGCAGCATAAAACCATATTCACTCACTCACCCACAAGTGATCCATGTTCATGATGTAAATCACTAGATTGTCTGGTCCATATTTGATAATTACTGCCAATTCACCAGGGTCTAGTCGTGTGAAATATTGCAGAGTTCAGCATTTAACAACAAACAGGATTGAGAAAGTAGTCCTTAACTTGAGTTTGATGGACTGTCAAATCGTTGGGGCCTCGTCCCTGAGAGTAATGACCGCAACATACACAATGATTTCCTCCTCGATATATACTAGTCAGGTCTACTATGACTCAACTTAGACCATCAACAAAGAAATAACCATAAAACGCTCAATTACACCCGATGTAGATAATGCCTAGCTGTTAACAACAGTTTGTGTCATGCAGTGACAAAAATTACTGACTGTGATCCGATAAATATGACAGAAACGACACTGTAGGTTTGTGGAATTGATACTACAGTAAAGTTGTCCTTGTTTTGTTGCGAATGATTCATGTTTTCCACTTGGATGGCGACAGGTTTCCGGCAAGGAAAATGTGTCAAAAAAAATGTCTGAAGGCACAATGTTTGTATAGAAAGTTTAAGCACACCTTTACGATTGTGTTCGAATAATGGCTGTATCATGCCCGGGGGAAGCCCAATGTCAAGTCTAGTGGTGGTGTGAAAATATGCTGAGCCAGCAAAATATGTCAGCGTGGAGTTATCTTTGGAAGGGTTGCTTTCCCAGACTGAATTATCAGGGCAGACACATAGAGATTGTTATCTATGTATTTTCCTGTATTGTAAATATCCTGCATTAGGAATCAATACTGTAAACTATGGTTATAACTAATTTAAAGGGAGCATTAATTGTTTGTTATAACTGTAGTTCATTATAAGCATATATATACACAGCAAATGACCTGGGCAAAAGGAACAGTTTGTTATATCCGTCAGTTCGTTATAACAGTGTTTGTTATAAACGTAGTTAACTGTCATTGTATTTTGCAAGCCACGCATTGGGCAACCCTTATTTAAACTTATTGAGAATGTTAGTCGTTTGTTTATTGAGCAAGTAGGCATTGCATCGAAGTATGGAGATTATTCTTGTTCCTCCAAGATAACCTGATTTGCATGTCTATCAGATTTGTTTATCACCATCCATTATATGATAAATGTAGTTGAATAATTAAATCTGAAGTTGCGTCATAGAAAGTTGAAAAATTTGCATGGAAATAGCCTATTCAAACTATTACAAAACAAGATTAGAAATTATATTTGTTTGTTTTCACTAAACTGCAAATTTGATCTGCTAGTGCTACAATTGCCATGTACATATGTAAAAGTGGTCACTAGTCCCTCAATTTTACTTGTCTCTGAGTGGTAATCCACAGGAAATGTCATTAGTCCTTTCTGAGTTCGTAGTCTTGGATTAGGTTACCTATGTCATTTATCCTTACAGAATAATCTGCACAATATCAACCCCAGGCTGAATCCTATAAAACAGGTATCAATTGAAGTGATTGGAGTTGATATTTGTCTTGTTCTGTAGTTATCGCGCCTGTGCTGGGGCATTACGAACTGATATTGCCCAACTGGCAGCATCCCGCTGTGTGATGGATGGGAGGAGCGATATGTATCAAGACTTGATGGTTTTCCATAGCAGTTTATGAAATTGATAGAGATCTGGTGTTTGTTGGATGGATTCTGCCATTTCTCAAAATTGATGTTGCTACTGATGGTCAATAATAGGATATTTTCATCATTAGAGCCTGAATATTAGTGTAGGAGGATGATTTTTGTTGCTTCAGTATGTCAATATATTATCACCAGGGCTTTATTAAGGGTTCCAGACTTAGACCTCTTGGCATCCTTCATCACAACTACAACATGACTTAGTAATTTGTTTGTTTGTTGTTTAACGCCGCACTCAGCAATATTACAGCTATATGAAGGCGGTCTGTAAATAATCGAGTCTGGACCAGACAATCCAGTGATTGACATCATGAGCATCAATCCAGGCAATTGGGATCGATGACATGCATCAACCAAGTCAGCGAGCCTGACAACCCGATCCGGTTAGTCGCCTTTTAGGACAAGCATAGTTGCCTTTTATGGCAAGTATGGGTTGCTGAAGACCTATTCTACCCCGGAATCTTCCCGGGTGTACTGACATTGTCTGCAGACTTTGGGCCGAATATCAGCCTCAGAGCAGGTATATATGAATCCTAGGTTTTGTAGTTTTGTATGAATTAATCTGAGTAGACCTCATCAAGATTGCATTTTGATGAAAGGAAATTAAAAACACCAAACATGTCATTTTCCTTTTGAGTGAGTGAGTATGTTTTTTAGCAATATTCCAGAAATATCACAGTGGGGAATCGAACCTGGGTCCTCGGCATGCCGGGCAACCACTTTAACCACTAGGCTACATCACATTGTCTTTTTAAGTAAGAGTGAGTGAGTGAATATGGTTTTACGCCGCTCTTAGCAATATTCCAGCAGTATCATGGCGGAGAACACAAAAAATGTGCTTCACACATCGTTAATACACACTCACTTATTCATTAAGCCAACACACTGTAAAATTACTGAAATATGGGGATTCCAAATTCACATTACTTTAAGATCACGAATATCTTGATAACACCTTGGCTTTATGTGTGATATTCCATGAAGATCTGGTGCTCTGAAACACGTCATCAGAAAGCCCTATTGTTTATTGCCAGTGTTTTGGGCACAGTGCCACTATCTTGTAAATGCTCTATTTCTGTAGTATGAACATGTGTAGATTCCGATTGTAGTGACAGGAGGTGAAGGTCAAGGCCACATATTTGATAGGGTAAGCCTCGGCAGTGTGTTTAGTGAAGGATCTTGTGGCTGTGGATTTGTCAACAGAGTGGATTAATGTATAAATATTCCCGTGTTCAAACCTTGAGCTTTGTATGACAAAAATGGTATGAAAATATAACTTAACTGTGAAGATTGTGGCTGTGGTTTGGTTTGAGGGAAGTGTCTATCGTGGAACATGTAAAAATGTGGATCGTAGGGATGGACATTTTCTACTTTTCTGAAATATGATTCCCACAACAGCCTCTCCCTCTACTGATGTTTGATCATAACAATAAAGAAATGTGATAACATGGTTTGGCATCAAGGGTTGAAAGAATGTAATATTGCCTAGATTTAACACTGCCAGTATTTAATATATTTGTTTATGGTGACATTTTCATGATATCATATGTTCACATGACAGTGTCATGAATCGAGGGCCTTTGTCTTTGGCTGCGGAAGATGAATAATATTGCCCAGCTGATTCTGGACCCCATATATTTTATTTTTCAACATTTGGGTTGTGATAATGATCCTTGATTTTTTTCTTTTTTCAATTATGTCAGTGTTAAAGAGTATTAAAAAAACTTTGTAATAACAAGCATGCAGGGAAACTAGGTGCATGCATTTTTTAAGGTTTCAGTATGAGAAAGCATTGGGTCAGTAAGCACTATGATATGAATTAATAGCATTTGTTGATGATATTTATTGATAGTATAATGTATTGAATGTACAAAAGCAGACTTTTCATCAATAGATTGTTTGTGAATTGTTTGTGAATTATGGACCGGATGGCTTACATTTCCGAAATAAATACATGCATACCAGTGTTCTTCATAAAGTACGAGTCAATATGACCATGTCTAATTTTAGAAACATAATTTAGAGGGTCTAGATTACAATCCCACACCAGTAAACTTCAAGAACTCCTGGGTCCCTTTAACCCTAAGGTTGCTGTGCATACCGTAGTCGACGTAATAAGCGCCCTGCTCTAATAAGCGCCCACGGCGATATTTGCTAATATATCGGCTAGTGAACAATACCAATTAGCACCCCTTCCGATTGATCAATGTACACAACACTTATTTATTCGCGTATAATACGCACTTGTGTGTTGTATGCACCCTTAATTATGGGCAATGAAATTCTGGAAAAATATATCTGTCGTATATAAACATTTCAGGCTGTCAGCATAAACCACGAAATTTATCTTTCAACTCTGTCTTTTCACCAAAATAATATTCTAATAAGAGCCCCCTATTTCTAATTTTGAGAGCGCCCTGGGCGATTATTACGTCGAATACGGTATTCTTCGCGACTTGGAATCTAAGAGTTAACTAATTGAAAAGAATACAGCTTTTCAATATGATGGTTTTGATACTACTCATCTTTTGATAGGTTAATCAGGTATGTCATTCTATTATAGTATACACATGACACACGAGAGTAAGTTTGGAGTATCATGGAAAGATAAATATATCCCTATGAAAGGTGGAGTAGATATGCATTCACACAAGGAACGAAACCATCAAGAGAACAGAATAGGTTTCATGCATATGTTACACTGCATATTGAGTCATGTGCTCTGGCAACTAAATTTGCCTGCAGCTTGTGCTGGGATGACTTTGATAGATGCCTTGACCTTCCATCAGGTCATGCTAACCTTGTGTAAGAAGATAGATTTGTTGATTAACAATGTATTTATAGTGCTTTGGTTCATATCGCGAGGAAATGTATGTAAGAATTAGAAAGATATATGGACAATAACGTTGGGTTTTCCTCAAAGATATGATCTTATCAATAAATAACAATATACCGTATTTGACGTAATAAGCGCCCAGGGCGCTCTCAAAATTGGATATAGGGGGCTCTTATTAGAATATAATTTTAGTGAGAGAAAAACAGAATTACAGATCGTAAATTTTGTGGTTTATGCTGACAGCCCGAAATGATACAAAAGAAAAGTATATGCGTATTATACACGACAGATATATTTTCCAGAATTTAATTGCCCATAATTAAGGGTGCATATATCACACGAGTGCGTATTATACACGAATAAATAAGTCTTGTGTACATTGATCAATCGAAAGGGGTGCTAATTGGGATTGTTCACTAGCCAATAAACTAGTAAATATCGCCGTGGGCGCTTATTA
This sequence comes from Haliotis cracherodii, assembly GCF_022045235.1. NCBI lineage: Eukaryota > Metazoa > Mollusca > Gastropoda > Lepetellida > Haliotidae > Haliotis > Haliotis cracherodii. The sequence continues at coordinate 13,676,882 of NW_027266278.1, forward strand.
CGTCGAATACGGTATGCTATGACAGTTATTCATGCTTGGTGAGCACAGGTGTGTTACAGGAGACAGGTGTATTGAAGTTTTTTGTTTGTTTGTTTGTTGTTACAAATTAAACTGGCTGTAAACAATCCTCTTACTGAATATATATTGCAATTGTGCCAGATATCTGGATGGCCGGATATTTCGACACTTCTACAGATTACATTATGTCATATGGCTGAAAGGATTGATTTTCCCAAACCTGTATTTTATTCTGAAATGTGTTTGTTAGAAAGCCTACAGCAGGTAGTTATGGCAGCATGTCCGGTCCTCTGAAAGTGACAGTTCAATGACATGAACCAGATCTGTTTAGTTGCAGTGTGAATCAGGTCATAGAATTCATTCAGCATCAATTTCATTTGATTTTTTCTTTTGAAGCCATTCAATCCTTGGACTCGCTGAATGACCAGATCGTGCAATACATCTTCGCACAGAATAATGTCGACCTTGACCTTGAAAAGGACCTGTCACCACGGGAACGAGAAACACTCAAGTCCTCCATGGTTTTGATCCGTGGACTGCTTATAGATGCTCAGTCAAAATTTCGGAAAATGGTTGATGATAATCGGCAACTTGCAGTGAAGATTGACGGATCAATCCAAGCAGCAAACCAAGAGGTTAACGTACTGCGAGCAGAGCTGGCGGATACCAACAAGAGGCTGTCACAGATTACGCTCACCAACGATCTCAAGGTGGAGAAGGCCACGCAATCCGAGAGTGACAGTAAGTTTGATTCCGTGACAATTCCAGGGCATTATACAGACTTAATGATCCCATCAGTGAAAGGTACTGGGCACTTACTGCATCCGGAATTGGTGCCAGACATGCATAACACATTATGTTAACACCACTAGAATGCTGTCATAATGTCAAATACATTGTATACAGAAAATTCAAGTTTGTTTTTGAAATTTTTCCTGTCTAAGGAATACAGGTTCCACATTTGTCGAAGCTTCCTTGGCCTGAAAGTTTTAAAGATGGTAATTTCATCGTTTTATAATTTCTACGATGGCAGTGCGGGGTGTTGAACATTCTGATATTAAGGGACAGAAGGCAAAACATTACTTTACCTCAGTGACTCAAGGCTCTGAAGATTACTGGAAATATATATACTGTATTCAACATAATAATAAGTGACCTGCTCTAATAAGCTCCCACGGAGATATTTGCTAATGTAATGGCTAGTGAGTGAGTGAGTTGGGTTTAACGCCGCTTTTAACAGTATTCCAGTCATATCACGGCCTGTCAGCTTAATGTGGGAGGAAAGCCCGAAGTGATGCAGGTCTCAGACGTTTACCACTTCGGTGAAACCCACGAGCACGGGTATGGTGCTGACAAACCTAGAAACATAATTGGGGCGAACTGGGATTCGAACCCACAATCATAGGTTTCTGGCGTGCCCAAGGGACGCAACTCTGCACAGCGAATTGCGGCGCCTTAGACGGCTGGGCCACCCGTGCCCCCGTAATGGCTAGTGAATAATCCCAATTAGCACCCCTTCTGAATGATCAATGTACACAAGACTTATTCATTCGTGTATAATACGCACTCGTATATATACTTTTCAGGCTGTCGAAATTTACGATCTTTCAACCTGTTTTTTTTTTTTCACCCAAATAATATTCTAAAAAGAGCCCCCTATTTCTAATTTGGAACGTGACGTGATATGACCCTTGGGCACATATAATTTTTATGAACCCTGATATGTTTGCCCTCGTAGGTAATATAATGAGCTCTGTTTGCTAGCCTGGTGGTCAAAGTGTTGACTTGTCATGCCGATGTTCATCAGACCCTGTTTGGCGGTCAGGTAGCCTAGTGGTTGAAGCGTTCAATCGTAACGCCGAAGACCCGGGTTCGATTCCCGACATGGGTACAATGTGTGAAGCCTATTTCTGGTGTCCCCCGCCGTGATATTGCTGGAATATTACTAAAAGCGGCGTAAAACCATATTCACTCACTCACTCAGACCCTGTTTGATTCCCTGCATGGTTCAGTGAGTCTGACCCGATCTTCAGGCATGCAACTTGGCACAGCCTGCTAGCTCGAGTCCGTCTAATGTTCAAGATATCCTTGGGCCTGTAGAATTCCAGGTTTTTGTAATGGATGTCCGCATTTGCTATCACTATTTGAGCTAGTGATTGGTTGAGGTTAGTTTACATCCTTATTCCTGGAAACCCCTCTTACTGATAGGGCTGTGTATTGGCAAAGAAATTGCATTACAATGTATTGCAGTACAGGTATCTTTATAGCAATATGTATTGTGATATTGGGAGCTAAAGTGTTTGACAGCGACTGACACTGATTGTATGTGCAGATTCTATTTTCTACTCAAGTAAATATTACTCAGCATGGTCAGTCACCGCCAATTGGTAGTCATGGATACCGGGGAGATAACAATATGAAAGAAAAATCACTTCCCCATTTTTGAGTTTTTGTCAATACATTTTGAGGGGAAACATAATTTATGAATGAATTTCTGTGTAGATTTTAGCTTAAACAATATAATTGATTAACGTATATACGAGAACACAAAAAAATATTGAAATACGTATCATCTGCAAAGTGTATTGCAGTATATGATGACTGATGTTTCCGAAGCCACAAATCACCTCTGTACAAGTGAGCTGTCATGAATTACTGCATACATGTATGTACTTGTCCTGTCAGACTGCCTGCGGCACAAGTCGGACGAGGAGAATGAGTTGACGAAGATGAAGGAGGAGAACCTCCGCCTGGAGGCAGCGGTCAAGTCTCTCACGCGGGAGGTTCAGGAGCTCAAGCTGGCGAAGGCAGTTAGCAGTGAACAACCAAGCTATGGGGAGCTCAAGCTGGAGCTCATCCAGACCCGCCAGGAGGTCAACAGGGCCAAGGAAGCACTTCAAGGTCAGTTGTCTCCCCCTTGAAATTAAAGTTATGTCCCTTTGTTTTACACAAAAGATGCATCAACAGGCCCAAATATAAACACTTCAAGGTGAGTTGTTTCAACCTTGAAATAAAACTTCTTGTGTCCCTTTGTTTTACACAAATAATGCATCAACAGGGCCAAATATAAACACTTCAAGGTGAGTTGTCTCAACCTTGAAATAAAACTTCTTGTGTCCCTTTGTTTTACACAAATAATGCATCAACAGGGCCAAATATAAACACTTCAAGGTGAGTTGTCTCAACCTTGAAATAAAACTTCTTGTGTCCCTTTGTTTTACACAAATAATGCATCAACAGGGCCAAATATAAACACTTCAAGGTGAGTTGTCTCCCCCTTGAAATAAAACTTCTTGTGTCCCTTTGTTTTACACAAATAATGCATCAACAGGGCCAAATAAACACTTCAAGGTGAGTTGTGTCCCCGTTGAAATGAAAGTTGTGTCCCTTTTTTACACAAATAAGGCATCAACAGGGCCAAATAAACACTTCAAGGTGAGTTGTGTCCCCTTTGAAATGAAACTTGTCTCCCTTTGTTTTGCACAAATGATCCATCAACATGGTCAAGGACGTTAACACCTCAATATTATTTCTAAAAGATGAAAGAATGGAGTGACTGCAAAAAAGTGTTTTTACCTTATACAATGTGTCAGCCTAGATTAACTTGAATAAAACATCACAGTTTATTTTTTACAATGGAGTATTCAGGATATTTGTCTTAACGTTTTACAGTCATCAGGGAAATCTAGTTAAGGAATCTTTTTTCAGTCACTTCATCCAAGCACTGGCAGATGTGGTCAACCCAATTCCGTCCAGACATTTTACGATCTGCACATTGTGCTCCCTGAGTAGACTGAACCGAATATTTCTCTCCCATAATAACCCGACTTCTTATTCTTCTGTCTCATCTTATTGAAAGATGTAAAGAACATCTCCCATTTCCCAGTAATGGACTGGATTCCCCGGAGACTCCGAGTTATGGCCCTGGTAAGGTGATCGCGGACCACAGATGGCGCTGTGGAGAGAAGGTTGTTTCGTTTCACCACAGAAAATGTCAGCACATGCACCAATAGATTCTATCTGTTGTAAATAAACACCAGATACCTGTTCCAGGACAGACATTCAGTACACCTCATCAGTGGAAATACTAGTCAGGTCCATCGCTGAGAATAAACTTGTGGAACTTGAGTTGCATCTTGAACATGAGGTCTCAATTTATAATGTCATTCCCTGTTGTAGGTGTATATATGTCATATTCCAAGTAAGGGGGGTGCATATGTAATATTCCTTGTAAGGTCAGTGTTCCCGTTTACCGGTAATTACCTGGTAATTCATGTGACTGCCAGTCCCTGTGGACCGGCAAATAAAGTACCCCATTAATCTTTGTTGAACAAAACATTGCCGATATTCATATAAGTATTTTTTCGACCGAAGTCAGCTTGTCTGTCCATCAGGGTTTCCCCTGTCTATTTTTAGTGTAAATAACATTCACTTGGCTTTGAAATTAAATCTTTATTTCTAACGACTTAGACATGAAATATTCAAAAAGAAAGAGAGAAAATTGTTACTGAACGTTGTGTGTGATGTGCAGATCTATCTGAGCTACTTCAGATATGATGTCATGGCATTAAACCTGATGTTGAAAGAATTAAATCCAGGTAACTTTCATACAGTTTTTGATTTGTTGAAAGTCGGGACTGATAAAAATTAGGGGGACTGGTATTTTTTAAAGTTGCCAAAAAGTTTCAAAAGCCAGCGGGAACACTGAAGGTGTATATATGTCATATCCCCGGTGTATATATGTCATATCCCCTGTTAGGTGTATACATATGTAATATTGCTTGTTACAAGGTGAACATGGCACATTCCATATTACAGAAGTACATATGTAATATTCCTTATTACAAAGTCTATATGTCACATTCCCTGCTGGGAGGTGTACATATGTAATATTCCTTGGCACAAGGTGTATATATGCCATATTAGAAAGCTCTACATTATGGTGTGAAGCCAATTTCTGGTGTCCCCCGCGGTGATATTGCTGGAATATTGCTAAAAGCGGCGTAAAATCAAACTCACTCACTCACTACATTATGGTCCCAGTTATATGAGGTACATATGTCATATTTAAGATAATTGTTTAAATAAATAAATCTGTGTATCTAAAACCGGCTCATTTCCGAAGAAAGTAATTAGTTGAAAGCAGTGAATAAATCCGAAACATTTCCTCTCACAATAACCAAATGCATGTTTATTACAAACACATGTCAACTTTCTGCACTGATGAATATTTCTTTGGGAAATCTGCGAAATGATTTCCTTGCAGTGTATCCTGCAACCCTTCTAACGTGATAAACATGAGATAAAGTAACAGTGATTTCTGCAGCGCTGCTTTCAATTTATCACCAAGAAGAAATCCCGGTGGCAAACATGTGTACCTAGCAGTGCCAGAGTGTTGCCTGGTATGTGTCTGCCTGAAATAACACCTCCCTGAAGACAGGTTGTTCCGAAGCCTGCCAGCAGTCTGCCCTGCACATGTAGATGCCGCATGGGATTAGGAGAGCCGGAGTTATGTCCCTTTGTATCACTCTGCCTTCCAGCTTTGATCAGGAATCTAAATAGGGATTTCTTGTTTTTATGTTGATGTGGTTTGTTTGTTTCCCCCCTACGTGGACTGATGTTTGTTGATTGGTGTTACAAGGCACTAGCTGTTATACAATGGCTGGCTTGTCACGTGTTGCTTGTGCCAGTACTAGAGCTCCAGAAATGCTGCGAATCTGCGTAAAATACGCATCAGAAATGCAGAAATATGCAGTAAAATAAAATCCAAGTGTATCAAATAAGCAACAAACATTACAGATACGGTACAAAAATACAACTTGTGCGTATCATCAAAATATTGTGAAGTAACCCTGCGTATTCGATTAGCAAATCAGCAACTTATTTTGAAATTATAAATGGACATTCCGTCAACCTTGCCAACTCCACGATGACAGTTACATCATGATCATTTGCCATCACACTTTCTTGTGGAAGTATCGTGGTATTTTTTAGTCCTATAAAGGTCTCGAGCCCACACGAAACCAGTTTGCAGGGACTAGATGAATAGTGTTTTTAAATATTTAACTTAAATACCCACACATGTTAAAACTAGTGGGTAACAGAAATTTGAATACCCAGATAGAATTACTGATACCCAATGATTTTAAAATGCATGGGTAAAATACCCACAGCACCAAAAGCTTATCTGGAGCTCTGCTAACAATTCAAACTACGGTTATAACGAACTCAAAGGGACCACTAATTTTAGTTCATTGTAACCATAGTTCGTTAAAAACATATATACAGCAAATGGCTTGGACAAAAAAAACAGTTCGTCATATCTACCAGTTTGTTATAAGCGTGTTTGTTATAAACATAGTTTACGGTATCATATTCTGACCCAGAATCTTTTCAGTTTAATTTTAAGAAATCCGCTGAACAATTTTTTCTTGACCTTATGTCCTTGTTTTGTCTCAGCACTTGTATACCTTGTCTCAGACAATAGTGCTTTGTACATTACCGGGGTATATCTGTATTGCTTGATGAGTTGATGAGTGCTGAAAAGGCTGGTGCCATGAAGACGTTTAAATTTTAAAAAAGAAAGCCGTGTTTCTTCATCACGCCCCTCGGTTATTTATGTCTCCCCCAGAATGGAGGGAGACATATTGTTTTTGGCACGGTTCCCGTCGGCGTCGGCGTCGGCGTCGGCGTTCCCACCGTTTCCGGACCATAACTCAGAAACCGTTTAATATTTTTTTTGCGAAACTTTGTATACACATTAACCCAGCACTGAAGTGGTGCCTTTTGCTATTTAGAGATTTTTGACATTTTTATTTTTTCTCGTTTCCATGGAGATAACTTGAACATAGACTCTGAATGGGGCTAAGCTTTGTTTCCTGACCATAACTCAAAAATTGTTCAATATTATTTCATGAAGTTATAACATATTAACCAAGTCCTGAAGTGGTGCCCATTAGTTGTTTGAAATTTCTAGGAGTTCTATTTTTGTCTCTGTTATATAGTAATGGAGGGTGGGAATGAAGAGATGGGGTTTAACGTGAAGTATGGATGGGGGTTAGGGGAGTGGGGGGAGACATATGTTTTTACGAGTAAAAACACTTTCTAGTTCAGCAATTGTATGGCTGATTGCTTACACTCTGAGATTTTCTCGACCCGTGAAGACCTGGGAAGAGAATCGGTCTTCAGCAACCCATGCTTGCCATAAGAGGTGACTGTGCTTGTCGTAAGAGGCGACTAACGGGATCGGGTTGTCAGGCTTGCTGACTTGGTTGATGTATGTCATCGTATCCCAATTGTAGATTCATGTTGAATGTCAATCACTGGATTGTCTGGTCCAGACTTGAATATTTACAGACCGCTGTCATATAGCTGGAGTATTGCTGACTAACAAACAAAGTGAGAGTTTCTCATTTCTTCAGGGGGCACGGGTGGCCCAGTCGTCTAAGGTGCCGCGATTCGCTGTGCAGAGTTGCGTCCCTTGGGCATGCCAGAAACCTATGATTGTGGGTTCGAATCCCGGTTCACCCGGATTACGTTTCTAGGTTTGTCAGCACCCTACCCGTGTTCGTGGGTTTCACCGAAGTGGTAAACGTCTGAGACCTGCATCACTTCGGGCTTTCCTCCCACATTAAGCTGACATGCCGTGATATAACTGGAATACTGTTAAAAACAGCGTTAAACCCAACTCACTCACTCACTCACTCTCATTTCTTCATCATACATCTGTAAAGTTTCAGTGATAATTGTAAGTGTTGTGTTATTGTTTTTCAACTGTGAGTGTTATTGTGTTATTGTGTTTCAGCAATGAGTGTTGTGGTGGGTCAGTGATGAAGACTTGTGACAAGTGTGTGTCAGGTGTTCAATGCCGCGTTTCATCTCGTGTTTCAGCAATGAAGGCGGACCGGAAGCGGCTATCATGTGTCATGTGTTTCATGTCATGTCTCAGAGATGAAGGCTTGTGACAAGTGTTGTGTCATGTCATGTTTCAGCAATGAAGGCGGACCGGAAGCGGCTGAAGGGCGAGAAGCTGGACCTCCTGAACCAGATGAAGCAGCTGTACACCACGCTGGAGGACAAGGAGTCCGAGCTGAGAGACTTCATCCGCAACTACGAGCAGCGCGTCCACGAGAGTGATCAGACCATCAAACAGGTGGGGCAGCCATGTCCAGGTAGTGGGCGAGTGGATAGACCGTTTGCTTTAGATGCAGTGGTTTTGAATCCACAAAGTGGTACAATGGGAGAAGCCTAATACTGGAGTCTCGAGCTGGAATTCTGCTGAGATTTTATTCTCTCACTCAATGGAGTGATCCGTGGTCCATAGAAGATCCGTGGTCAGTTACATTAGACTGCCTCCGTGGTCCAGCGTCAGCCCGGAGAGCGGCAGGTCCGGGGTTCGATCCCCGGCCGTGTCATACCAAAAGATGTCAAAAGATGTCAAAAGATGGTACTTCTTGTTACCCAGTCTAGCGCTCGACATTCAGGGGCTAAAACAATTAGTGGTCGGCTCTGAGTCAGTATGCTATGTCTGAGTGCGGTATTCATGTTAAACGGTGGCACGGTATCTCAGTGGGTCAGCACTATAATAATCAGCATTAGTCCAGACTAGTTCTTGATTCATGTACATTTGCTTACAACCTTCCAGATATTTGTCAGGGCCTGTATGAGAGCCCCAGGTGGCCCAGTCGTCTAAGGCGACGAGATTCGCTGTGCAGAGTTGCGTCCCTTGGGCACGCCAGAAACCGATGATTGTGGGTTCGAATCCCGGTTCGCCACGATTATGTTTCTAGGTTTGTCAGCACCATACCCGTGCTCGTGGGTTTCACCGAAGTGGTAAACGTCTGAGACCTGCATCATTTTGGGCTTTCCTCACACATTTATGCTGACACGCCGCGATATAACTGGAATACTGTTAAAAGCGGCGTTAAACCCAACTCACTCACTCACCTGTATGAGAGAGCCTTTTGTTCGGCCATAGTGTGAGTAGCCTGCATGTAATGATTGTGCCATGCCTTGGCCTCCAGCTTGCCATGGAGAAGGAGGACTGTGAGCGGGAGAAGTGGCGGATCATCAAGAAGGCCCAGGAGGCAGCCGAGCGTGCAGTCAACCTGCGGTCACAGTGCGACAACAAGGACCAGGCTCTCAAGAAGCTGGAGGTGGAACTAGCAGAGGTGCGCCTCCCGTGGGAGTATTCTAGGGTTAAGGATTAAGACCAGACTCACATTTAGTACCAGAAATTAATTATCTTATTTGATGATAAATATCTGCAAAATAAAATAGATATAATCCAGATGGAGACCAGGGCCCACTCGCACAAAGCGATCTTAGCGCTAAGACTATTGTAAGCCTATGTTAAAGTATGGGAGTTACGATCATCTTCGCGCTAAGATCGCTTTGTGCAAGTGGGCCCTGAACAATCCTTAACTTCAGGGAGCCTAGAGCTAAGGCAATCTAGACTTGCGAAGTCGTTCTAGATCTGAGTTTGACCCCTTTTTCAATTTATTCTCTAGGGTCTGGGACCTAGGTTCGTTTTCCCACATGTGTGATGTTTCTGGTGTGCCCTGCGTGATTTGCTGGAATATTGCTAAATGCACTCACTGTAGTCTTGCCAGTTTGTTTCATGACCCGTGAACATCCCGGGTAGAATGGGTCTTCAGCAACCCATTCTTGCTGTAAGAGGTGACTATGCTTGTCCTAAGAGGCGACTAACGGGATCAGTTGGTCAGGTTTGCTGACTTCATTGATGCATGTTATGGTATCCCAATTGCGTGGATCAATGCTCATGATGTCAACCACTGGATTTTCGATTATGTACAGACTCGATTATGTACAGACCGCTGTCATATAGCTGGAATATTGCTGATTACGGCATGAAACAACAAAACAAACAAACATGTCATTGGTTGTATTATGTGTCATACTAAAGCTATGTTAAGATGGCTTTTAGATTAGGGCAGACTAACTAAAAACAAACGGCCTAAGTGAATAAGATAATTATTTATAATGTTGTTTACAAGTTTACAAGCGTATTCTTGTTTGTTATACAAATATCGTTACCCTCAACATTTTGATGAATATGCTAATTGTTGGGGGGCTGGAATATGGCCGAGTGTGACAATGACAACAAACAAATATTCTGAGCCATAACTGGGGCGTTGGGGTAGCCTAGTGGTTAAAGCATTTACTTGTCATGCCAAAGACCCGGATTCGATTCAATTTCAATTTCTGGTGTCCCATGCCGAGATATTGCTGGAATATTGCTAAAAGTGGCATTAAACCATACTCACTCACTCAGTGTTCCCCAACCTGATATTGCTGGAATATTGCAAAAAGCAGTGTAAAACCCAACTCACTCACTCACTCACTCACTCACTCACTCACTCACTCACTCACTCACTCACAGTTGAAGACTCATCCTGTTGACCACAACAAGTCGTCGAGTGCATCAGAGGCGGATCACACCACCCACAGCGTCGCCAGCACCATCGCCAGCGAGGAACTGCCTCCGTATGAAACCATGTCACAGTCTGACGTGTCGCGGGACGACAGCTTCTCAGGTGAGTTTTCAGATGTGTCATGTGGGACGTCTAGACGAGTCCCTTGGCGACATGAAGCGCCAATACGTATATATGCAAATCTGTGATGTTTTCAGTAAAGACGAGCACACCTAGTTATCGTCAGTCCCTTGGCAATGTGAAGCACCAGTACGTTTATGTAAATCTTTGATGTTTTCATTAAAGACGAGCACACCTAGTTATCGTCAGTCCCTTGGCAACATGAAGTGCAAGTACATTTATGCAAATATGTCTTGTTTTCAGTAAAGACGAGCACACCTAGTTATTGTCAGTCCCTTGGCGACATGAAGCGCCAGTACGTTTATGCAAATCTGTGATGTTTTCAGTAAAGACGAGCACACCTAGTCATGACTCGAATGTCAACTCCTTCACCAACCCGAACAAACTGCTCAACACAAGTCACGAGCTGCCAGAGCACGACACCAAGAAGAGACACCGCATCCCTGTGTTCGGCTCCCTCACACGCATGTTTAGCAAGGGGAGGCTACGCAGGTCCATCGCTCTGCCACATGGAGAGACCTTCGACGGTACGATCATGGACTAACATTAAGTCTCTGAAAGGAAACTGTTCTGAGATATTTTCAGTTAAATTGTTTTTTTCATATTTATTAGAAAGGAGCCCAGAGAAGCTCTTCATTTGAGCCTGAAACTGAAGAAATCTAGACTTGCCAAACGATTGTGATGATATGGTATTTCATTGCACAATATTAACACTACTCAGTAGAAGTTTAAGAACACTGGATTTTTTCACATGAGTGATTAATTATAGTAATTTTTCAACTTCTAGTAGTATATGAAGTAGCATGTTTTAAGAATGAATGGCAAATGCAAGATGAGAGAAGTTCTTTACAGCGTTCCCGATAATCGGTAATTACCATCTTTTTTACTGGTACAATTAGGCTTACATCGGTAATTCCTGTGGCTGCCAGTACCTGTGGACCATCAAATAAAGCACCTTATAAATCATCGTTGTTGACCAAAAACATCAGCGAACATCAACAAAGTATATTTTTTTTACGAAGTCTCTGCCTTTATCAATTGTCCATTGTTTTGGTGTACAGACCCAGGTCACCCGAAGCTTGCCCTGCTGAGCCCTGACAACTACCAGGAGAAGCTGGCCCTGGTGAACGGCCTCAAGGGAGTCCACATGACCAACTGGAAGGCCAATCAGGTGCTGGCCTGGCTCGAGATCTCACTGTCCATGCCCATGTATGGGAAGATGTGTGCTGAGAACATCAAGAGTGGGAAGGTACGGGATTCCTTCCTACATATAGGATCTTTGGGATTCGGGATCAGAGTAGGCCCCAGGCGACCTATGCTGGTCATAAGAATTGACAACCCGTTAAGATCCAGATTAGAATAGGTCTTCAGCAACCAATGCTTGCCATAAAGGGCGACTATGCTTGTCGTAAGAGGTGACTAATAGGATCGGGTGATCGGGCTTGTTGACTTGTTTGATGCATGTCATTGTATGCCATTTGCATGGATTGATGATGATGATGCCATCTTGGGGTCCAGGTTGCATGCTCCTAGGCAGTGAAGGTATTTGGCAAGTACATCACATCAAACACATGATAAAAATCGCTATTTGAAATCCCCGATATATCAAACATGAAAAAATGATATTGTGGAAAGAATAAACCTCAATTTACTGATATACCGGTAATACCTCACACCCTTAATACTGAAACTCGTCTCTGCGTGACAGGTACTTCTGGGGCTGAGTGACTCGGACCTGGGGGCCGCCCTCGGCATCACCAACAGTATACACCGGCGGAAGCTGCGGCTAGCCATCGAGGAGCAGCGCGACCCAGGGGAGATGTGAGTCACCATCAGCTACAGGGAACAGGCTTGGGATGTCAGGGCAGAACACTTCATGTTCCTTCAGGTGGCAGGCCTATATGCTTGTCGTAAGAGGCACCCAAATGTATCGGGTGGTCAAGCTTGTGACTTGGTTGATTGCATGTCATTGTAATCCGACAGTGTGGATCATTGCTCATTGTATCAATCACTGGTTTGTCTCGTTCGGAATTGGTTATTTACAGACGAACTCGTAAGACGAAGACGTAAGAGGCGACTATGCTTGTCGTAAGAGGCAACTAACAGGATCGGGTTGTCAGGCTCACAGACTTGGTTAATGCATGTCATCTTATCCCAATTGCGTGTATCGATGCTCATGATGTCAATCACTGGATTGTCTGCTCCAGACTCGATTATTTACAGACCACTGTCACATAGCTGGAATATTGCTGAGTGCTTCATTAAACTTTAGACACTAGTCTATATATATATATATATATAAGTCCATATGTTAACTCTGATAATTCCTGCGAATATCCTGCCTCTATTACATCATAGCCACAAATTCCCATTTTGGCAATAATCACACTATAAAAATCTTTAGATTTTTTCGACAGACGTCCTCTTCACTGCCAATTATCCCATAGTCTTTGAGGTAAACCCTATCCCTTGTCACACTGCATCTGCGCATGCGCAAGGCGGGAAAACATCACTTCTTTCCCATGTGTGTTGGATCAACAAGCAAAGTTTATTGCTCATCAATCCAATTTTGAATATTGCTGAGTGCTACATCAAACTTTAGACACTAGTCTGTGTATATATAGGGGCGGTCGGGTTGCCTAGTGGTTAAAGCGTTCGCTCGTCACGCCAAAGACCCGGGTTCAATTCCCGACATGGGTAATGTGTGAAGCCCATTTCTGGTGTCCCCCGCCATGATATTGCTGGAATATTGCTAAAAGCGGCGTAAAACCATACTCACTCACTCACTCACTGTGTATATATAAGTCCATATGTTAACTCTGATATCTACTGGAAATGTGGTCAAGACACAAGTTAGGTTGGTAGACTTAAGCGTTTCCATCGTCCATCACGTCAGCTAATATTGAATGTATTTGTCTCAACAGAAAATATTCGAAGGCAGCAAACATCGACCACACGTGGGTGTCTCACCGCTGGATCCCCGACCTGGGCCTCCCTCAACACGCGGCCATGTTTGAATCCCAGCTGGCAGACGGCAGACTTCTCAACCAGCTGTCCAAGAAGGACCTAGAAAAACATTTCAGTGTCCATCGCAAGTTTCACCAAGCCAGTATTCTACACGCCGTGGAATTACTACGGCTGCTCAATTTTGATAAAGAGGTTCGTGTGCATACCAGTGCAACATGTATGTTTGGTTTTCAAGACTTGACCGGGGGTGGTCGGGTACAGGTAGCCTATTGGTTAAAGCATTCGCTCGTCGCGGTGAAGACCCGGGTTCGATTCCCGACATGGGTACGTTGTGTGAAGCCCATTTCTGGTGTCCCCCGCCGTTATATTGCTGGAATATTGCTAAAAGCGGCGTAAAACCATGCACACTCACACACTCACTCACTCAAGCCTTGACCATGGAATTACTTGTGATCGTGTTATTATGTTTTGGTACTTTTCAATTTATTTTGTTGTTGTTGCATTTTCCTGAGGCAGTTGCAGTGATATATGCTGTTGCCTTGACATACCTAAAATATGAAAAAAAGTGAAAAACCTCTCAATTCCCTATGAAGAGTGGTGTTCCTTACCTCTGCCAGGATCTGCTGAAATACTGTTTACATTTGGTCAGCATTAAACCCTGGACTAACGTTGATGATGTTTCAGTTGTTAACAGAGAGACGGTCGCAGTGTGAGGACAACAACACTGACCCCCTGGTGTGGTCCAACGACAAGGTCATGAAGTGGATAAGGTCAATAGAACTTGGGGTAAGTTTGGTTTGTTTGTTCGTTGTTAAATGCTGCACCCAGCAATATTCCAGCTATACGAGGGCAGTGTGTAAATCATCGAGACTGGGCCAGTGATTTATGTCATGAGCATCGATCAACGCAATTAGGATACGATGACATGTACCAACCGATCCCCTTAGTCGTCTCTTGCGGCAATCATGGGTTGCTGAAGACCTATTCCACCCCAGGCCTGAACCCGGATCTGCAGGAGTCTGAACCCGGATCTGCACAGATCTGAACCCGGATCTGCATGGGTCTGAACCCGGATCTGCATGGGTCTGAACCCGGATCTGCACAGGTCTGAACCCGGATCTGCTTGGGTCTGAACCTGGATCTGACTTGTAAAGCTAAAGTGTGTAATATCAACCACATGTTTGTCTGGTCCGAACTTGGTTATTAACAGCCTGAGATGATATAGCTGGGAAATAACATAAAATAACACACACATCAAGCCCTGGTTTCACTGATTTTAGGAGTATGTCCAGAACCTAAGGGAGAGCGGTGTTCACGGAGCTCTCATGGTGTTGGAGCCGTCGTTTACTGCAGACACCCTCGCGACGGCCCTAGGCATCCCCCTGTCAAAGTCTTACCTTCGTCGACACATCGCCACGGAGTTGGAAGCCCTCATCAAGCCAGCTAGGTACGTACATCACTCTGTAGTCAGAATTCTTGAAGCGTACAGGCGGAAGGGCTCAAGACCAAATCTGAATACACATATTAACCCTACTTATAGTCTGGAAGGTAATTTAAGGTACTGATGTTTACTACAATATCTGAAAAGGACGAAGGACACAGTTGAACCAATCAACTCAACTCGAAAGGGTGCACGGGAATCACGCACGTTGAGACGCCCAACGCTAACACCGTATTCGTGCGTGCGTGATTCCTGTGCACCCTTTAGAGTTGAGTTGATTGGTTCAACTGTGTCATATGGCCCTGTGATGCAGGGGTAGCATTATGCAGATGGCTGTTTCAATGAATGCTCGTTCCACCCGTGAGGAACAGGTCTGGTTGTTGATGAAATATAGTGATAGCTAGATAGACAGATTTTTTATTCGTGCACCGATTGTCTTTGAATGTAATATCCAGTTATGTATGACTGTTTAATAATCTCATACCAACTTTGACTGGAGTAGGTCCGATAGTTTTTCAGATATTGTAGTAAACATCGGTACCTTAAATTAACTTCCAGACTATAGAAGTGTAGGCTTGTCGCAAGTGGATGCCTCATTTCCACAATTCACAAAACTGGACAGCAAAGCTTAGAGCAGGAAGATCCTGTTTTGTGCATTGTAGAATAGGCTTGTTCTGGATTTCGTGTTGTGTATTGTCAAGGTAGTGTTAGTTTGTGTATTCCAATTTGGGTTAGGTTACATTTCAGTTTACAGGAAAGTACAGAATGGCACCTTGAGCTGTGGCAATATTTAAACTGCACTTTTATAGATATTTTGAAGGGAGTAAGATTTTCTTGAATATCTACCTCTCGCCTTTGCTGAGATACTTACTTTGACCTTAAAAATAATTTGTTTAATTGGGAAACTCAAGTCTTTATAATTTATGAACTTTGTTAATTTCACATCAGACTGACATCAAATAAGATTCTTTTTTTCTGCACGTCTTTTAAATCTGAAAATCTTGCATTATCAATATTACTATTTTAACAGATATATTAACTGCTTGCACTTTTGACAGTGACCATTGTCACAATGGTGTGACATTGACCAGACTCCCGTTTCACAAACTGATCTTGGTGCTACGATTGTCGTAAGGCTATGTTCAAGTATGGGAGTTACGATCGTCTTAGCACTAAGATCACTTTGTCAAACTGGGCCCCGGTTAGATTATGGGGGCATTTTATATCCATGGTCTGATTACTTCCCCTTGATAGTATACTTTAAGGGGCTATTTAATTCTCTGCAATTCACTTTACAGAGTTCCCTCCCTTAGGCATGATCGAGGGCTTGAATCCCAGATTTGCTCTCATTAGGATCCTTTCTTTTGTCAGGTTTCACAAAGATGGTCATCACTTTTGGCTTTTTCTTGACACTGATATTTCTGAAATAATGTAAAAGGCGGCATATAACACAACATGCTCGCCCATCTTGTATGCTCTATAAGAATATTTTTTTTGCTTTAATGTCTGAATATCAAAAGACAAGATAATAACCTACCGATTATGGCATTTATATTAAGTTCCAAATTTGAACAGACCCCTGAATACTGGTATATGATCCAAGGTAAATATTATGACATGGATGTAAAAGTACCCTGTGAGTCGAGGATGATGCTATTTTGACATGCTAGTTTAGTTCAATTGAGATTAACATGTTGTTTCTTCTCTCCCCACTAATTGAATGACAGGTCTTACTTAGCTGGGCTGAAATTGTTGAGGTACCAATTCTTCTTGTCCATCCATAGTTATATACTGCATGGGCCTAGTTCATCCTTCAGTTCATCCTTCTTTTCATCCTTTTGTTCATCCTTCAGTTCATCCTTATATCCTTCAATGCATGTTGTGCTCTAACCCTGCAATTCCCTGTTGTATATGGTTGATGAGGGAATAAGTCTCGTATCGCTTGGTTTCTAATGTTCATTGTTACAAGTGTGTAATAAATAAATATGAAGGTGTGTTACGAGTTTTTAACACTGGCTGTTTCATGTGTGTAAACACTAAGGTGTGTGATAAGGAGATTTATATCCCACTCTGTCATTCATCACCAGAAGTATCACGCATGACATGACGGTGAATATTGTAATAACGTTATTGGAGTGGTGTCATGAGCATGTTATAATTTGTTTTCAATAACTTCATCAGGATAAGACCTCATTGATGCATCAGATTATGTGTATGGCAATCAATAGGAATGTGGTCTGGGGCTTCGGTTCTGCCCTAATCTGAAGCACATGTCACACATGTGGCGTCTCCCTGGGCATGTGACTTTGTTTGAAATGTGCCTCTGTTCACCCAGCAGTGAATGGGTACCCGGTGGGATGAGATGGCAATGTTGTTAACCTTCTAGCTCCCAAAAGGCAGCTCGGGTTGTATACTCCCCAGGGAGCCGAGAATGATTCTTGAGTGTACACTGATCCAGTGACTGGGGTAATAATAGCACTTTGAGCATGCTCCTGTATGGTGTGGAAATATGCGCAATATAAATATCCTACTACTACTACAACTACTACTACTATTATTATTATTATTATTATTATTATTATTATTATTATAAAGTGTATCTGACTTACTACTAAAACGGCATCTCTTCAAAAGCCTGAAATTGTACTTGGAATAGATTGACTTGGGGCTCCCGCAAATATCCGTGTGGTTTACCTGCTATCAATTGATAAATTGAGACAAATTGTGACATTTCTAATGCTCCAAGAAAACTAATCACCAATCATATTGACATTTCTAAAGCTCTAAGGAAACAATGCACCAATCATATTGATATGTACTGAAATTGAAATCATGATTTGATTTTCTGTATCCTGCATGGCATGGATTTGTGTGGACTGTTTCCTTGTCAGTTGGCCATCAACATCTTAAAATGCAACCAAAAAATAAGTCAGAAAAAATCTTTAATTTCTTTATCAAAATTGCTCAAGATGCACCATTTGCAATCTAGATTTTACAATTTCCTGGGGAGAAGACACCCCCCACCCCCCACGCTGAGTCCTGAATGCGGGGTTAAACAACAAAGCAGGTAGACACAATTTATGGATAACAACTTCTTTAATACT
The DNA here is from genome assembly GCF_022045235.1 of Haliotis cracherodii. NCBI lineage: Eukaryota > Metazoa > Mollusca > Gastropoda > Lepetellida > Haliotidae > Haliotis > Haliotis cracherodii. The sequence continues at coordinate 13,694,986 of NW_027266278.1, forward strand.
GTAAAAAGCGACATTTCGCTATAGATCCTTATACCGTTGTCAAGCAGTACTGAATGAGGGACATAGTACAGAATATATATAGTAGGTTGAGGATTAACAGTAACAACAATTGCATACATGAGTGGAATAACATAGGTAAGTGTTGACAACAGGAGGGTAATACTGTCACAACACGATGGACAGAGAACACATAGGTGGAAGCCGATGGGACATGAAGTCAATTAAACAGGATAAGTGATTATTGCTTGATGAGTTCATAGTAAACAACAAACCAACTAACAAAACAAACACTGCTACAAGGAGGCGAGGAAGCATGCTTGGAATTGTTGTGTTCTGTATTACCTCCATGAGATGATGTTTACTCTCTTGGGATGATGCAGGGTTTTTTTAGAACGTTGTAATAATTTCATGCTAGATACTCTTTTTGTTTTTTTCCTCATGGTGTTGTCCTTTCAGTTGTAGTGTAGTGCAATAATGATGACAGTGAAGACAAAGGTTTTCATTAACTTTCTATGTCCTAGTTTGCCTGGTAGTAGTCCCTCACTCTGGATCTCATGCTACGGTGAACAAAGACACATTCACACAGGGGTTCCAAGGCAGAATAGGTCATTAGTGCCCCAAGCTTGTCTCCTCATGTGGATTCTGAGGAGAATAGATCACCTGCTTATCTCCTCATGTGGATTCTGAGGAGAATAGATCACCTGCTTGTCTCCTCATGTGGATTCTGAGGAGAATAGATCACCTGCTTGTCTCCTCATGTGGATTCTGGGCAGAATAGATCACCTGCTTGTCTCATGTGGATTCTGAGGAGAATAGGTCACCTGCTTGTCTCCTCATGTGGATTCTGAGGAGAATAGATCACCTGCTTGTCTCCTCATGTGGATTCTGGGGAGAATAGATCACCTGCTTGTCTCCTCATGTGGATTCTGAAGAGAATAGGTCACCTGCTTGTCTCCTCATGTGGATTCTGAAGAGAATAGGTCACATGCTTGTCTCATGTGGATTCTGAAGAGAATAGATCACCTGCTTGTCTCATGTGGATTCTGAGGAGAATAGATCACCTGCTTGTCTCCTCATGTGGATTCTGGGGAGAATAGGTCACCTGCTTGTCTCCTCATGTGGATTCTGAGGAGAATAGGTCACATGCTTGTCTCATGCTGATTCTGAAGAGAATAGATCACCTGCTTGTCTCCCCATGTGGATTCTTGGGAGAATAGATCACATGCTTGTCTCCTCATGTGGATTCTGAGGAGAATAGATCACCTGCTTGTCTCCTCATGTGGATTCTGAGCAGAAGAGGTCACCAGTGCCCCAAGGTTGTCTCCCCATACGGAGTCTGGGACAGAATAAATCTTCATTACATCTGGGAGTGAAATACTGTTAAATGTGTCAAGAATTTCCACATCACTCTGTCATTTCTAACTATGTCTGTATTTAGAGGTCAGTTTGGTGGGTGGGATGGGAGACACACTCATCTGTGTATACACACAGAGATAGATGCCTACATGTACACACACGCATGCACACATGCACACGCACGCATGCACGCACGCACACACACCATTATCATCAGTACATGCACACACACACTCACACGCACACAACTCACCATCATCAGTGTCCTCGCTGGCATTTAAAACTGCAAGTCCTGGTGGACTGGCAACTCTAAAAATTACCAGTTCCCCCCCTATTTTTAGTCAGTCCCAATTTTCAACAAATGAAAAAACGTATGACATTACACATCTTTTACTGCTCCTGCATTCACCGTTGAAATCCATGTTGTTAAGGAATCTGATGTCGTAACTCAATTTTGATTGGACTATGCATAGACTCGTTAGTCCAGCCCAAATATAACTCCACAATTAGAGCCTAGATCGGAAGGGTGGACGTTTTCAGTATCTGATGGCCAGATAGATGTGTAACTGTTTGTCTGTTGTCCACAGAGCTGCCCTGGACACACCCAACAACAACACCAAGATGCGCATCAACGGGACGGGGTCCGTGGGGCGGTCCTTCATCCGCTCCTACCGCAGTGCATCGTTGGACGACGGCGGGCCAAAAGGCAGACTAAGTTTTAGGGTATGCAGGAACATCAAATAACCTTCAACTGAAATATGTAAAATTTGAAACAAATATATTTTTTGTTAAAATTTGTAAAAGAAAATATTATTGAGTTAATATGTTTTACATTTTGTGGAGCTCGATTCTGGTCTCCTTCCATGATGTGAGTGAAAGTGGCATAAAACCCATCTCACTCACTCACTCTAATCCAGTTTGTCTTTCGTATTTTCTATGAACCATTAATGTGGTGGCTGGCTATTGATTTAGAACATAGATCGATAATCGCTAACAAAATATCATCAATTAGCAATAAATACTGGAGAAGTAACCTTGAGCAAATATTGCAAGAAAGTCACAAAAAAGGTCAACATATTTCACGCCACTGTTGAGCAGTGATCGTCGACACGTTTATACATGGATTACTTTGTAGACATTTGAGATTTAACAAACACAGTTTCTCTTTCCGTCTTCGACAGTCAGTTTCAGTAAATCTAAACTTTATTTTATCACATTTGTTTATGTATGATATTATCGATAACAACAATTTCATATCGATAATCCTCAATATTTGTCCATTCAATGCTAATTCTGATTATCGATTATATTAGCCAGCCCTGTATTTTTCACTTTGACAATATGCTGGGGTGGTGAGGAAGTCTCATGGTTAAAGTGTTCGCTCGTCACACTGAAGGCCTGAGTTCGATTCCTGACATGGGTACAATGTGTGAAGCCCATTTCTGGTGTCCCCCGCCGTGACATTGCTGGAATATTGCTAAAAGCGGCGTAAAATCCTGCTCACTCACTTGCTCACATGAAGACTTGATTTTTTTTATTTGATTTTTTTTTTTTTTTTTTGATTTTATTGATTTTTTTTGATTTTTTTTAACGCCGCACTCAGCAATATTCAAGCTACATAACGGCAATCTGTAAATGAATCGAGTCTGGACCAGACATTCCAGTGATTGACATCTTGAGCATCTATCATAAGCAATTGGGATATGATGACACGCATCAACCAAGTCAGCGATCCTGACCACCCGACCCTGTTAGTTGCCTCTTACATCAAGCATAGATGAACACCTATTCTAACCCAGAGCTTAACGGGTATACTTTTTTGTATATGACTAGTTTTGACACTTGTGTTTATGTTTACTAACTTCAAACACTACATTTCACTTTGTTTCCTATGTCCAGGGTTCATTGGGACGAGCTTTTGGGAGGAAAATAAAGGATGATTTACGCATGACATTTGACTCGGACGTTACGCCTAAATCCCGACGAGGGATTAAAATCTCGGATCCTATCCCAATCCAGCACAATCACTCTCTAGACTCCATAGTAGAGCCCGACTCTACCACAGTGTGAGATCTACACCAGTATTCATTCAAATTCTTCCCAGGATGCTCAGTGCTTGCTCGGGCTGTTCCATTATACAGTAGGGGTGGTAGTAGACCATGTGATAAATGTCAATACTATCATGTGGTTGATGGATGAATCCATTCAGGTTTGGATTTGGATCGGATTCAAGCTGTTACAAAATGGAATAGTCCAAAGGGGTGAAAGCTTCAACTGCCCAAGGGAAATAACTCTAGTTTCCCTGTGAACCATCAGTGTGATATGAAAAGTGCTTTGGATTTGGTTAAGGGGTGCCAGGTGGATACTGTGATGGGATGTTCCAAGTTGTGTCGTCATGGTGACCATGACAGTTCTATTTTGAGATTTTTCGGAGGATGAAAACATTCGTCCGCAAGATTTTCGAGAGGGACTGAAGAAGACCAGTGAGTGTTGTTGATGATGTTGTGATAGGACTTGATTGGTCGTAGTGGACATGAAACAGTGGAGCTGTATTGTACATCGAGGGATGGATGACAGGCATGTGTTAAGCCGTAGTCACACTGAATGGGTTTAGCCTAGCTTTAATATCATCACTATTCAAGCAGCTCACGTACCTCAGGCTAAAGCATGTACCAACTTAGGGTTATTTAAACCAGCGTGCAAACATCTTTACAAGTATGTCGACATGTTTTCAAAATGAAAAAAAATATACTTATTTATTCTCTCTGCTCAATTTTATGATATTCAATAGAAATGAGGGTTTTTTCTCATCAGAACTAAAATATGACAAAAATAATTTCAACATGACATTTACTTTTTCTTGATGTCAGTACACCTTGTACCCACTGAACACACCGGCATGTCACACCAGCATCAAAGGAGCCTCTCCAATGGTTATCCGAAAAAATATTATTATTTTAAAGAAAACCTACACTGTATTTCCGCTTTGTTCACATGATGTTGCCTTCAGAAGTATTATCTTACAATTATTATTGTTTTATTATTTGGGGTTTACAGATTTGGTGTGAAAATGAAAGTAAAATGATAACAGTATTTCTTTTTACAAACACTTTTTCAGAAGGGTGAAATACAATGAAATTAAAAAAGTGCATACCATTTAACCCTCCTTCCCATATTCACCTAACTTTGAATTTTCTCATCGCTGAAAATAGTTGAGACTTGTTAACGTTTTCTGATATTAGGTTTGTAGATTCGTAAACCGAAATAATTTTAAAACAAACAACAACTATCTTATTTATTATTACGACAGGCTCACAAAACCTGCATGTATTGGTACAGGAGTATTGAGAGCCATATTGACGCTCGGCACTGGTTATTGAAAATATTGTAAAGAATTCAGTGTTCCAGGTTGGCTGTTTACAAGCAAGCTTTAATCAGGGTACGACTTAACCTTCACCTGAGATGAGCACTGTGTCTTGTTACTGTGAGATATTATACATTTGATGCATCTTGGCAAAGTCGCCCTCTCTAAACGATTCAAGTTGACTTTGTTCTGTAATGTTGAAATATGTTTGCTTATCAAAATCTTTAATCTTAGGTAGTCTGATGAAGCTTGGATAGTTATGTTTTTAAAGAGTATTCTACTCAGTTTGTGGGATAGAATTTTTATGACGTACAAATGCTATGGCGAATTCATTCACGTCTTAAATAAGTATTGACCAGCGTTTATTGGTTCGTGGTTTTAAGTCAGTAGGAGAACGCCGTAGAATTCAGTTTGAGTGGAGACAGACTTACTGCTAAGACAATCAAGGTATCTGTTCTCACAAACAGCTGATTTAGTTCTCAGAACAGCCCTGATACAGCATAAGAAATCCTTTACATATCCTCTTGCTGGGCTGCTTGGTGATACAGAGGTGCCCCAATGCAGGATATCAATCATCACTATCTGGTCATGCTGTGAACATGGCGATTTAAGCATTAGGACATGACTGTCTTTTATTGATCATGTTTTAAACTCCAAATAAGGCACTAAAATGGACAAAACATTTTTTGATAAAAAGTAAATACTGGGTAGCTTTCTTTTCAACATAATACACTTGTGAAATATACGGTATGTTCAGAAATTTGATATTATACAACAGAGGTTTGTCAGTTCCCAGGTATGCTCCAGTCCTCAGAAATATACGACATTATTATTCAATTTGAAATGTAAAAAAATTTAAAATTTTACAAACATTTTTTGGGGGTTATATATTCTTCAAACTGTTTTCATGGAGTAGGAATTTAGCCTGTGTGAGTATCTGTATTATAACAAATAATGGTAAAAATAACATTTTTTCCTGTTCTTATTTCCAAAGTTTTGAATTGTGAGATAGGTAGGACAATGTACAAGTATTTTTCAATAATATTTAAAGAAATGTTTCTGTTTGAAGCCCATATTTAACATCGGAAGGGGTAAGGACTCTCACTCTGATGCTTGGAGTACCATACTCAATGTAATAAGCGCCTGATTGCTTAGAAATTGACAAATGTGTGCACTTATTAATACCATACACAAGTTAAAATTGTTGTCAGATTTTATCAGTGGAGAACAAACTCAGTTCAGAAGTCAATGAAACTTTAAAAAATTTGATGATAGTCACTACGCAGTAATATGCCCATTCTACCTGCCATGTTTTCTGTAATAATTCTGTAATATACACGAGCAAATATAGACTTCATGTATATGTTCGGACTTAGTACATGGTGCTAATATTGGTTACCGTACTTACAGATGGGTGTAGAAGTCGGTCAGGCGGCGCTTAATACAGTGAATACGGTACTTGTTATAGACTCGATGGATACAAACATTATTACAGTGCCGCATCATTTACATCGTTCTCGGCCAGGCCATTTTAATTCTTGTGTAAATCTAAAAACAATATTTAGTGTGTTCGGTTGAATGTATGTTTTTAAGATTGTACTTGGTACTAGTTTTGTGTTAAATTTGGTTAATTTAAGTACCATAATGAACAACCAATAATTTCTATACTCCATTCTGTCAGTCCCACTGTATGTTAACCGGAATTACATGTTTCGTTTTGCATCAAACAGTACAAGAAATAAAATGGCCCTGGACTGGTGGCAATTATTTTTTGTAATGATGGTAAGATGGAGTATCTCAGCGTTACCTCCATCTTTGTAGATTGTCGTTATAATCTGTACATATTTGTAAGGATGCAGATCTATTTATTTGTTTAGTGAGGCGGTCGGGTAGCCTAGTGGTTAAAGCGTTCGCTCGTCACGCCGAAGACCCGGGTTCGATTCCCGATATGGGTACAATGTGTGAAGCCCATTTCTGGTGTCCCCCGCCGTGATGTTGCTGGAAGATTGCTAAAAGCGGCGTAAAACCATACTCACTCACTCACTCACTATTTGTTTAGTTTTACACTGTGATCTGCCACTATACAACTGGGAGTTTGAAAACAGCATGCGTTTAACTGTAGGTAATGAACTTGTATCATTAAATGTTATGTCTAGTTATTCTGATGTTAAGTGCAATTTGGAAGGATGTTGATGAAGTTATTTACTGGTTGTATTTTCTTCAAGGAATGACAATGATAGGATATAGTGCTTTCCTCGTAGGCTCATTTGGTTGTTTATATTATCATGTTTGTTAATTACCACATCAAAACTGTTACTACGGTGAAAATTGTTGTTGGGTTCAAAAAGGATTTGTTACAAGGATATATACACAAGTGAAATCATCTTTTAAAAACATCACATCTTTTTTGAAGCAAGCGTCTTCAGATAGTGTAACAATTTTACATCTTGCCGGGAATTGTCACTCACAAACACCTACGTAGACAAGCACCTATCTGAGAGTGTCATTAGAGTTCTTGACCCACGAGATAAGGACACGTTCATGTTCATGCAATTTTATCAGATGCACAGATATCCTGCAATCTTTTTATTCTCACAAAAATCACATAAATATGTTTTATCAATATTTATGACATGTTTTTTAGTTTGAAAATAGCCCTTCTTTGGGGTTCAACACATTATAATCTAAATTTCAGACTGGCAACACGATCACTGCTAAAGAAACATCACTGGTCCCTAAGACAAGTTACTAAACAACTGTAAACATTTTCAGATATTTTGGTCGTATACTACTCAAAAGAAGTTAAGGACCATCCGACTTTCCTAATACTGTAGTTAATCTGTCATGCCATGACAGATTAACTGTATTACCGTATTCGACGTAATAAGCGCCCCGCTCTAATAAGCGCCCAGGGCGATATTTGTTAATATATTGGCAAGTGAACAATCCCAATTAGCACCCCTTCCAACTGATCAATGTACACAAGACTTATTTATTCGTGTATGATGCACACTCCTGTGTTATATGCACCGTTAATTATGGGCAATTTAATTCTGGAAAAATATATCTCCCGTACATAAACATTTCAGCCTGTCAGCATAAACCACGAAATTTATCTTTCAACCAAAATAATATTCTAATAAGAGCCCCCTATTCCTAATTTTGAGGGCCCCCTGGGCGCTTATTACGTCGAATACGGTAATATAAAAGAATCTGGTGGTTCTTAACTTCTTTTGAGTAGTATATATTGCATGCATTAGCTGTCATGCATTTCAGAGGTTGTCATTTCAGAATCAGATTTTAAGATACCGTACTTGTTCCAATGAATGTCAATGGACATTTGTCTAGTGTACAAGCAGAACTGTCAACCCCTTCCCTTCCCCGAAGCTCTTTTAGAGAGTACTGTATTAAACAAAGACTTTTTACGTATGATGTAGGACACTGGATGTTTGTATTGTATGTAATGTGTTCTAGTCAGTTTTAGAAGTTACTGTTTTAAGCTTGGGGAAGCAATGTGAGTGGTGTCCTAGACTTGTGGAGAAATTGTTATATATCTGTTCACACAACACCACGCAAGATGTGATTTTAATTAGTTTTGTAAATATGGATTTTTGTATATGTTGATCTATAAATCTATGAAAATAAAATGTCAAAATAACTTTTTGTTTGTACTTCTGTTTGGATTTGTGTTCCTTCTTGGTTGGGGGCGTGGGTTTGCTGTGCAGAGTTGCCTCCCTTGGGCACGCCAGAATCCTATGGTTCAAATCCCAGTTTGCCCCAATTATGTTTCTAGGTTTGTCAGCACCATACCGATGCTCGTGGGTTTCACCGAAGTGGTAAACGTCTGAGACCTGCATCACTTTGGGCTTTCCGCCCACATTTAAGCTGATGCTGTGATAAAACTGGAATGCTGGTCAAAATGATATTAAACCCAACTCACTCACTCAAAGTAGACATGAAATAATGATACACAGAAGTCAGAAATGATATATCATCCTAGGTAATCAATGTTTTGTATCTCCAGTATTATCCAATGGATATAGGTGAAGTTCTGTTCAGTAATTCTCACCGACTGTTGTGTATTCTTCATGCTGATTGGCTACTTCATTCAAATTGTTCGATTGGTTTGGTTTTTTGGGGGAGAGGCCTATGACATATAAACTCATTGTAGCAAACAATTGAAGATGAGGTCATCCACTGTTCAAGACGTCACAAAGGTGGGGGCACCGGTGTCCCTTTCGTCCAAGGCTCCCTAATTTACTGTGCAGAGTTCACCTCTCTTCAACAACAGGCACACTGAGATCATGTCTACACTCTGAGAAAAAGACTGGTTGAAATATACAAAATAGCCTACTTGCAACTCAGAATGATGGCTTAAAATAAAAGAATTGGTTCTCAGGCAATGGCTTTTGAAAATATAGTACGGGTGGGTGGTGTCTTCTTTATTTGGTTGTTCAAGCTAGTATGTAACCAAATGTTTTTTTAATAATTTTGGCGAAATCATGTTCTTAAGTTTTGTAGCATTTTCACTGCCAGGGTCGTGTGTCAGAGACAGGAAATATTTAAAGATTTTTTTTTTTAAAATGGAAATAAAAACGAAACGTGTGGCGGACTTTATGATGATGCAGGCAGAGCCTGAGAACAAAGATTTATTATTTTTTTAGCCTTATTTGTCTCTTGTGAATTAATGTTGACAGTTCCTTGCCAACGTTGTGAAATTACAAAATCTTAATTCAGACAAGACAGGTAATAACTAATAAGTATTTCTGAGTTGCTTGTTGGCCCATTCACTGTCATAGCTTCTTTTCGATTCAATTCAGTTGCCATGACGCTTAAAATAGATGTCCAATCAAATCACTGTTATGAACAACAGAAATTCTGTGTCAGTTAAGTTAACCCCTTACAAAATTGTGCCATTTGGGCTCTTAAAACTCCAGACAGCTTCCAGTGTCTCATCAATGACATTTCAGTCAATCTTGAAGGTGTCGAGGCCTACATTAATGATGTCCTCTCTCATACTATGGAGTGGGACCTGAAAAAGGTCTGACCATCTCCGAGAGCCTCACTGAAGCCAATTTGACTGTAAATTTAGTGAAATGTGAATTTGCACAGGCACATGTACAATTTTTAGCAATGTCATACGCCAAGGTCAGGTTCAGCCCATTCAGACAAAGGTGGAATCTAATTCAAAATTTCAAGTTCCCCAAAACAAAAAGGAACTTTTCAGATTTTGGGGTATGGCTAGTTATCTAAGATTGGGAATTCACCTTCATTAACGCGTTAATATTTTTCATTTATGACATATGTATCCATTCTCTGTCAACTAATGTTCGTTTCAAGGTGTCAATAGCAGTAATCTGACAGTGGTTGCTGTTCATAACGGTGAGTTGTGCGATCTTCTGATCACTTCACACACGATTTCGCCAAAATTAATTAAAACAATATTAAAAGTCCAGATATACAAAGAACACTTTTTATAGTAAGACAGTGTAATTACATGATTAATTTGCGTACTATGGTAATATCAAATAATTAATCTTTCTTTCCACCTCATTCATTTAGAGACATGGAGATGTATGACATCACTTCCGAAAGGTAGCTTAGAGTGAGGTTCGGGCCGTCTTTGATAATATAAAGGTTACGGGTGACTATTGGGGGTACTAGAAACATACTTGATCCAGGTTTGGTCTACAGCAGACCATGCTTGCCATAGAAGGTGACTAACAGGATCGGATGGTCCGGCTCGCTGACATGTCATCGATGGATCGATGCTCATGACGTCAGTCACTTGACTGTCTAGTCCAGGCTCGATTATTTACAGAGCCTCGTCATATAGCCGGAGTGCGTGAGTTGATTTAAAGTCGCTTTTAACAGTATTCCAGTTACATCCCGGCGTGTCAGCTATATGTGGGAGGAAAGCCCGAAGTGATGCAGGTCTCAGACGTTTACCACTTCGGTGAAACCCACGAGCACGGGTATGGTGCCGACAATCCTAGAAACATAATCGGGTGAACTGGGATTCGAACCCACAATCATAGGTTTCTGGCGTGCCCAAGGGACGCAACTCTGCACAACGAATCGCAGCGCCTTAGACGACTGGGCCACCCGTGCCCCCTCATATAGCTGGAATATTGCTGAGTGCGGCATCAAACAACAAAAGAACAACAGATAACAAAACACCCACACTGTTTGAGATTCTGTTTAATTTTTTCAGCCTTATTTCATCCTTTGCCATCAATTGACTGCACTATGACACAATATCAGCAAAACTAACTCGGCGGTCTTCCACGGCTGAACAAAACAACTGCCACATTCTCCATGTTATTTTGACATTGTAATTCATAATAAATAGTTTAATTACTTACACACTTGATGAAAGCTCGCATCACTGTTGCAAACAGTGTATTTGCCAAAATGAAATGTACCGTATATGACCATAGATAAGCCAAGGTATTAACTTGGTCCTTGAAATCTTTCTTTGACAAAGTTTTTTTATAGTGTTGTTCATTCACCGGAAGCAATGTGGTTTTTTTACCAACAGAAAAAAAGTTTGATGAAAGCATAACCCATACGTAAGCCAACCCCTTTCGTAAATTTTTTTAAATTTTTTTTGTTCTCAAAATTCGACTTATCTACGGTCATATACGGTATGCAAGTCCTGATGGTGAAAATGATAGACTAAAGAATATATTGGCAAGACACTGAAGAGCTGGATCAAAATAATCTACCATTACTGTCTTGTCTTTAACGGAATAGCAGTTGAGTTTTACTTGACAATCCAAATTTAATCTGGATTGAGCAAGTAGGAATTATAGCTGCTTCAGACATATTTCAGTAATATAACAGCATGTCAGCTTTATGATTGCAGAGTAAAGTCAGATATTTGTTTGTAGTTCAACACCGCACTCAGCAATATTTCAGGTATATAACTGCGGCCTGTAAATAATTCAGTCTGGACCAAACAATCCAGTGATTGATATTATGAGCAACGTCCACACTGTCTGGTACGATTACACACAATCAACCGAGTCACCCAGTCTGACCACACGATCCATTAGGTCATCTCTTGCGACTAGCATAGGTCACTTGGACCTTCATTATTACCCAGAATACCCACAGAGACGCCTGAAGTACCGCTGGTGGTAGACGCTTAGGTCTTTGAAGATATCCACAAGCAATGGTTGGTTTGTTGTTTAACTCTGCACACAGCAATATTCCAGCTATATGACGGCGGTCTGTAAATAATCGAGTCTGGACCAGACAATCCAGTGACTGACATCATGCGCATCGATCCACGCAAACTGGGACCAATGACATGCATCAACCAAGTCAGCGAGCCTGACCACCCGATCCCGTTAGTCGCCTTTTACGACAAGCATAGTCGCCTTTCACAGCAAGCATGGGTTGCTGAAGACCTATTCTAGCCTGTATCCACAAGCAATGGTGCTGAGAAACCATAAACAGGACAATGTTGGATTCGATATCTGATGAACGGAGCTAGGAGACAGTAAATGTTGATGCTTTAGACCACAGGGCCCTGTTCAACTCAAAGTTCAGAGCTCAGCAATAAATACACACTTTGTCTACATTATGCTTATTCTATGCACTGATAACACAACACTGCGCAAAGAACAAAACTTTGTGACACACCGCACAAGTTGGGTTTTTGTTATAGCTGTAAATGAACCCGATTTATAAAACATTGTTGGATCCTGGATTCAAGAGGATGCAAATGATTTAAACCCGACAGATTTGCTCAAGATTAATGACATTTCAAAAACTGAAAAAAAATATGTCTATATACTCAAAAGAAGTTAGAGAACCAATTTTTTCATCTGTCGAGTTAACCTGTCATTAGTGGTGTAGATTAACTAGTTATGTGATAAAATCGGGTGTACTTTTACTTCTAGTGAGTAGTATATACTAAAAATGAAATGAAAACGCAACAAATTTTATTCAGTAATCCATTTCATAGGAATGACAAAGTAATGTCATTGTCAAATTCCATGTTTGGACAAATCTTGTTTTGTCGCAATCAGCGCACGGGCAGCAGCAAGCAGGGGCCTCATAAAAACAAAGGTTTTCAACAGTCATGATGGCATTCTTTGTAGTAACAAAAACCAAGCAAATAAATAAGTGTAAAAAATTATATATAAAAAGTGGTCCTCCTCACCTGGTTCAAAAACACAGCAAAATCTGACTACACATCAACTTGGACGGAAATAAAACAATCTCAATAAATCAGAACTTTTATTCCGATATGATACCTCTCTTTACTGATCAGACCACCCTTCCGTGATATCTCTCATCAGGTGAGCTCTTAGCAAACTCTGACTGGCCAATTTAAATGCAGGATCCATCGGGTCTTCAGACAATCAGATGTCAGCTTTCTAAAACGATTCTTTACCACATCATTTTGCAGATATTCACAAATATTCCTGCAATGGTCCTGTTTTTGGTGTGGAAACTAGGGCTGGGACGAGTCCAAATTTACTACCCGGGTACCCTACCCCCCATTACCCTGCCCTACCCGGGTACCCGCTGTAGGTCTCAAGAGATAGGTACAAATGTCCCATTGGGAAACGTTTGACTGTACTCCTGTCAAAATGTATTTAGCTACACGTATAAAATGATCTGGCCATGCATACACTGAAGTTGACTGAAGTTTTATCTTTATGCAAACATATAAAGTCAGAAGGAATGTGTGCATAGTCGGAAAGAAATGTGATCGTTTGTCACTTATAGTGTAACCATAGAGTTCTAGATAATATTTGCCATTAAACAATATAATCATGTGACTAACCACAGGTCCGGGTAGTCCTTTGCTAACCCAGGTCCTACTCAGAACCCGACCCAAGTACCCAAGTTACCAGTCCCAGCCCTAGTAGAAGCTCAGAAGCAACAGAATGCATAAAATATTCACAAGAAGATAAAAGCACCACCTTTATTATTTACATTTGGAGCCGGATGTTTAAGTTCATTTTTGAGACACAGAAATAAGACATGTTGCTCTGAATAATTTGCTCACTCATACTAAGAATTTAGAAGCCTTGATGTTTATAGGCTGATAAGAATGTTCACCTGACACGGCCATCTTTGAAGGGTTTGTCAGATCACGCCGAGAAGTATCGTATCGGAGTAATGGATCTAATCTTAATGGGATTGGAAATAGATGCATGATGGATTTGATTCTAAAAATACAATGATCATAGAAAAAATGAACATGAATATATCATTCTGAAAAATGAAACATAAAATTGTTCATTCCAAATTGATACACCTACATGTATAAAAACATCAATGTCACTTGAAGATGGGATCTTGTTATTATGAATCTGTCAACGTGATATGCCCCCAAATAGAAATATATATATTTGGTATACATTCTATACTGGACAAAAAAGTTTGGGATCATGAATAATTTGGAAAATATTTTTTTGTAATGAAGTTTCTTTAAATGTGTACAGTATATAAAGATATTTCACGCTCCCTAACTTTTTTATTCGGTATATTATGTAAAGACATGTCAAAAGTTCAATTCATCAGTCAAGATGTAAAAAGTTGGAAATTATAAATTCAAATTCTGTTGAAAAAATACTTAATTTTCCCTGGACTATTTATAGAAATATAGCAGTATTTAAATATTTGTTTACTAGGCATGAAATAGACTTTAGTAGTGAAGATAGAAATCACATTTGAGCAAATTTGTTGAATGATGACAAAGTTCTACATATTTGCATAAACATCACAAATACACACAGCATATTTGCAGGAGCACTATGGGATATAAATTGTGCTAAAATTATAATATATACAAAAATGTAAGAAATTAAAATTGACCAGAGAAATATTCTCCACAAACAATAATTTAAAAACAAAATTGATATCCAACAATTCAACAACTGATGTTTAAAGGGGACTTAGGGTGAAGATGTCAACTCTCCCTTCTCTCAACAGAAGACAAGAGGCCACCTGTTCCCTTTGAGTTTATGGGTCACCTCAAACAACTTGCTCACAGTTTCTAAAACATTAAACCTCAGCTCCAGTGAAAATCTGCACCTGATCAAATGTCCATACCATATTCACTGTATTATAAGCACTGCTCCAAATAGCACCGCTGATCAATCCTCAAGTAATCTATACACACTGATCTGTCCTATGTGACCCAATCACACTTTGTTACAGAAAAGTATATTTATGTAACAGCAATTTCAAGGAATTAATTGTTGCTCATTTCAAGTCAGATTCAAATTTAGTACCTATAAATGGTGGACTGACAAATTCAAAACATGTTAAACACTGTTCAACAAAGGAGTTATATTTTTGGCAATTAGATTGCTAATAAACTGTATTGACTCTTCTTCTCCCTACCCTATGGTCGTGTTCAAAGTGGCTGATGTGAAATGTTTTAGAGTGAGCAGGCAATCTGACCTCATGTGGACCTCACATTGGCCTCATGAAGTCCTCGAAATAGGTACTGTATTCGACGTAATAAGCGCCCCGCTCTAATAAGTGCCCACAGCGATATTTGCTAATATATTGGCTAGTGAACAATCCCAATTAGCACCCCTTCCGATTGATCAATGTACACTTATTTATTCGTGTATGATACACACTCGTGTGTTATATGCACCCTTTATTATGGGCAATTAAATTCTGGAAAATATATCTGTTGTGTATAATACGCACCAACTTTTCTTTTGTATCATTTCAGACTGCTTAAACCATGAAATTTACAATCTTTCAACTCACCAAAAAAAAATTCTCACCAAACTTATATCCTAATAAGAGACCCCTATTCCTAATTTTGAGAGCGTCCTGGGTGCTTATTACGTCGAATACGGTAATCTGTCCACGCAAGACAGTCCGAAAATCTCAGGTAACTGAAAATGAGGTCATTGTGGTATCTGAGGTATCCATATTCCACCCTTGTTGTGTATCGCCATGGTTACAAAGTGGAAAGTTTGACAATTTATGTCATGTCAGTACATAGTGATTATTCTTCTGTACGAGTAAGGGAGACAACTCTTGACAGCATGACACAGGACGGTCTGATCCAGTAGAAACATTATGACTAATGACCCGATCCGACTTATCACAGACACTTGGGATGAAACCTCACAATAATGTAATAATGTTGTGGGACATATGATGTTTAAGAAGATATGGAACAAAAGTCAGAGAACCTCCCATTGGGAACTCTAAAAACTTTAACATCCTGTATTATTACTGTTCTCAAACCCAATTCTCATGCACATATAAAACTCAATAACAAAAAACAATTTCAGAGGATTTCATCCCAAACTAGTATTTCATATGAGACATTGTCAATAGAGGTAGGTTACCATAGCAACAAGCTAAAAATCACATAAGTAAATATTAGTCCTAAATAATTTAAAGAATTTAATAATTGTTTACAAACACACTATGAAATATGAAGCAGTATGAATCAGATGCAGTACAAATTAGCTGCTAAACTTGGACGGAAGTAGCAACAACTAGATTGATATATTGCATATATAAAACCACTGATATTTAATCACACTGCAAGAATTGAGGTAAAAATACTGAATCAGGGCCAATGACATAAAATTAATGATTCATAAACTGAATGCAATACTTGCAGAGCCAAAACAACTTTAGTATATGCCTGCTGTAGGGCTTAGTGTTGCTGACATTTGGCCCTAATCATGCATAAAATGTAATCTTAATAATCTTACAACCTGGACCAATTCTATTGTAAGTCTTACAGATGAGTCTGCTATACATTTTTCCAAAATTGGTTTGTTTTTTTATAAAATTGAAATATTTTGAAGAAAAATATAATCATTTTTAATATCATTCAGTTTGGATTCTTGTTTTAATCTATTTTAATTTATTTTAGAGGAAAATAAGTTTGTTTCTACTCTGATGTTCTTCAGTTTGGTACTCTGATGTCTGTATAACTGAAGTTTGGCTGAAAAAATCGGTACACAATAAAAAATGTCCTGATGACTATATTAAAAAAACAGATCTTTAAAACAGATTAACTGTTAAAGAATAATTGTGAATGGAAACATGTGAAATGAGTGCATTGCATATTAATCTTCAGTTCAGCGGATCCTACTTTTTTAAAATCATACTGCAAATCAAGTAATGAAAAAACGACACAGCCGAGGAGGATGAAGAGCGACTGACAGACAGTAACTATTAAACAACACACTTTTACACGACTGTGTTAAACACACAGTAGACACACATAGTGTCTCTGTCTCCATCTGTGACGACCCCATCACAATGTCAACAACTATATCACATTTGTGTAACAAACAACAACGTCATTAATACCTGGAATTGTTTCAAGATAACATCATATTTTAGTCAAATTCAACAAATCATTTCCAACCTGTTCATTGTTCATTCTGAGGTGGGTGTTAATCTGTCTACCCGACAAAGATAAAACACACAGTTTAACATCTGTCCCGATATTATCTCGAGGGGATGATGGATGATCAGGTCACAAATACTAATTTGTCGTCACTCCTCTGCCATCTTGTCTGTCATTTCGTGTCTTGAGATCTTTTTCAAGTGGGATTGAAAATTACCTCCCTTGATGGCACAGTGGGTTATCTCTTTGAGGTCAGTGGAGGTTACCTCCCTTGATGACAACATGGTTACCTCCCTTGATGAACATGGGTTAACTCCTTGATTTCAGCTGGGGTTGATCACTTGATGACATGGGTTACCTCCCTTAATGTCAGATGAATTATCCACTTTGTTGTTTCAAGTTATCTCCCTTGTTGACCTTTTGTTCAAGTTATCTCCCTTGTTGACCTCTGAAGTTATCTCCCTTGTTGACCTCTGAAGTTATCTCCCTTGTTGACATCTTAAGTTATCTCCCTTGTTGACATCTTAAGTTATCTTTCTTGGCAGGTAGTTTTCTTCCATTGCAAGATTCATCTTTCAACTTCAAACACCCCCAGACTCACCCTCAGTAATGACAATTTCAAGTCATCAGGCTCTTGATGAACTGTCTAAACACTCCAACTGTTGGCACAATCACAAACACAACAACATAGGTCTCCATGCTAAATATGCATGACCAGTTCGGATAACATCTGTGAATAATTCTGATCAAAACTGAGGGCAGGTAATGTGACAGTCTTATCTCCGTCGCCTCGTACTGTAATCAGCTGTAATGACGTGTTGCCTAACTGTGCACCATGCCGACCCTCCAAAGAAAGATTGGGGAAAAGTTTATCTGTCATGGCGTCCACGAGGTATGGATCGTTCCCCGACAGCAAGCCCTTTGTGTTGCTCTTTGGCATCAATTTCTTTGGCCTGCAGTGACAACACGTACATATTAGATTCCAGTATGGTCCAAGGTGAAATACATATTGACGTATATATGTATACAAATATACATATACATATGCGTGCAAAGTCAGGTTGCACGCTGGCCTTATCAAGTTGAAACACAGCTGCATAAACAAGTCTAAACAAATAAAATCTCAAATCGCTGATGACTGTGTCATGATTTACATTAATTAATGATGTCTTGGTGTAAAACATAAGAGGAACATGTATATACATAATCTTGCAGTACCCTGTTTGATGACGTCAAAAACATGACAAATTATACACAACAGAGGGATTAGTGATGTGGTATGTTACATCTTAGTTAATAACAATCCTAGTTTGGGGAAATATGGGTATTTTTCATCAAAACATTGTACCTCATCTGAAATATGGAAGATATACTACTCGAAAAAAGTTAAGGATCACCCGATTCTTTCATAATGGTAAAGTAAATCTGTCATGACATAAGAGATTAACTATAGTAATATAAAAGAATCAGGTGATCCTTAACTTCTTTTGAGTATTATATATTGATAACCAGTGGCCATATTGGATTATGCAAATTAGACATAATATCCGAACTGGGATTGCGTGGTTCAGACAATCCAATGATTGACATCATGTGCATCAATTTCAAGCATTTCCTGGAACAGGTTTTTGTCGATAAAATCACATGCCCCCCAGGGATATCCAATAGTCGGTTCCTAATGTCCTTGATACAACTGCAGGGCACTCACCTTCCACGTTTAAGACTTCCGACTGGTTTCTTCGTGACCTCCTCACCAACCCCATCGAAAAGTCGGAAAAGTAAATCAGTATTTGTGACCGTGACCTTGCGGTCCGGAGCCCGGGGTGGCCGCTTGTGTTCCTTGTCTTCAACCTCTGTCCGCTCCTCGGGCGGTGTGACTGGACGCATCTCTGGAATCAGGAAAACAACAAAAGTCAGTTTGTGCAATGTTTGTGTGAATATATACATTGGACAAGTTAAGTCATATTTATTTCAACTAAATGTCAAAAGATAAACAAGGCATCCACAAGTGTAGACATCACAGTACTATGACATCACTATTCTGTAAGCTCATTGTGTGACATCACAGTACTATGACATCAATACTCTGTAAGCTCATTGTGTGACATCACAGTACTATGACATCACTGCTCTGTCACCTCATTGTGTGACATCACAGTACTATGACATCAATACTCTGTAAGCTCATTGTGTGGTATCACAGTACTATATGACATCACTGCTCTGTAAGCTCATTGTGTGACATCAAAGTACTATGACATCACCACTCTGTAAGCTTATTGTGTGACATCACAGTACTATGACATCAATGCTCTGTAAGCTCATTGTGTGACATCACAGTACTATGACATCACGGTAACTCTGTAAGCTCATTGTGTGACCTCACAGTACTATGACATCACTGTAACTCTGTAAGCTCATTGTTTGACATCACACACTGATTGTCATATACGCGCCATGTTGTACTGAACAGACACCCATATACCCGCTATGTTCTACTGAATAAACACCCATATACCCGCTATGTTATACTGAACAGACACCCTTATACCCGCTATGTTCTACTGAATAAACACCCATATACCCGCTATGTTATACTGAACAGACACCCTTATACCCGCTATGTTCTACTGAATAAACACCCATATACCCGCTATGTTATACTGAACAGACACCCATATACCTGCTATGTTATACTGAACAGACACCCATATACCCACTATGTTATACTGAACAGACATCAATATACCCCCTAGGTTATACTGAACAGACACCTATATACCCGCTATGTTATACAGAACAGACACCCATATACCCACTATGTTATACTGAACAGACACCCATATACTCGCTATGTTATACTGAACAGACACCCATATACCCGCTATGTTATACTGAACAGACACCTATATACCCACTATGTTATACTGAACAGACACCCATATACCCGCTATGTTATACAGAACAGACATCCATATACCCGCTATATTATACAGAATAGACACCCATATACCCGCTATGTTATACAGAATAGACACCCATATACCCACTATGTTATACAGAACAGACACCTATATACACACTATGTTATACTGAACAGACACCCATATACCCGCTATGTTATACTGAACAGACACCCATATACCCACTATGTTATACAGAACAGACACCTATATACCTGCTATGTTATACAGAACAGACACCCATATACCCACTATGTTATACAGAACAGACACCCATATACCCTGTATGGTATACTGATCAGACACCCATATACCCACTATGTTATACAGAACAGACACCCATATACCCGCTATGTTATACAGAACAGACACCCATATACCCGCTATGTTATACAGAACAGACACCCATATACCCACTATGTTATACAGAACAGACACCCATATACCCGCTATGTTATACAGAACAGACTACCATATACCCACCATGTTATACAGAACAGACACCTATATACCCTGTATGTTATACAGAACAGACACCCATATACCCACTATGTTATCCTGAACAGACACCCATATATCCGCTATGTTATACAGAACAGACTACCATATACCCACCATGTTATACAGAACAGACACCTATATACCCACCATGTTATACAGAACAGACACCTATATACCTGCTATGTTATACTGAACAGACACCTATATACCCACTATGTTATACAGAACAGACACCCATATACCCGCTATGTTATACTGAACAGACACCCATATACCCACCATGTTATACAGAACAGACACCTATATACCCGCTTTGTTATACTGAACAGACACCCATATACCCGCCATGTTATACAGAACAGACACCCATATACCCTGTATGTTATACTGATCAGACACCCATATACCCGCTATGTTATACAGAACAGACACCCATATACCCGCTATGTTATCCTGAACAGACACCCATATACCCACTATGTTATACAGAACAGACACCCATATACCCGCCATGTTATACAGAACAGACACCTATATACCCGCTTTGTTATACTGAACAGACACCCATATACCCGCCATGTTATACAGAACAGACACCCATATACCCTGTATGTTATACTGATCAGACACCCATATACCCACTATGTTATACAGAACAGACACCCATATACCCGCTATGTTATCCTGAACAGACACCCATATACCCACTATGTTATACAGAACAGACACCCATATACCCGCTATGTTATACAGAACAGACACCCATATACCCGCTATGTTATACAGAACAGACACCCATATACCCTGTATGTTATACTGATCAGACACCCATATACCCGCCAAGTTATACTGAACAGACTATACATGTTTTCCCCAGGTAACTGCTGGCTATTGATCTCTACCGAACGGGTCACATGACCTGCAGTTATACATTATTCAGCGTGACCGATCAATTCATGGAGTCAGCTAAGGCAGGTGAGATCAATGGCTTCAATCACAAACCCCTGTCAACAAGAAGCTCCCACCCAGTGACAGGCTGGTAATGCCCGCTGGAATCAGGATTAATAGATTACCAGGCAGACAGATGAGAAGCACAAACAGAAATATCACAATGGAATTAATCATCGGAATCGGAAAATATCAAGCATTACAACCCCAGGAAGCAGAGTTGGCCACAGCGACTGAGACACACACCGGCGCAGTCGTGACTCAGCATAACACCACTGACACAGGCTAATTTGCATATCATGTGACCAGATTTTTCTCTTGTTTGTGAGTGAGTGAGTGAGTGAGTGAGTGAGTATAGTTTTACGCCGCTTTATGCAATATTCTAGCAATATCATGGCGGGGGACACCAGAAATGGGCTTCACACATTGCACCCATGTCGGGAATCGAACCCAGGTTTTCGGCGTGATGAGCGAACGCTTTAACCACTAGGCTATTCTTGTTTGTAAACACTCGCTTTGTCAGAAATCAGTACAGAACTGACTAATGCAAGTATTTGGGGGTGCTTAACATATTATTTTGCATAATTATATAGATATGCTACTACAACTGCGACAGTGAGTTGCATGACAATATATATTTATACATCAAAGTGACCGTATCGCTAGCTCTCCGTTGGGCTTCGATGACAGCACGTGGAGCCGTACAACCAATGTAAACAAAGGATAACTACGCAAAAACAAGCAGATTTTCACATATTGGGATACTTTCTTAATAACCGTAACCATTCTTTGACATAAGTTTATGAAAATGTGTAGACTTGTCAAATATGAAACGGATGAAAAGCATATTCAGTATCTTGAATGGACTGTGAAAGATGCGACGAATCGTCACATGGCGCTGGTCTGTGGCAGAGGTACTTTGCTAGTGGGTGAGTGAGTGAGTGAGTGAGTGAGTGAGTGAAAGAAAGCAATCCCATCAATCTCCAAACTATGGAAAGTACATCGCTGCATGTTGTTCATTTTCACATCCTGGCAATTTGAGAGGGAGAGAGATTAGAGATTTTACGTGCACTTTCCGACATTATGCATATTTCGCACACGGATACCATACACATTTCAAGGATCAAGTTCATACCTCGGCTTAACTATGAGATCAGCTTAGCTCTGCTGTCATATATAAGGTATGTGACCTGTGAAGACCCAGGCTAGAATAGGTCCTCAGCAACCAATGCTTGCTGTAAAAGGTGACTATGCTTGTCTTAAGAGACGACAAACAGGATTGGGTGGTCAGGCTGCACCCTGATTCAGTGATCCCCCCATGTCCGACAAGCGCCCTTAGGGGGCAACTCTTGTGTGCTGTTAGGGTAGGGAGCTGGGACCTTAAAAAATAATAATAACCTGTTCCCAAAAATGCTGAAAAATAATAATTTGTTCCCACAATTACTGACATAATAAGCCGTTCACTGCACAGATGAATGTCCAGAAGATTATTTTGTAGGTACAAGAAGAAAAAATTCTCACACCAGAGATTTTGTGTTTGTGTTGAAGTATTGATGATTCATCTGTACTCCCCTCCACCATGTAAACATCCCCTCCTCTCTCTCTCTCTCTCTCTCTTTCCCCTTCTTCTCTCTCTCCTCCCCTCTTCCTCTCTTTCTCCCCTCTTCCTCTCTCTCCCCTCTTCCCCTCTCTCTCTCCCCTTCCTCTCTCTTTCTCCCTCTCTCTTCCTCTTTCTCTCCACCCCTCTTCCTCTCTCTCTCTCCCTTCTTCCCCTCTCTCCTCCCCTCTTCCTCTCTCTCTTTCTCCCCTCTTCCTCTCTCCCCTCTTCCCCTCTCTCTCTCCCCTTCCTCTCTCTTTCTCTCTCTCTTTCCTCCCCTCTTCCTCTCTCTCTCTCCCTTCTTCCCCTCTCTCTCTTTCCTCCCCTCTTCCTCTCCCTCTCTCCCACTTCCTCTCTCTTTCCTCACCTCTTCCTCTCCCCTTCCTCTCTCTCTTCCCCTCTTCCTCTCCCTTCTTCCTCTCTCTCTCTTACCCTCTTCCTCTCCCTTCTTTCTCTCTCTCCCCCTTCTCTCTCTCTCCCCCTTCTCTCTCTCCTCCCCCTCATCCTCTCTCTCCCCCTTCCTCTCTCTCCTCCCCTCTTCCTCTCTCTCTCCCCTCTCTCTCTCTCTCTCTCTCTCTCTCTCTCTCACTCTCTCTCTCTCTCCCTCTCTCTCTCTCTCTCTCTCTCTCCAAGACTAAATGGTCCCTTATCAGCCGATCGTCCACCTGTGTCACAGATACTGCGCAAATCACACCTGGCTTCCTGCCCAGAGCGGCATGTCCACATGACATAGGCAAGCTGTGAGTAAAGCTGCTATATAAAGTACAGGCTTCTGGAGACAAGGAATGGCAGTCAATACGGAATTGATTGACATATTTGAGATATAGATCTCAGCCAATCAGAGATCAATGCTTGAACTACTTGTATCACTGTGGGACATTCTTTCATAGCCTGGCAATCCACAGACTGTTTACCTAAACACTGGGTACAAGTATTCAAGAGCTGGCCGACACGTGTATCTGCAGTCTTGTCGGGGTTGTTCCACGACAGTAGGCATTGGTTTGGAGTGTCTGAGATGGGTTTAAAGGTTTATAAGTTTAAACCACTTGCACAGCAGTTCAATCAGTCTCCCACTCTCACAGGTTCAATATTTTCATGACACTGCTGATTCTGTAACGGAAAATTATGAGAATCTGTCGATGCTACTTCCCGAATCACTGATTTGAGTGATTTCTCCGACTTGAACTATGTCATGGTTGATCTATAATTTCTTTATAATTTTGCATAATGGCTTATAGTTGTGTCAGTTTTACTTGATTAAAGTGCAAGTTCAGTATGGCCATTGATTTGTTTTGTTTGTTTGTTGTTTAGTGCCACACTCAGCAATATTTTAGCTATATGATGGCGGTCTGTAAATAATCAAATCTGGACCAGACAATCCAGTGATTGACATCATGAACATCAATCCTCGCAATTGGATTGGTTTGGTTAGTTGTTTTACGCCCCACTCAGCAATATTGCAGCTATATGACAGCGGTCTGTAAATAATCGAGTCTGGACCAGACAATCCAGTGATTAATATATGAGCATCAATCCACGCGCAATTGGGATCGATGACATCAACCAAGTCAGGACACAATCATACTTATCTCGATACATTGATCAGGACACAATCATACTTATCTCAATACATTGATCAGGACACAATCATACTTATCTCGATACATTGATCAGGACACAGTCATCCTTATCTTGATACATTGATCAGGACACAATCATACTTATCTCGATACATTGATCAGGACACAATCATACTTATCTCAATACATTGATCAGGACACAATCATACTTATCTCGATACATTGATCAGGACACAATCATACTTATCTCGATACATTGATCAGGACACAATCATACTTATCTCGATACATTGATCAGGACACAATCATACTTATCTCAATACATTGATTAGGACACAATCATACTTATCTCGATACATTGATCAGGACACAATCATACTTATCTCAATACATTGATCAGGTCTTAGATGTTTACCGCTTGATGAAACAAGCCTGGGTATGGTGCTGACAAACCAAGAAACATAATGACAGTGAACCAAGACTCGATCTTCATATAGGAGTTCCTGTCATGCTTAAGGGAGACAACTGAGTACATAGCGAGTTGTGGACATTATTGAAACAACTGAAGACTTTGAAATATATTTCGAAGTGATGCACATAAGGAAGAAAATGTATGGATGTCAATTTCTTTATCATTCTATGACCAATCAGGGGGCGGTCAGGTAGCCTCGTGGTTAAAGCGTTCGCTCGTCACGCCGAAGACCCGGGTTCGATTCCCGACATGGGTACAATGTGTGAGGCCCATTTCTGGTGTCCCCCACCGTGATATTGCTGGAATATTGCTAAAAGCGGCGTAAAACCCTACTCACTCACTCACTCACCAATCAGTGCTAATTACCCCGGCCTCCTGTTTGCCCACTGTCTATTGCAGATCACCAATCAGTGATAAGTTAGTCCAGTTGCCCATCGCTATCAACTATCAGCGTTAATTGTCTGTTAAGTATGGGCTTCCATTTGTCCGTTGCTAATCACCTATCTGCGCCAGTAATCTGTTGGCCTCCCTCGTAAAGTTTCCACCAATATTATCTTATTACTTATGTTGTTCTTACAGTGTGTGAGTGAATTGGGTTTAACGCCGCTTTTAACAGTATTCCAGTTATATCGCGGCGTGTCAGCTTCATGTGGGAGGAAAGCCCGAAGTGATGCAGGTCTCTGACATTTACCACAGGCACGGGTATGGTGCTGACAAACCTAGAAACATAATCGGGGCGAAACGGGATTCGATCCCACAATCATAGGTTTCTGGCTGACCAAGGGACTCTGCACAGAGAATCATGGCGCCTTAGACGACTGAGCCACCCGAGCCCCTAATTATATATCAACCAACCTACTAAACATCTGATTCAGTGAATAGTTTGTTTGAGGATATCAGTGACAGGTCGGAGTCAAGTTATCACCCATCATGGGACAATCATAGATAAAACGTTTTGTTTTCAAGAGTGAGTGAGTGAGTATGGTTTTTCACCGCTTTTAGCAATATTCTAGCAATATCACAGCGGTGGACACCAGAAATGGGCTTCAGACATTGTACCCATGTCGGGATTCGAACCCGTGTCTTCGGCGTGACGCTTTAACCACTAGGCTACCTGACCGCCCCTCGTTTACAAGAATATATTCTACCACAGTTGTGGAAAATACTCAATTCTGATCGTCAATCAGAGGTTTCAAATCACAATAACCACCTCTTATTGAAACAGCCGATCTGACAGCAGCATCACCACATAATTTAATATTTATATAAAGGTGCTTCTTTGTCAAACATTTACGGAAAAAAATAGAGAAACTTCCCTTGTCCAAAATATTCTAAATGGCCAGCAACACTGTAACAGTCTGAAGAGACAAATTTAGTTAATGAAATATGAGTTTTTGAGATTAATAATAACTGAATGAATATTATTAAACAAGAGGTAATCATCAATGCTGACAGTTCCGATGGAAGGCATTTCTTGAGGCGACACCTTGACACTGACAGAGTACACACTAAAACATGAACATTACATTCACAGTCAAAGCATACTAGGACTTTTTGAATACTCAAAAACAGATGATAAAATAGATATAAATCTATGTTGATATTTTGAAAGATACACAATAAAGCTAATATTTATCATTGTTTAACATGTTTATATACAGGATTCAAAGGTCTGGTGTTGGTTGGAAGCAAACATGCCCCCCCCCCCCCCCTATCTCCCAGGTGGACGTGTGCTTGTCACATCATATCATCCACGGTGTGTAATACCTATATATAGCACCAGAGGTCACATGACACAACTGTCACAACACAGGGGTCAAACTTTCTTGTATTCTGGTGCCAAGGACCACGAGAAAATAAAAATGGCATGGTTAAATAAGTCCCTGGTGTCTGAAAGGCAGACTTAGAAATCATGTTTGTTGTGTGTATATGAAGCCTTTGACAAATGTACTGCAGCGGTAGAAATTGGCACTAGTCCATACCTTGCTAAACTGCCCAATAGTTAAGATATCATAAGGACCAGTACAAATTTGCCATTTTTAAGGGTTTTGCTATATGTTATATAAGGACTAGTGGGCTACAAATGTTAGTTTCTACCGCTGTATTTTCATATAGTAAACTGGACAACCACATGAAAATTAAATGTGAACAAACTTAATGGACAATGATCCACAAAATAATCCTATGTATTCAGAAATTGAAAAGGGCATTATTAATTTCAGTGAACAGGAGTGAGTGAGTGAGTTTGGTTTAACGCCGCTTTAAACATTATTCCAGTCATATCATGGCGTGTCAGCTTAATGTGGGAAGAAAGCCCAAAGTGATGCAGGTCTCAGACGTTTACCACTTTGGTGAAACCCACGAGCATGGGTATGGTGCTGACAAACCTAGAAACATAATCGGGGCGAACCAGGATTCGAACCCACAATCATAGGTTTCTGGCGTGTCCAGGGGATGCAACTCTGCACAGCGAATCGCGGCGCCTTTGACGACTGGGCCACCCGTGCCCCCCCAAATGAACAGGAGGTGGCCAACTAGCTCATGGTTCAATGCCATTTGCTAAGGTCAAAGGTGGAAAACAATATCGTGTTTGATGGCACACTTATACATTGCAAAAAGGAATAGTTGAACAACATTGTCCTGATCCTAACCGCCATGTGCATGGCTTACAAATATCTATTTTGCAATATTCATAAATTGATTATGATCAATACTTGAACTGTGCTCTATGACTAAGCAATTCTCAAGTCTCCCGATCATACTGTGTACCGTATTTCCTCCATTAACATTAACACCTGCAATCCGATACACTCCAGCATCTAACGGAATGGTCTTTTTTAACATGATGACCTATGCTGAATGTGACCACATATATTTTCAAGCAAGTGACATTTGGTGCGGAACTGGGGGTGAGGTGTTTAGCTTCCTCTACTCGGAAAAGGTGAGGTGAGGTGAAATGGGGTTTAACATAGGTCCAAGATTATTGCACTTATATAGCGACGTGCATGTACGTGTGTGTGTTTGTGTGGCTGCTTGTACTAGTTCGGACTGATGCCGATTTATAGTGCTAGCTCACTGAGATACAATGGCGCAGTTTAACATGAATACCCCACTCAGACTCAGTATACTGACTCCGAGCCGACCAGTCCTTGTTTTAGCCCCTTAATGCCGAGCGCCAGACAGGGTAACAACAAGTACCATCTTTTAACGTCTTTTGGTATGACGCGGCTGGGGATCGAACCCCGGACCTTCCGCTCTCCGGGCGGACGCTCTACCACTAGACCACGGAGGCGGTCAACTCGGAAAAGGAACTGGCTAGGCTCATCAAAATTTGTGTTTTTATTGCAGCCTTAAGGCCAAGCTCGGAATGCATATATTGTACATGCAATAGCTGGTGAATGACTAGTTATTTTAAAAAAATTAATGTAAAGAAGTCTATGGGGAACATTTGGTTGGGTATAATGAGGATGAATATGAATTACTGTAAACAGCTTTATTTCTGCGCCGTATAAATATTGCGAATACCACACTAAAGACAATACTGCGACGAGATATTTTTGCGAGTTGCCATGTTGAGATGACCCCTCGATTACCAAACAATAGACAGCTTCTCTCCGAAGCTAGTTAATCTGAGTTGGCCGGAAAGTTGACCAGAAGGGATTGCGACCAATTATCCAATACGATAATTGACTCAACTCAGTGTCATGACTGTGAGTTTGAATGCAAACTATATAAGAAGACACTAATTGGTCTGTTTACACTGTCATTTGTGATGTATTGTGTGACCATTTTGCATTCATTTGTGTTTATAACTTATTGAGTAACTTGTGGTTCTGGTTGATGATTTCAACATTTGATGACGTGTTGCAATGAATAAAGTATGTATGTATTATTTATACTTATTTTTGCGTTTTTAATTTTTGCGATTGAGTCTCGTTCTCAAAACTCGCAATAATAAAACGGTCGCAAAAAATTCCCTGTTTACAGTAATCCTTAACACGTTTGTTTTTAATGTGACCGAGATCTGGAAAACCATTATGGAGACTGTCAACGTGTAAATTCAAAGTGATCACAAACTCAGAGCCCGATCAATTCTACACGCTATAATGTTATATTCTCTATCATTACAATAGAAGGCAATGGCAGTATGGCAATATATGCTAATCAGAACAATTACTCAATACAATCTCACACACCATTCAGAGAAAAATTATTTTCTTATCAACTCATATATGGTTGAATAACATTCAGGAACTAATGACGATACGATACATAACGCAAGCAACAAAACCCTTCATTCCACGGTATAATGACTCACAATCTCATATATTTCCATCAATCACAGGCACCTTCTGTCTGAAGTCTAAATTAAGCATGTTTGAGAGAAATCAATCAATGGCGATTATTTCAGTCAATTGATCCCAATCACATCAAATCAATAGCTAATCTTGGACAAGGCTGACACAGAGGCGGTATTACAAGCAGCTCACGGCCACCATTGATGAAGCCAGTAAGGAGATTACAGAAAACACTAGATCTAGGAGCTATTTCCAAACTCATCTTACAGAATTAGCGAAAGATTACAGAAAAAGTTGTCGATGTAATGGTCAAGCGGATAGCGAACATACCAGCTCACCAGGATTTGTTTGTTTGGTTGTTGTCGTGTAGCACCCCAGTCGGCAATATTCTTGTAAGAGGAGCAACAATACAGAGTGAGTGAGTGAGTATGGTTTTACGCCGCTTTTAGCAATATTCCAGCAATATCACGGCGGGGGACACCAGAAATGGGCTTCACACATTATACCCATGTCGGGAATCGAACCCGGGTCTTCGGCGTGACGAGCGAACGCTTTAACCACCAGGCTACCCGACCGCCCCCAACAATACAGAATAACACTGGTCACGGTAGATCATACTTATCTCGATTCAATGATTACAATACAAAATCGCAATGCTTATCTCGATTCACTGATCATAATACAAAATTGCAATGCTTATGGCAATACCCTGATCATGATAGATACATATCTGGATACAATTGTCACGATGCGATACCTATGTCGACAAACTATATGATATAATCTCAATACACTGGTCACAATACTTAAATTGACAAACTGGTCCTGATATGAAACTTATCTCGATACAATGGTCCTGATATGAAACTTATCTCGATACAATGGTCCTGATATGAAACTTATCTCGATACAATTGTCTTGATACGAAACTTATCTCGATACAATGGTCCCAATACGAAACTATCTCGATATAAAGGTCCTGATATGAAACTTATCTCGATATAATGGTCCCGATACGCAACTTATCTCAATACAATGTTCCTGATATGATACTTTTCTCGACAAACCGGTCCTGATACAATACTTGAAAATATTAAAACATGAAACCAATTTATGTCTTAAATGATTTGGCAAGTCTAGCTTGCCTCAGCTCTAAATTAAGCATTGTTTGGAGCTCCATTCTGTATTTTGTCGATATATTTCTAAATGAGATAATTTTTTTCTTGGATTAAATGTTACTCTAACCCTAAGCTCTAACATACAACTCTGACTGGCCATGAAGGAGCACCTAGGAAGTCATACTTTAACCAGTGTACACGCTTAAGGAATGTCGAGCACTATTCTGTTGCAGACAGAATAGCTCTACACACAGCCAAGTGATTCTGGAGATTTTCCAACAACTTTTTTCCCTATGAAATCCAAATCTCACCCCCTACAAAGCTCGCTGCCGTGTGTTTAACTATTCCAGAGAGAAGAATATTCAGCTGCCTTATTTTCTCGTGAATTCCAAGAGAAACATTATCTGTTTTATAAAAATGCTCAAAAACTATTGTCCATTGGTGCTAGTAAATAAATAAATAAATAAATAAATAAATAAATAAATAAATAAATAAATAAATTTATTTATTTATTTATTTATTTATTTATTTATTTATTTATTTATTTATTTATTTTATTTATTTATTTATTTATTTATTTATTTATTTATTCATTTATTCATTCATTCATTCATTCATTCATTCATTCATTTATTTATTTATAATATTGCTGTGAGTGAAAGAGACATTTGTGCGTCTTTCAGAGATAAAAGTATTACATGTCTTGAAGCAGTGACCGCAAAAACATATTCAAATAAAAATTCAAGCGCCACCACCCACTGAATATTAAGTGGACTCACCTGAATGATTTGTCTTATAAATTCATAAAAGTGTTCATTTGTAATGTGATTTGTTTGTTTGTTGTTTAACGCCGCTCTCAGCAATATTCCAGCTATATGACAGTGGTCTGTAGATAATCAAGTCTGGACCACACAATCCAGTGATTGATATCATGAGCATCGATCCAGGCAATTGGGATACGATGACAGGCATCAACCATGTCAGCGAGTCTTACCACCCAATCCCGTTAGTCACCTCTTATGACAAGCACAGTCGCCTTTTACGGTAAGCATGGGTTGCTGAAGATCTATTCTACCTCGGATCTTCATAGGTCCATTTGTAATATGAATGTATCAATGTCCTTATTTGTCAAATGTCAAATTTCTGTCCCATGATATTGATTTCTTTCTACATATACAAGATAAATAGCTCTCTGAATAGTAGTTTTCCCATTTACAAGGGCATTGTTAATCATGTTAATGTTCATGTTTGAATTCCTGTTCTTGTCAACTTCACGTGAAGGATATACAAGCTGTTATGTCTAATGTGATTTCATTTACTGAGTTAATTAGAGATATACTTTACAGAGAGAATGGCCTCTCTTGTAACAATTAGTGAATTGAGCATCATGCTGTTCTTAACATAGAACTGCCAGTCAAATGAATGTATACACTTTGAAATTGGGTTGTACTGTCCACAGTTATGGTGCTGACAGACCATAATCTAGATGGTGGGATTCAAACCCAAGATGAGCTCATCCTGTCACAGTGAAGGGACACAACTCTGCACAACAGATTGCAGTTCCTAAGTATACAATGATTTGGCGGGATTTGAACCCAAGATGAGCTCATCCTGTCACAGTGAAGGGACACAACTCTGCATAATAGATTGCAGTTCCTAGGTATACAATGATTTGGCGGGATTTGAACCCAAGATGAGCTCAAAATAGCTTCAGCAACAATAATAAAATTAACATATGGGTTTCTTGACAACTGTTCCCAGCTGTGAAACTTAGGTTGCAAGTGAAGCAAACTTGAGTGAGTGAGTGAGTGAATATGGGTCTAAGCTGCTTTTAGCAATATTCAAGCAATATCACGGCCGGGGACACGACAGAAATTGGCTTCACACATTGTACCCATGTGGGGAATTGAACCCGGGGCTTCAGCGTGATGATCGAACACTTTACCCACTAGGCTATCCCACTGCTCCTATATGTCTATAGTCAGAGTTCGAATCCCGGTTCGCCCCGATTATGTTTCTAGGTTTGTCAGCACCATACCCGTCAGGGTTAGAAACTAACAGTTTTTGTCCACTAGTCCTTATAATGATAACATATAGCAAAACCCTTAAAATGGGCCAATTTCTACTAGTCCTTAGGATACCTCTCCTATTGGGAGGACTAGTGCCAATTTCTAACGCTGCGGGCCGTGCTCGTGAGTTTCACCGAAGTGGTAAACATCTAAGACCTGCATCACTTCGGGCTTTCCTCCCACATTAAGCTGACACGCCGTGATATAACTGGAATACTGTTATAAGCGGCGTTAAACCCAACTCACTCACTCTATTGTCGGATCCTGTTTTAGTTGCGTTAACACAAAGAACAGGGCGTTGGGGCCACAAATCTGCCACACATTCCTGTGAAATCTGTTGACTGAGTCAATCTGTCATGGAAGGATATAAACACATGAAATAAAAGTGCTAATATTGTGAACTTGAATCTGTCAGTTTAATGTTCTCACCTATTGTGTCTTCTTCCGTTCCCCCGTTCATGAGCGGTGGGAGAACGGGGAACATTGTTCCCGGCGACACCTGGTGGGGAACGTTGGGCTGCTGCCAGAATGACTGCGGCAATGCTCGACATCTCATCGGGAGTGGATCTAAAGAAGATACAATGAAAGTTCTACAACCGACCACTGACACGTTACTCAAGTCTATCACGAGACAAACTGATGGCAAGCGAGTGCTATGGATGAACTTCATGTTATATACAACTGTCCCCTTTATGCAAGTCGGCGGGAAATGTATATCCCAAAGACAGTTAATCATAATTATTTTTGTTTAGAAAGACTGTCAACTATCCAACAACGATACAATGATAAATTTTACAAAATTTCTAATGTACGTTTTCTCAACAACAAAAGTATCAATTAGGTAACTCTTAGATAAATATAATGTAAATGTATTTTGTACAATGGGTCAAATGGCCTTAAACAATAAATCTGTCTGTCTGTTTGTTATGGATGATCAACTTCTGTATTCACACACAGATACACATACCGTATTTGACGTAATAAGCGCCCCGCTCTAATAAGTGCCCACGGCGATATTTGCTAATATATTGGCTATTGAACAATCCCAAATAGCACCCCTTCTGATTGATCAATGTACACAAGACTTATTTATTCACGTATAATACACACTCGTGTGTTATATGCACCCTTAATTATGGGCAATTACATTCTGGAAAAATATATCTGTCATATATAAACATTTCAGGCTGTCAGCATAAACCACGAAATTTATCTTTCAACACTGTTTTTTTTCACCAAAATAATATTCTAATAAGAGCCCCCTATTTCTAATTTTAAGAGCGCCCTGGGCGCTTATTACGTCGTATACAGTATTTTTTAAAGATTTGGTGATTTGACTATTTATGTTTGGAAATAGAAATTTAGATGAAAATGTGTCACCAAATGAGACTGTTTTCAAATAGTTTTGTAACATGTTTACTTTTGGTGATGACACAATAGGCTTCTGAATCAATGGATGCTTGGTATGTTTCATAAAGGGGGGGTGACATCATGTAGATGATCAGCCGCCATGATCCACATCTTGTCAACACAAGCCTGCTTGTTCAATGCAATTGTTTGCTCCGCGATAGTATTGTTTGATAGGCATTACTTAGAGTGAGTATGGTTTTACGCCGCTTTTAGCAATATTCCAGCAATATCACGGCGGGGGACACCAGAAAAGGGCTTCACACATTGTACCCATGTCGGATATCGAACCTGGGTCTTCGGCGTGACGAGCGAACGCTTTAACGCATTACTTAGAGGTTGACGGATGACAAGGTAGACACAATTTTATGGACAGCAACTTGCTTGACAACGGTATCAGGATCTATACCGAAACGTCGCTTTTTACAGTATTAAAGAAGTTGTTATCCATAAAATTGTGTCTACCTCCACGATAGTAATACTAGAGTTTATTAAAACTTGTAAGTAAATATTGGGAGTTATGCATTACCACACGCAATAACCGAGTTCGAGCTATGTACATAAATAGGAATTTAAATATGACAATAGTATTGTTGACAGTATGCATAACAATCGATAGTTTCAACAGTAATAACGAATACATACACTTTGCCTATTTCAAATGCCAGTTTCAGATTCCATAATGACAACTTCAGACTAGGTGAGTGAGTGAGTGAGCTTTTAGCATTATTTCATCAATATCATGGCGGGGAACACCAGAAATGGGCTTCACACATTGTACCCGTGTCGGGAATCGAACCCGGGTCGTCGGCGTAACGAGCGAACGTTTTAACCACTTGGCTACCCGACCGCCCCAATTTAGCCTGGGGATAATTATGTCATTGAGAATGTCAGCATTTCTTTATTCATTTCTATAACATGGATTAATAGAATTATCAAGCTTCAAAGTTTGTTTACTCCTATCACAATACAATTGCAATAGTGAAAAAAGCCCCAATAGTGATCGCTGATGTAAAATGCATACATGCATGACAGTGGTAGAAACTAAGATTTTTAGTCCACTAGTCTTGTAAAGGATAACATATAGCAAACTATTCTTAAATTGGGCAAATATCTACTGGTCCTTATTATACCTTAACTATTGAGCAGTTTGGTAAGGACAAAAGGACTAGTGCTAATTTCTGACTCTGCATGATCTTCAGCACACGTGCATGTACAATGCATGATCTTCAGCACACGTGCATGTACAATGCATGATCTTCAGCACACGTGCATGTACAATGCATGATCTTCAGCACACGTGCATGTACAATGCATGATCTTCAGCACACGTGCATGTACAATGCATGATCTTCAGCACATGTGCATGTACAATGCATGATCTTCAGCATACACCTGCATGTACAATGCATGATCTTCAGCAGACACATGCATGTACAATGCATGATCTTCAGCACACGTGCATGTACAATGCATGATCTTCAGCAGACACCTGCATATACAATGCATGATCTTCAGCAGACACCTGCATGTACAATGCATGATCTTCAGCAGACACCTGCATGTACAATGCATGATCTTCAGCAAACACGTGCATGTACAATGCATGATCTTCAGCACACCTGCATGTACAATGCATGATCTTCAGCAGACACCTGCATGTACAATACATGATCTTCAGCAGACACCTGCATGTACAATGCATGATCTTCAGCACACGTGCATGTACAATGCATGACCTTCAGCAGACACCTGCGTGTACATGCATGATCTTCAGCAGACACATGCATGTACAATGCATGATCTTCAGCAGACACATGCAATGTACAATGCATGATCTTCAGCAGACACATGCATGTACAATGCATGATCTTCAGCACACACATGCATCTACAATGCATGATCTTCAACATACCTGGATGTACACTATGTACATGAATGACCTGTCTCCTCAAGAGTACACTGAGCCATGACTGTCTCCGCTAAGACAAGGCCATCACCCAGTAATCAATAGATGTCGTCTATAAATGTCAACTCCAGATGAATATTTAATCGCCATCAAACCGAAGTCGCAGTAACCTGACATTATACTGCCATATACACACATCTGTGTTAACACTGCCAGTGATAAACGTATTGCAATATACTGCCATATACACACATCTGTGTTAACACTGCCAGTGATAAACATATTGCAATATACTGCCATATACACACATCTGTGTTAACACTGCCAGTGATAAACGTATTGCAATATACTGCCATATACACACATCTGTGTTAACACTGCCAGTGATAAACATATTGCAATATACTGCCATATACACACATCTGTGTTAACACTGCCAGTGATAAACGTATTGCAATATACTGCCATATACACACATCTGTGTTAACACTGCCAGTGATAAACATATTGCAATATACTGCCATATACACACATCTGTGTTAACACTGCCAGTGATAAACATATTGCAATATACTGCCATATACACACATCTGTGTTAACACTGCCAGTGATAAACATATTGCAATATACTGCCATATACACCCGTCTGTGTCAATACTGCCAGTGATAAACGTATTGCAATATACTGCCACATACGTAAGTCTGTGCCAAAATATTTTGAGTCAAATACCCAGAATAATTGATATTCTAGGAGTGGACATAGATTTTTGTTCACAAAAAAAAAATGCTGGCAAAATACACTTTGTACTTATATATAAAACTTATATATAAAATATATAATTCACTGGGCATACTAGGTGTTATGAAATATAATGTGTACTGGTGAGTGAGTGTGAGCTACGATTTGACTTCCCATCGGGAATATTTCAGCCATGTCGCGACAATAATGTGTCCTGGGTTCGACACTAAAGTGTTTGGCTCCTCAGGTCAAAGGAAACAGGGCGGTGGTTAGCCTAGTGGTTAAAGTGTTCGTTCTTTACCAGGGACCCGGGTTCAATCCCACACATGGTACAATTTGTGAAGCCCATTTCTGGTGATATTGCTGGAATATTGCTAAAAGTGGCATAAACCTCACTCACTCACTGAAAGGAAACAACTGAATATTTCTTCAGCAACGACTAAAAAAAGCATATCTCCAAATTGTCTGTGCATGATATTCAGTAGATTTTAGAGTCAGGGTCCCTGTTGGAGTATGACTTATTCTTTGAACACCAGTCAACCAGAAGTGTTTACTGCTGGGACACCGAGTTCCCAGAGACTCTTGTGTGATAGATGAAGCCAACATTTATCAAAGAAAATATCTGCTTGTAAAATATATTTGCTACTACATGTTAAACACCATTTGAAAGGTCTGATCCTATGGTTTATGAATGTGAAAGTTATGTTTTTCACATTATTTAAAATAATGCATTTACAACTTAATTAAGTTCATTGTAAATAAAAAATTTAAGCTAACACATTGTCAACATCCAGATTAAGGACCAAGGAAGCGAAAACTTGACAATTTTTGGCAAATTTAAGATTTCATAAAATCCACTTACCTATTTCTGTTTTATTTTCATTGTTTACGTAATTGGAAAATCATTTTAAAAAGAATTATAAATAGTTTCTGTCATCACCCATTTCCCGATAACAACGGCTGTCCGCTCAGTAACATGAAGAAATACCCCCGTTTTCGAGGCTTCGTATGAATAACATGTTCGTCGAAGAATGGCAGATGACACATTGCTGGAAAGCTTATTCCTTCATCTACACGCTCGTAACATCGCCTGGTTTTTTTTCGTAGTTATAACAAGCGATTTCATTGGATTAAAATTGGTTTCTAATGACGCTTTCTTGCCGAAATCTGCTACAAGTTTAGTGATTGGTCAAATATGAGCACGTGGGAAATAGTGAATAAATTTTTAATTTATCAATAAAAAATGATAAATTGAAATGGAATACGTATTTCAGACATTGTGAAATGTGATAGATTTAATAAATGAATGATATTACAGGTAGGTCCATAAAAATATATACTATTTTGACGTGACTACGGCTTGGCCGGTTAACCAGCCTACGGTGTCTGGGGACTCGATGCTTCTTGGCCGGAAAATCGGCCTACGGTGTTGAAAGAGTTAACACCACTTTCAACAGCATGTCAGCCTGATGTGTGAGGAAAACACTCGATCCCGTAAGTCACCTCCTATGACAAGTATATTACAAACAAGAGGAAAGTCTGGTCATGTGAAAAGACTTCACCTGCGGTGTGGTCACTGGAGCAGAAATGGAAAAAGATGAGAAGACGAGTGTTAGCCCGAGGGTTATCAGCTACTGTTTACAAACAAAGCTTCAGAACGGTCGACGTCCTGTCCCTTTAAATACACCATTCTAACACAACAGGACCAGATACACATAAAGATTATGTAAAATAAACACAAACTAGGAGAGTCCATGCTGAAGTTGTATACTTCAGTGGGGAATTAAAGGAAGCCATGGAACTATACCCAAAGGCTGGCAGACCTAAAGTAACATGTGACCTCAATACGCCTCAATAGAAATTCCTTTCCGAACACAACACCACTGTCTTTATAGTTGTATTGTATTGTATTAAACATTTATATACCACAGACAACCAGGTAAAGGTATCTGCTCAAAGGCGCGTTTTATTTGTTCCCGGACAGGCGGATATATTGCATTCAAGTTATCTTTCTCAACACAACGTGTAGTAGTGATTTTTTTGTGGAATAACCCAAGCAGGCTAAGGATAGCACGATAATATAACCCCCTTTTGGAGACAAGTGCTTGGTAAGAATGTTCAACGGCTTTTTTTATACAAGCATCATGCAAAACGAGCCAGCTCAAATGTTGCATACCACAGCTCGTTATGGACAGAATTAATCATTAGCCAGTGACATTCCTGTAAGTGTTTTAAGTCAGGATCAATACATCCTACATCAGCTGCTACGGTAGTGACTGCATTGTAGGTGGCAATATCTACAACTAATCAAGCCACGCCCAAACGTGGCAACTCAATTATTCATCCATCTGCGTCTTACTTTCCTATGTTTATATACTGAGGAAAACTGTTTATCATCTGAATCATCTAATTCCAAAGTTATACCAAACAAAACTAAAACTGATGTGATTATATTACAAATATATTGCAAACTTTTTCTTTTTAATCTGACAGGGGGATGGGTGTCCCAGTCATCTAAGGTTACGCAATTCGTGTGCAGAGTTGCCTCCCTTGGGCACGCCAGAAATCTATGATCATAGGTTCGAATCCCGGTTCGCCCCGATTATGTTTCTGGATTTGTCAGCACCATACCCGTGCTCGTGGGTTTCACCGAAATGGTAAACATCTGAGACCTGCATCACTTCGGGCTTTCCGCTTTCCTCCCACATTAAGCTGACACGCCGCGATATATTAAACTGGAATACTGTTAGAAGCGGCGTTAAACCCAACTCACTCACTCACTCTTCATCTGGCTGTAGTGGATGAAAAATGCAACCTTATGCAGCTGTAGAAACTATCATTATTAGTCCAGTAGTCCTTATAATGATAACAAATAGCAAAACCCTTAAAAATGGCAAAGTCCTTATGACACCTTAACTATTGGGCAGTCTGGCAAGGACTACAGGACTAGTGCCAATTTGTAACACGGCTGTATGCCTTGGCTAATACAGTAATTATTCAGTCTTACAATGCTACCTGACACCTTGGACATCACTTCCAAACCTTGAACCTTGACCTTAATCAAGCGAACTTCTTACGGTCCAACAATCATCCAAGTTTCAGGATTGTACAAGTGTACAACTGGCAATGAATGATACAACCATGTTTTACAATAACCTCAAGAGACGATCTTGACCTTTGACGGACATAAACAAGCATTTCCTGCGGCAGGGATTGTAAAGATATGTACAAATATGGAGTTTCATGCCTATCGAGGCAACCATATCTCAGGAACTGACAATGATAAAACCAGGTTTTACGAAAAACTAAAGCTGACCTTGACCTTTGACCCATTTTGACAAAAATCTTTTCAAAGCAGAAACTTCCAAGAGAATGGGCAGTTAATAAATTTTTTGGGCAATACAAACAGATTCTGTGTCTTCAGAACAGTACTACCGTATTCTGAAGACATAATAGGCGCCCCGCTCTAAAAAGCGCCCACAGCGATATTTGCTGATATATTGGCTAGTGAACAATCCCAATTAGCACCCCTTCCGATTGATCAATGTACAAAAGACTTATTTATTCGCATATAATACGCACTCGTGTGTTATATGCACCCTTAATTATGGGCAATTAAATTCTGGAAAAATATATCTGTCATATATAAACATTTCAGGCTGTCAGCATAAACCACAAAATTTATCTTTCAACTCTCTTTTTTCACCAAAATAATATCCTAATAAGAGCCCCCTATTTCTAATTTTGAGAGCGCCCTGGGCGCTTATTACGTCGAATACGGTATATTCAAAATATCAGACACCCAGCTCAAACAAGTGCTCTGACCAACTTCAAGACTAATCCGTATGTAATTTCTACTCACGCATGCACGCACACACAGTGTTTGGAATTAAAGGGGGTCGTGGTTCCTCAGTGTTGCTTCTATAGAATTTGAATCTAACTGAATCCCTAAACTTTCAACTCTTAACATTGGCGCCTTAACAAGGAACACCAATATCAACCACTGTACACATGACGACCGGTGAAGATCCGAGGTAGATAGGTCTTCAGCAACCCGTACTTGCCGTAAAAGGCGACTATGCTTGTCATAAGAGGCGACTAACGGGATCGGATGGTCAGGCACGCTGACTTGGTTGATGCATGTCATCCCAATTGCATGGATCGATGCTCATGATATCAATCACTGGATTGTCCTGTCCAGACTCGATTATTTACAGACCGCCGTCATATAGCTGAAATATTGCTGAGTGTGGCGTTAAACAACAAACCAAGCAACTAGGGCTGGTACGGGTAACTCGGGTCGGGTGGGTACTGAGTAGGACCGGGGTACCCACAGGACCCGTGTTAAGTCAAGTGATATATAGTTTAATTACAAAAATTATCTAAAACTCTGAGGTTACACTACAAGTCACTAATGTACACATTTGTTTCTGACTATGCACCCATTCCTTCTGACTTTTCATATGGTTGAATAAAGATATAACTTAAGTCAACTTCAGTGTATGCATGACCAGATCGTTGAATGCATGTGCTGTGGTAAAAAAAAAATCACAATGGACATTTTGTATCTCTTGAGACCTACAGTGGGTACCCAGTAGGGTAGGGTAATAGGGGGGTGCGTACCCAGGTAATAAATTTGGATTCGTCCCAGCCCTACAACCAACCAACTGTACACATGACACAATCTTTTATGCATGAATAAGTCCCAAGACAAACAATTAGCAGAATATTTCATAATAATGGAAAAATATATAGCCAACAATTACAGTCAGGTATATTAGTCAAGTATCCAAACATGTAATATCTCACTGCCAGTGGGTCAGGCTCTCTACAAGGAAGTGTTGTATGTAATATAAATTACGACGACTGCGTGTCAAAGTGGCACTTATAAAGAAGGCAATGAAACCAATGATCTACACCGCACTGAACAGTGTTTCAATTACATCACGGCACGCAGGGATTTATCTTGGCTTTCAACCTAGGTGCGTACAGCACGGTAAAATGGAACAAGAGTTTGCCACTAACGTGGCTATATTTTTCCCCGCCCCTGTTGCAGAATTTAGGACATAATTAAATCTAAAATTTTAAAAAAAGTTTGGAACCTAAGTCCATCTTGTTGCCATGGAAACGTAAAAAATAAAAATTTCAAAAATTTCTAAATAGCAAAAGGCACCAGTTCAGCATGTACTTGACAGACCTGCAAATGTTTCATGAAAAAATATTGAACGGTTTCTGAGTTATGCTCCTGAAACAAAACGTGACGGACGGATGGATGGACGGACGGAGCCCGTTTCTAACAAAGTTGGTGGGGGATATAGAACACTGTAGAAAAGGGCGGGGGATAAAAACATGGGATATTTTTAAAGTTCATATTTACCTAATTTAAGAGGTATTTACACATTGTAAAAATAACCATTGAAACCTCCTTCTCCTTATTCGTCCTTTATCAGTGAAGTACAAGTCACCTTGACCATGCATCACATTAGTCATAACTATATATTCACATGAATAGGGATTAGTTTCATTCCCATTGGGGAATTTTGCCTGACCTTGGCGGGCCGGGGCGGAAAGCATGAGGCCATGCATCAGCCTTTGAGCAGGTCTAGATAAGTCCTTCATAATGGTAGACGCTTTGCATGTCCATGTGGGAATAAAAGCTATGATGGCATTGGAATCAGTGGTCACACCTGAGTGGACAGTATTTCAGTTATATCGCGGCATGTCAGCTGGAGTGACGAAGGTCATTGGTCAAGGGTCATGGTTGTGGTTATCCCAGCACTGAAGCCGGTAAACACCGCACGAGGCTATCCACCCCTCTCCACACCACATACTTAGGGGATTTCCCTAGCCTCACTAAGGAACAACATAGTATCTGAAAAAATATCTTGTCACAAAACTATGTTAAAAGGTATTTCTAGATAGATCCTAATATTTTTAGATAGCTTCCAATATTTCTAGATATTTCTGGATAGATCCTTGCATATCTGGATAGATCCTTGCGTTTCTACATAGATCCCAGTATTTCTAGAAAGATCCTTGTGTTTCTACATAGATCCCAGAATTTCTGGAGATATCCTTGCATTGAGAGATCCCAGTATTTCTGGATAGATCCTTGCATATCTGGATAGATCCTTGCGTTTCTACATAGATCCCAGTATTTCTGGAGATATCCTTGCATATCTGGA
The DNA here is from genome assembly GCF_022045235.1 of Haliotis cracherodii. Taxonomy (NCBI): domain Eukaryota; kingdom Metazoa; phylum Mollusca; class Gastropoda; order Lepetellida; family Haliotidae; genus Haliotis; species Haliotis cracherodii. Next base: position 13,737,859 of record NW_027266278.1, read on the forward strand.
TAGATCCTTGTGTTTCTACATAGATCCCAGTATTTCTAGATAGATCCTTGCGTTTCTACATAGATCCCAGTATTTCTAGATAGATCCTTGCATTTCTGGATATATTCTTCCATTTCTGGATAGATCCCAGTATTTCTAGATACAGTCAAGTCTTGTTAATCTGACACTCATTAATCCGACAATCGGCTTTATCCGACACTTATGATGGGAACTGATTAAGTCAGTGCTATTTAGACCAGTTAATCCGTCAGTCTCGCACTCCGACTCTGACACACCTAATTTGCAACAAATTACCGAAACCACTCATTAATCAGTCTCGTTAATCTGACACAGTGATCAGTGTACTCCGTGGTCATCTGCCTGCGAGTACACAGCCCGTGTTTTGATGCGAGATGAGTTGGCTGGTAGCTGCATATTACAACGGCTGCTGAGATAAACTTGTTTAAAATTTACAATAAATGTTTTAAATAAAGAAAACAGGATTAATCACATGCTAAGATAACCTCAATCTCATTCAAATCAGATCAAGATACGAGGACATCCCATTACAGGTCACGTCAGAACAACTTTGCGCGAACTAGGACCGACCAATGAAATGACCAACAGGAAGTCGATGTTAGCCACTTAGAAAGCAGCTTTCTAAGCTTTGCAGTACCAATTTCAAACTGGCGACTTCCATTCCAGACTATGCTTTTAAAAGTATTTTGAATATGTCATACAGTCAGGAACAGTTGTTTTGTGTTGAGCTTTTAGCGGTTGCATGATTAGAAAACATATTCCGCTTACAGTGTAACATAACAATATGAATATTTCATTTTTATATTTTTATTAAGTGTTTGTATTCTTATCTATCGTGTAGTTGTCCGATTTTGGATAACGAATATTGATACTACTCAATTTCATTTATCTGACATACTCGTTAATCCGACATAATCATATGCAACCAGCCATGTCGAATTAGGCCTTGATAGATCCCTGCATTTCTAGATAGATCCCCGTATTTCTAGATATATCCCTGTACATTTCTAGATAAATCCCAGTATTTCTAGATAGATCCGTGCATTTCTAGATAAATCCCAGTATTTCTAGATAGATCCATGCATTTCTAGACAGATCATGGCATTTCTAGATAGACCAGAGAATTTCTCGATAGATTACAGCTTTTCCAAATAAATTTTAGCATTGCTAGATAGATTCCAGAATTTCTAGATACATCCTTGCATTCTTTAATTTAGAAACATCTTGGTAAAATTAAAATACATTCGGTTATGACCTTATCATAATCTCAACAAGTGATAAGAAAACCAACCGCCTGAGATTGTCTGTTATGGTACAACAACACATGATATCATCGATTTCCAAAACCCTGCAATTAGCAACAAAATGCCGGACAGACACTGATGCTGAACTATCCAAACACTGGCAATAGACGACCATGTAATGTCATTGATTGACAGATTAGCAGGTATTTATCAGGATGTGTGTCATGACGGCCTACAGCATGCGGCTACTTATACCTGGGTTTATGGCTCTCCGTGGCAGAGAATAGCTTCAAGGGTAACCACCACCACTTATCCCATATCATAAAGGATTTGTTTTATCCAGCTGAGGTCAAATAGCTCATTTTCTACCTGTGTTTCACACAAAAGAAATATAAATGATATAAAAATATTTTTAGTCTTGGTGTCACATTCTCAGTTCATTATGTCATGTTCAATTGATTTTTTTTCAGATTGTTTATATAAGCAAGGAGGTGGGAAGGATTTTTGTCAGTTTTTTAAATGCAGATTTGATATTTCTTAGCAATTTTCAATTGAAATTAAATAAGATAGCAGGTTTTGAATTTTAAAATGTAAAAAATCTACAGGTCTCCCACTCAAGAGTTTAGACTCAAAATTAAACAAATCATGGGTTTATTTTAGGTAGGTTGAATTTTCAAGTTCAAGGACTGATGACTTGGTATTAATCCAATGGTTCACATTCAAACCATAATTTTCACCATGACTCTATAGAATACCTTAATAAAACTTTAATAGGCAATAACATCATCTCGCCCAGATTCTCTGAGGCACCATTAGATGTCATATTTAGAGACTTGTGTTGAACCGAGGCATTGTTTCTGTGTTATTACAGCAGACACGATGAAAAGGTTGTTATCATACCTCCATGTCAGGATGATGAGATCTGATTGGTTCACGTGTATCCTGCTTTGGAGGGAAATAAATTTCTCAATGAAGAATAAATCCCTTATACCCCTCCATGAACAAGTCAGGCTGCACGTGGATTTCTCATAGGGAAAATAAATCCCTCATACCCTGCTTTGAAGCAAAAAGCCGCTCGCCTTTTCCGAATCAATGACAGTCACGTGACATAGCACAAGTATACATCAGCTCAATCGAACATCTGTTTTCTATCAATTTTGAATTTGTTTTAATTCTTCTACAATGTCATATTAAAACATGTTGGGAAGATAATTTTTTGTAAAACATCACAAGGGGTACATGTGGATATATGCGTCCCATATTAGGTGTGAAAACCCTTAAAAACATGCAGTGACCCCCAACAACATCGAGTTCTAAAACACACATCACAAATTTTAGCCTATTACAAACTTAAGCTGATATATGACTTTATCAAATAAACGGTTTTATCAACTCATGCTGATATATGACTTTTATCAAATATATGGTTTTATCAACTCATACTGATATATGACTTTTATCAAATATATGGTTTTATCAACTCATGCTGATATATGACTTTTATCAAATATTCGGTTTTATCAACTCATACTGATATATGACTTTTATCAAATATTCGGTTTTATCAACTCATACTGATATATGACTTTTATCAAATATACGGTTTTATCAACTCATGCTGATATATGACTTTTATCAAATATAAACGGTTTTATCAATTCATACTGATATAGGACTTTTATCAAATATTCGGTTTTATCAACTCATACTGATATAGGACTTTTATCAAATATATACGGTTTTATCAACTCATACTGATATAGGACTTTTATCAAATATATACGGTTTTATCAACTCATAATGATATAGGACTTTTATCAAATATATACGGTTTTATCAACTCATACTGATATAGGACTTTTATCAAATATATACGGTTTTATCAACTCATACTGATATAGGACTTTTATCAAATATATACGGTTTTATAAGCTCATACTGATATATGACTTTAATCAAATATTCGGTTTTATCAACTCATACTGATATATGACTTTTATCAAATATATACGGTTTTATCAACTCATGCTGATATATGACTTTTATCAAATATATACAGTTTTATCAACTCATACTGATATATGACTTTAATCAAATATTCGGTTTTATCAACTCATACTGATATATGACTTTTATCAAATATATACAATTTTATCAACTCATGCTGATATATGACTTTTATCAAATATATACGGTTTTATCAACTCATGCTGATATATGACTTTTATCAAATATATACGGTTTTATCAACTCATGCTGATATATGACATTTATCAAATATATACGGTTTTATCAACTCATGCTGATTAGGGCTGGCTGAAAAGATTGATAATTGGAATTAACGTCGATGGGAAGAAATATTAATGATTATCGATATGAAATTGTTGTCATGGATAATAACTTACATAAACTATTGTAATGAAATAAAGTTTAGATCTACCAAAATAGTCATGCCAATATGACTTTTATGGACTCATGATCCATGTGACTTTTATTGAGTCATGCTGATATATGATTTTTATGAACTCATGATCTATGTGACTTTAAGTGAGTCATGCTGATGGATCATATATAATCAAACCGTGTGGGTAAGATCCTCTATTTATCACACGGCGTCATCTTGCTGTGGGAGGACCGCCCATGAAGACCCAGATAATAGATGACTGTTATGGCAGAGTGAGTGATTGAGTATGGTTTTACGCCGCTTTTAGCAATATTCCAGGAATATCACGGCGGGGGGACACCAGAAATGGGCTTCACACATTATACCCATTTCGGGAATCGAACACGGGTCTTCGGCGTGACGAGCAAACGCTTTAACCGCTAGGCTACCCGACCGCCCCGACTTTGGTAGAACCAAGAAGCAGGAGTATATGGTGCTGACAGTGCAAGGATGATAATAAGCTGACTCTGGGAGTCAAACCATTGGACCAATTTTAAATCCTGCTTGAAGATCTGACCACCAACAATAGGGAGCTAACATCAGGTGTACTTTCAGAGCAAACTTTGACTGGCCAGTCCAAATCACTGATGCCAGTGTCTTCTAGCCATTCATTGTCAACCTTGGCTTGATATTTTTACCACCTCTATGTAGATGTTTTTAAAAATGAAAATACACAGAATATGAATGTTCCTTCAATCGTTGTGACCATTAATTACCGTATATGACCGCGTATAAGCCGAATTTTGAGGACCAGAAAAAAGTTTCTGTAGAAAGGGGTCGGCTTATCCACGGGATACACTTTCATGATAGTATTTTTCAGATCGTGATCTGTCAGAAACATCACCTGAATGACGGTCCGATAGATCACAACTTCCCGAAAGTTTGGAAGTTGCCACGACTATTATTGTTATAAATTTCTCAATAAAGTTATTATTATACACCAATGTTGTCATTATTAAAAAAATGTTTTGCATGTTACTACTTCCGATAATAGGTTTTCAATTGAATGTTCCAAGTTTATCGTTCTTCGTAAACTCCACAAATTTTACATGTAACAATATATGTAATTCACTATAATATATAATCCCCAGATGAAATCGCCAATAGCTATTACGTACGTTTTGCAAAGTTCATAAATTGATAGTGTCTACCTTTATTGAAAGAGGAAAATAAACAACTGTATCGGCGAGTTATTCGGTTCGCCATTTGCAAAAACATGTGATCAGCTGTTTCCTGTGACGTCACAAACGGTGACCACTGTGATTGCTTCCTGTTGTTTAAAAAGCAACACAGTACACAAGGAAATGAGCATTGATAATAACGGGCCGATTGGTATTGTCATGTTGTTTACACAAACATTTTCCAGTTGTGGGTGCTTAGCGATCGTGTTGGGAGTAGGGGCTTAATTCCTTTGTTTTCGAGAGATTAGTTTAATAAACTGGAGAAGCCTGTGAGTAAGTGATGGTCATTCAATGTGTTCATAGTATGATAGTTTATTTAATTCAATTGGATTAACATACAATAGTGGTGTAAAAGGGGTTATAAAAGTTGGTATTTTTTTACTGACTCCCTTAACTCAGATAAAACAACAGGAATAGTATTCAAACATAAAAACATGAAACCTGCCCACCCAATCCTCCAGCTAAACAACCAAACAATCAAATTCCAAAAACAAACCAAATTCTTATGACTCATTTTTCGATCAACACCTCACCTGGGAGGATCACGTCCAAAACCTAAACACTAGATGCAGCAAAGACCTTAACACACTAAGATGTCTCACCGGCTCTAACTGGGGAGCCTCCAAAGATACCCTCCTCTCACTATATACAACACTAATTAGATCAAAACTAGACTACGGCTGCACCATATACAATACCCTAAACAACTCTCTATCTAAAAAACTTGACTCAATAAAATACCAAGCCCTTAAACTAAATACACGCACCCAACATGGCACCTCCTACACCTCACTTCAGGCCCTTACAGGAGAAATGCCACTAAATCTACGCAGGTAACATCTAAGCCTTAATTTCTGGGCCGCGTCCCAAACAAACCCTCTCATCCAAAACCTAATTAACCAAAACATTAGCCCAAGAAACCAAGCTCTAGCTCGCAAACACCCCTTACTCACCCCAATATCCCAAAGAATAACTAACTACCTCAATGAACACCAAACTCAAAATCTTAAATAAAACTGCAAAAAATCAAATATCTTCACCCCTAAACTCAAAATACCCAAAATAGACACAACGCTAGCTAACCAAATAAATAAACAAACCGACCCAAACATAGCTAAAACCACCACACTTTCATACATACACAAAATTGGCCAAATTGGTGTCACATATACACTGACAGATCTTCAGACCCGATCTCCAACCAGGCTTCGGAGTCCATACCACACAACCAGTTATATATCCACACAATCTTACCGACACCCTAACAACCAATCTATATTCACGTCCGAACTTATGGGCATGGCCTCAGCCCTGCATAACCAACAATCTAAAAACAAACAAAAAATCCTAATTCTCATCGACTCCCTTAGTGGACTACAAGCCCTCCAAAACAAAAATACCAAAAAACAACCTAAATTGATAAACCAAATACTTAAAAGCTCCAACGACCCAACAAAAGCAGGCAAACAAATAACCTTCTTGTGGATCCCTGCCCACGTAGGAATTTACGGCAACAAAAGGGCCGATAAAGCAGCTAAATTATCTCTCAAAATACCAGAAATAAGCCTAAACCTACCCATCTCAAAATCAGAAATTAAAAGTGTAAACAAACAAAAAATAACCAAAAAATGGCATAATCAATATCAAAACTCAAATAGCCAAATTAAAAAAGTGCTCAGAAAACCACTAGCCAAACCTAAAATCCTACACCCCTCAAAAAAAATTGACAGATTAATTACTAAACTCCAAACAGGACACACGAACCTAAATAACCACCTAAAAAAACTTAAAAGACACACCACAGGCAACTGCCCCCACTGCAAACAACCCGAAACCACAGAACACGCACTAATCCACTGCACCCACTACCAAACACACAGAACCACACTACAAACCACCCTCAATCTAAATAAGGCTCCTACTCTAGATGAAATACTAAACCCTCAAAATATACTAGAAAACTTCAAGGCCCTAGGCGTATTCCTAATCAAAACAGACCTAATTAAGCGCATCTAAAAACTAATTAATCTACCAATCCAAAATCCAATAAACATACAAACACCCACCTCACCCGGCTCCCTTAGTTCCCTCCTCCACCCACCTCGGCATTTATTCCAAATTTTAAAATTTCAAAAATTCAATATAAGTAACCCTGAAAGCCCCCTCTTGGGTTGCACACACCACTTTCACACTTTTGGGAATACACTAAATGGTCTGGCCAGGCCCGTGTACGAAATACGCTGCAGTCTGAAAGCGCACGTTAAATCTTCTATATCAGTCAGTCAGTTACTGACTGACATTCTCATCATGAGTTTGAAACGAAAACGCCATGCTTACAATGTTGAATTCAAGCTGTGAGTCTTCGCTCTAGCTGATATATTTTCTCACGGGTACATAATTCTATATACACCGATTCACAAAATGGCGCTTCGTTGTTGATGGCAACATAAAACGATCATTATGAGATTAAAAAAACCCACGAGAAACAGCTTCCCACATTATGAAAGTGGACGACTGGTTTGTTAAATCTTTATTAGAAATAATAATGACTTTTTCAATATAATTACAACGTTTTTCATCTTATATTTTTGAATATCTGCGAGTACTGGCACATGTCTTGCAGTCCGACTTCACAGTGTTTTTTTGCCTTTCAATTCCTGGTTCGGCTTATCTGCGGGTCATATCATTTTCTTTCGTATTTCAATGGTCACGTTAACACCTCGGCTTATCTACGGGGTCGGCTTATCCGCGGTCATATACGGTATGTTATTTAAATGCAATTAATTAATTAATTATTTTAATCAATATCAAGTCTTTTTGTGTAAACCACGAAATCAACAGAATGTTCCGCTCAGAGCCATGGTCAAGGGGTGTTAGTAAAGTTATTGCACTGAGTGCGCGAGTTTGCTTTTAACGCCACATTGAACAGTATCCAAGTTATATCACAGCTTATTTGATTGGATGTAGTTCTGATGGATGGTAATCCAGTGAGTGAGTGAGTTGGGTTTAACGCCACTTTTAACAGTATTCCAGTTATATCGTGGCGTGTCAGCTTAATGTGGGAGGAAAGCCCGAAGTGATGCAGGTCTAAGACGTTTACCACTTCGGTGAAACCCACGAGCACGGTATGGTGCTGACAAACCTAGAAACATAATCATAGGTTTCTGGCGTGTCCAAGGGACGCAACTCTGCACAGCGAATCGCAGCGCCTTAGACAACTTGGCCACCCGTGCCCCCTGTAATCCAGTGAAGTAGATAGTAAGTTACATAGATAAACATCAGATCACACAATCAGCTGGCAATTAACAATAAAATTAATCACACTAATGAGGGTTATTTTTTAAATTAAGGGGATCCTAGTTCCTTGAAGTCTCTGACTCTACACAACTCTAAATTTACAACATTCTACATCAGGGTTATGATAATGATCATGTGACTGCTTAATTTCCACCACTATACATCTATTTCAGTGAGTTAATTGTTCGGGTCCCTGTAATATGATATCGTTTCAAAAAACATTTTCAAGAGCTGGTGAAATATTGCAAGTTCAAGTTAAGTACTACAGTAAACTGCGGTTATAACGAACTCAAAGAGGCCACTAATTTCAGTTCATTATAACGTAGTTTGTTATAGTGAGTGAGTGAGTTGGGTTTAACGCCGCTTTTAACAGTATTCCAGTTATATCACGGCGTGTCAGTTTAATGTGGGAGGAAAGCCCGAAGTGATGCAGGTCTTAGACGCTTACCACTTCGGTGAAACCCATGAGCACGGGTATGGTGCTGACAAACCTAGAAAGATAATCGAGACGAATCAGGATTCGAACCCACAATCATAGGTTTCTGGCGTGCCCAAGGGACACAACTCTGCACAGCGAATCGCAGCACCTTAGACGACTGGGCCACCCGTGCCCCCCAGTTCGTCATAAGCAAATGTACAGCATACATACAGCAAATGGCTGGGACAAAAAATAAGTTCGTCATATCCGTCAGTTCGTTATAAACGTGTTTGTAATAATATAGTTACTGTATTTGGACTCAACAGATAGCGTACACCACATTTGATTGGATCGAGTGAGTGAGTGAGTGAGTTTGGTTTGATGCCGCTTTGAACAGTATTTCAGTTACATTCCATGTTTGAGCTTGATGTGAGAGGACCCCATGTAGGTCTTAGACATTTATAATCTTTATCTCATTTGTAGAACCCATTAACACAAGAATGGTACTGTTTTGTTTGTTTGGTTGGTTTGTTGTTTTACGCTGCACTCAGCAATATTTCAGCTATATGACCGTGGTTTGTAAATAATCGAGTCTGGACCAGACAATCCAGTGACTGACATCATGAGCATCGATCCACACAATTGGGATCGATGACATGCATCAACCAAGTCAGCGAGCCTGACCACCCGATCCCGTTAGGGTTGCTGAAGACTTATTCTACCCCAGATCTTCAAGGGTCGCGAGAATGGTACTGACAAACCAAGACACACAACGGGTGAACCGAAATTCGACCCCACAAAAATAGGCGTCTTCCAATATTTAGCACCTCAAATCATGGCATTCTTTTGGTTGTTAAAGAGTCGGATGATTCAGCAGGACTCCTCTGCGACTTTAGTCGCTAGTCCAAAGCCTCAGCCAAGTCACATTCTGTTCAGTCTGGTAAGATCAGATGATAATAGTGAGTGAGTGAGTGAGTTGGGTTTAACGCCACTTTTAACAGTATTCCAGTTATATCGCGGCGTGTCAGCTTAATGTGGGAGGAAAGCCCGAAGTGATGCAGGTCTCAGACGTCTACCACTTCGGTATAACCCACGAGCACGGGTATGGTGCTGACAAACCTAGAAACATAATCGGGGCGAACCGGGATTCGAACCCACAATCATAGGTTTCTGGCGTGTCCAAGGGACGCAACTCTGCACAGCGAATCGCAGCGCCTTAGACGACTGGGCCACCCGTGCCCCCCAGTTGATAATAGACCATACAACACTACAATGAACTAAGAATGATGGTGAGAGCCAAGCTCGGGCTCGTAGACTTAGTTGAGTGAGTGAGTATAGTTTTACATCGCTTGTAGCAATATTCCAGCAATAGCACTGTGAGAGACACCAGAAATGGGCTTCACACATTGTACCATGTGGGGAATCAAACCCGGCCCTTTGGCAGGACAAGCGAATGCTTTAACCACTACACTACCCCACCGCCCCACCAAATTACTTGAAACTAATAAGCTGAATTTTTCAAACACTTGTTTCAATCCATCCTTTATTCGTAATCTGTGATTAGCACTGTTGCAGATTTCTTTGCTTTATTCAACATGCTGTAAGTCTAACACAGCTGCCATTTCATTGGTAGAGGTAGCTCCTATTATCATGTATTATAGTAAATATGAAAATTTTCTAATATTCAACAGCAAATTATTTACAAAGGGTGGTGATAAATATAATTTAATTGTTGTACATCTATCAAAACTATCAGTAGTCACTCATAGTATCAATATCAATTATCAATATATGAAAGTGTCATAGGTGTATTTGCCAATGGACTAAAGAAAAGTGTGATGCATTGATAGTTGTATCAATCGTTTCACCCTGTCTCAATGAATTCAAACTTTCTGTTTCTGTTAAAGTTTTAAATCATTAATAATTAAAAATGTCAATTCACACGTACCTCTCCTAGCTTTATACTTCGGGGGGGTTTGTTCCCGTTTTTTTAATCCATCACGTAATGACAACAGCGTTGTGGTTTTCTTCTTCTTATGCCGAGACTTAGCTTCAATGGCTTGAGCATGGTGTTTAAACCCCGGTGGTCGCACATATATGGGCCCACTTGCTGTGCTGCTGTTGGGGGATGCCACATTCTCGTAATCATGGTCATGTTCGCAGCCATAGGTCGAAATAGACGGACTTGTCGGACTCAGGGGTACGTTTGTGGGGTGGGGAGGCGTGGTGGACGGTAGTTGGGGGGGACACACTGTTTGGGGAGCACTGCTCAGTAGGGGTTGAGACAAGCTTTGATGCAGCTGTCGCGGACTCGCTGGATTTCTAGAATTCCGTGGACTGTCCAAATTGTCATCCTCATCGCTTGAGAGCGATGGCCCCCTCTTACCCCCCGTGAGTTTAGGGGGTGGTTGTGGCAGTCGAGTTAATGTTGTGGTTGCCATGGTAATTCCAAAAAACAAACAACAAAACAGATATATATATATCACACGCTATATAGATGTATATTCCTGTGAATCACTTGAGTGGACGGAGTTACCAGTAGACCTGGAAAACTGGTGTATCACATGTAGCGAGCGCCAAGTTGGACGGAGAGACACAAAAACAATATTCACTTCTTTATTGTCACCTCATAATGACAAATCCTCACATTATGACCGACGAAGATGTAGTCTTCGACGATCGATTCTCATCAGAAACTATCCATTAAAAAAACAGCACCATTGACACATATGTGTCATTTGTCCAGCCTTCAGGTCGGACGTGCATGAACACGATATGTTCTTATACGCAGTGAAACGTCAAAACATTCGTCCGGTCTGTTCGCAAACGTTCCCATCGATATCCGCAGCATGCTAGTGGTTAGAGCTTGGAGTTGCCCATCGTAACACCTCATTGCACATAACAATCATAACTTCATTGTTTAAATGTCTGGCACGGATGCAAAATGCTCTATTGACACCACGTTGTTTTGGATCTGTTGATACAACAATCGTCGCCATGCTGTGAGCCTAAGCTTGTTATAACGAGCCGCGTGATTGGTGGATTGGACCATTGACGTCAGGGTACCTGTCAAGTTTGTTTGCGTTGCCATCCAATATTAATCTATAGTCTGTTTCAACATTAGCGGTCAATGAAGCCATGCATACTTACCAGTAAGATTATGACAAAGCGGTTTATTTTAGATCATAACTTATTTAACATACACACACAACGTTTCAGGGCTAGTTCCTTAATCAGGTGAATGCCGGGGTGGTAGAACATGCAATATATATCCCCGTGTTGTAGGTTTTCGGACGCTTAAGAAACATTCGCAGTTTTCTCTCTCACGAACACCTGGAAAACATCTCATTCGCTTTTAAAAGACAACTTTCTCTTAAAAACAACCCATCATCTGAGTATTTACAATGACAGTGCGACGCTTCATCCCCAGTTATAACGCGAGTAATCGCGATACACATGGCCGTCCTTTGATCCGACTATATATATATACATACAAATGAAGTCAGTTACAATTATAGGTGAGGTGAAATTGGGTTTAACGTCGCGTCCAAGATTATTGCACTTATATAGCGACGTACATGCACGTGTGTGTTGCTGCTTGTACTAGTCCGGACTGATGCCGATTTATAGTGTTCGCCCACTGAGATACCATGCCGCAGTTTAACATGAATACCCCACTAAGACACAGTATACTGACTCCGAGCCGACCAGTCCTTGTCTTAGCCCCTTAATGCCGAGCGCCAGACAGGGTAACAACAAGTACCATCTTTTAACGTCTTTTGGTATGACGCGGCCGGGGATCGAACCCCGGACCTTCCGCTCTCCGGGCGGACGCTCTACCACTAGACCACGGAGGCGGAAACATAAAAATAAAGCTATAGTGTGTGACAAGATAGGGAGTTAAGTTATATTGTGCAATATGCTTCTTTAGTTAATACCAACTCTACAGTATTTCATTAGCGTTATTGACTTATGTTATAATAATACTTTACGTTTGTCGAGCTGGGGATGAATAGTAATCCACAACGCAATATACTTATTCAGTATATGTTTGGTTTAACAAAACCGTATCAGATTCTCATATACAAATCAAGTAAAATCAGTTCTGAAATTGTGGGTTATTTTTTAAACAATTTTGAGACACGCCTGCTGGCATTATAATATTTATAATTAATCAAGTAGTTATAAAATCCAAATAGTTAATATTTTAATATGAATTGTTTGATAGGCATTACTTAGAAGTTGACGGGTGACAAAGTAGACATAATTTATGGATAATAATTTCTTAATTTACTGTAAAGGGGACGTTTCGGTATAGATCCTTGACAACGGTATAAGGATGTGTACCGAAACGTCGGCTTTAAAGTAAATAAGGAAGTTGTTATCCATAAATTGTGTCTACTTTGTTTTTTTAATATGCATGTAAGATTTTAAAATGCCATAAGCGAGTGAATAGACGTCTCAGAAGTGCCAAGCAACCTCGGCTTCTTTGGCCAACACCTAGACTAACACTTACTCTCTGACAATATATAATTTAGAAAACAATATAAGATAGAAACAAACATCTACATTTAAACTGAAAAGGAGACCCAGTGAGGTAGGAGTTTCGGATCATGAACCCGTGGAAAATCTAGACTTGGTTCATTTAGGACTATCATTGCAGTACGGGCTGGGTGGAAGGAAAAATGGTTCAGGGACTGTGAGTCAGACAAGCCAGCATCGTGCTTACTCCGAATTTCTTAGTTTGACATCTCCCAATTAGGATACAAAATCTTTGCATTCAATAATGAATTATATCAAGACAAAACAATTGATATGTTTTTGTTTAAATGCAAACATGTGTAAAAGTTGCCCGAAAAAGCACAAAGGTTCAATCCTCCCTAGAACTACAATGTGCGATGCAGAGTTTGGTCCCTTAAATTGTATCAGGATCCGCTGTATATGGGTTCGAATCCTATATTAAATATATTATTCGATATATAAATGCAATCCGTAGGAATGCAGAAGATAAATTTCTGGTACTTTGTAAATATACTGTTGCGGACAAGGCTGCGCAAGTTTTGATATTAATCTTTGAAAACCCATTTTGTGAGTCTGCTAATTAACTTAAATTTAAGCTTATGATGCATATTGATTTAACAGTTGGTACTCACGTTACTCTGGACACAAGTAACGTGTATTACTCACCCGTTAAAGATATCACTATATTGTCATACTGATTTTACGAAACGTAATATCAGTGTGACACACGTGTGAGTGAGTGAGTGAGTGAGTTGGGTTTAATGACACTTTTAACAATATTCCAGTTATATCGTGGTGTGTCAGCTTATGTGGGAGGAAAGCCCGAAGGGATGCAGATCTTAGACGTTTACCACTTCGGTGAAACCCACGAGCACGGGTATGGTGCTGGCAAACCTAGAAACATAAACGGGGAGAACCGGGATTCGAACCCACAATCATAGGTTTCTGTGCCCAAGGGACGCAACTCTGCACAGCGAATCGCGGCGCCTTAGACGACTGGGCCAAACATGCCCCCTACATAACCCGGGTCCCTCAAGTGCGTAGTCATGATACCAGCAAATATAATCATGTGCCGAAACATTCCTGGAGTAGCAAGTACGATAAGTTAACAATTACGATCAACGTAATCTACAAGGCGGTGTAGCCAGGTTATCTCACCGTGACGGTATTATCGCCGCTCGCGTCTCAACATGTTAAACTCAAGTACACATTACATAACAGAGCGTGTGTCTGTACCCCTAATTATGGCTTGTTTAGACTATAAATAATCATATTGTTGTAATTCAGTCAGGCTACTTACTACCTCAGCCACACAAACTTCGTTATAAGGACAAACCTTCACACCTATAACAAGTAGTGACGTAATATAATACAGTATGTAACCTTTGGGTTGAGATGGGAAGTTATATGGCGTGCTTTCTAAAAGATTTAGTTTAACCAGTCAGTCAATATCAGACTCTACTTGTATAGATTCAATTAAAGCATTGTATAACCAGTTTTGATTAGTATTTGATTTAGTGAGTGAGTGAGTATGGTTTTACGCCACTTTTAGCAATATTTCAGCAATATCACGGCGGGGGGCACCAGAAATGGGCTTCACACATTGTACCCATGTCGGCGTGACGAGCTAACGCTTTAACCACGAGGCTACCCGACCCCCCCCCCCCCCCCCCCCCCCCCCCCGAGAGGTATGTGACGGTACTGTGACTGTATGAGTTTGTTGTTTAACGCCACACTCAGCAATATTCAAACTAGATAACGGCAGTCTGTAAATAATCGAACCTGAACCAATGATTGATATCATGAGCAACGATCCACGCCGTCGGGGTACGATCAAATGCATCAAACAAGTGCTTGCATCAATCCTATCGCCGGTATCGGCATTGTCAATCTAAGTTTGTCTTTATTAGGTATAACTATCCCCACCACCTATAGGCTACAGATCAGTGCTACTTGGCAATATCAAGAAACAAATAAGATCTGTCGCCAAACGTTGTCTCAACAAGATTACACATTACCAGCTGATTACCAGAGTATCTGCTCTGAGTAACACGAAATTGGGGTACGTCCCAGCGCGTTTCCAAAGTCGGTTGCCGAGTGGCAACGTACTGGGGAAAAAAGGATTCTCTTTGATTTTTTCCCCATCCGAATTAAAAATAACTGCCATATTTTATGGATAAGTAACTGAATTCCGTAAGCCACACCAACACTAGCCAATCAAAACCGTCCCCATTTGAAAGTGAAACGATAGATCACTCCATTGATGGGTCTGAGTGTTTGAAACCAGTTACTGCAGTAGGCCTCTATCTATTTAATAGATAATTGGTTTTTGGTTTGTTCTGACAGCCATTCATAGAAAATGCATCGCAACTTTGCAGGTAAACTATTTATCATCCATTATGAAGCCAGACTTTAAAAACAAAAAAGTTTACAGACATAAAAAATAAGAAAGGTTTAATAATTTATATAATTAATGATTAAAATCAGAGGGTTATTTAACTGAGCGTATATTAACTAAGAAACTATAATTAAAACTTGTTGAAAATTGATAACAAATATTTGAAATTGTAAATTTTTGTTTGGAAATTTAGACCTCCTGACCTGACGTTTTGGGCAAATCATCTGTAACAACCACCCCCTAAAACTTTGTCCCAACTGACTGATCAACCCCATAACCTGTGTTCAGTGTGTTCTAAATGTTAACATACCTTTTATCATGTGGTAAAAAATCCAATTTCGTAGCAAAATACAGTATGTAGGTCTAATGAATGAGTTGTTTACACCAGTGGACCAGTAAGAGATGAACCCGAGCTCAAATTTATATGAAATTATGCCCTGAAATCTTTGATTAAATTCTTTGCTTTATGAATGTGATGCTGTGGCTCTAAAGGTGGAAACAGATATATATGTACCAAAGAAATGACCTTAGAATCCCACAATCAAGTAATGGGTAAATCATAAAATAATTTAGTGTTGTTCCCTTCAGCAATCATCCGGGGCGGTCGGGTAGCCTAGTGGTTAAAGCGTTCGCTCGTCACGCCGAAGACCCGGGTTCGATTCCCGACATGGGTACAATGTGTGAAGCCCATTTCTGGTGTCCCCAGCCGTGATATTGCTGGAATATTGCTAAAAGCGGCGTAAAATCAAACTCACTCACTCAATCACTTCAGCAATCACCCGGAACAGTTTCAAATTAAGATAGTTTTGCATCTTCAATAAGTTCAGATTGATGGAATCTGCAGTTCTCAGCTGATACGACAACCTGAAATGTTACACACTTTTTTTATGTGAGTGATTGAGCAGGGTTTTATGCCGCCTTTAGCAATATTCCAGCAATATAACAGCGGGAGACACCACAAATGGGCTTCTCACATTGTACCCATTTTGGGAAACGAACTTGGGTCTTCAGCCTGACGATCAAATGGTTTAACCACAAGGCTACCCAACCACCCTAATTTATATGAACACTTGAAATAAAGTTTAGAAAAAATATAATTTGATTTATTCTTTATTCTTTATTTCTGTATATATTACCACCAAAGACAATAAGTATATCTTAATTGTGCACCCCCAATACGTTTTTTCTCGTGTGGTACTTTATACATATTGTTTATAATTCTTTGATAAGTTTCTTTTCATAACCATTATCATTTAAAATGCTGTAAAATGTTAAGGCGCTTGGCAACTCATGGTCGATCATCCAGTGTATTACATCTCCATTCTATTTTGATGAATACCGCTAAAAATTACCATTTATTATTGCAAAATCATTTGCGAAATTTGGAACAAAATCCAAGTCATATTACGAGAGGGGCGTCAAAATCGGCTCTACATGTGAATTGGTGTGACGAGTCAACGCTTTAACCTCGCTGGACAAACCCCACCGCCAATGGCTTTGTCGGTTAAGATTATTTATATAAACAAATGTCAACTCAGGTTAGAAGTGTTGTATATTTCATGCAGGTGTTCACCATAATAGTCACGTGATGTCGTGGTTACGAGTTTAGCCAATCGGGAAACACTTCCGATGCACGAGTTTTTCCTGCGCGTAATCCAGACTGTGGATCGAAGCAGACGACGCTGACCTTATCAAATGCACCGGTGCATGTTAAATTAATTTCAACACGTTGTTTAGAATTCATTTAAAATCGAGACTACAATGGACTTAGATCCCTATTTCTCATGTTTATATTTTTCACGCTTTACTTTGAGCGCTGCGTTTAAAACTTTGGTATGTCATGTTCATTATGAAGACTTTTCAGAAGAAACATTTTTCAACCTGATGTTTTCACTCTGGAGAGGACGTTGAACAAAACGACATGGTAAGTGAAGCAATATATAATTAAACAATCTGTTGGTGAACATATAATTATGTAAACGAATAATGGTAGTAAATGTTTCAAAATTCAGAGCTGCACTTGCTCAGTTGAGATGCTCCTCCCATCGGCTGCGAATTGAGACCGGTCGATACATTAAGGAAATTAGAGAACAGAGACTGTGTTTGATTTGTAACCAGAATTTTATTGAGGACAAATATCATTTTGTGCTTATATGCAATGCTTATAATGATTTAAGAGCTGAATACATTCCTCCTAAATATTTTACAACCCCTTCTAAAAATAAATTTAATGCTCTTATGTCATCCACTAACTTTAAAATCATACGAAATCTAGCAGTCTACGTCTACAAAGCTTTTCGACTTCGTTCATTACATACAGTCTAAATATTTATTTGTATATATGCATGCGTATGTGTATGATTGTGTATGGATATGGATATATATGTAAAATAGTGGTAATTCTTTTTTCTCCCTCTCTCTGTAAATATAGTTCTGTGTAATAGGCCTACGGCCTAACACTTTTTGTGAATAAACAATTACTAAGCAATATATAATTAAACAATCTGTTGGTGAACATATAATTATGTAAACGAATAATCGCTGTGGCTGTAACGATTCGCAGATGATGTGATGTTATATTCGATACAAAACAACACCAGGCCACCAGGCGCTGCATGTGTGTGCGTGCGTGTGTGTGGAGAGGGTGTGGGAGATTGTCCCATGTCGTCAATGAATGAAGCATATTATTTAATGTAAGAATACAGCATGTACATAAAACATATTGATTCCAAATTCTGTTTATGTTCTTACACCTATGTCGTTGGTGTTTTCAACTTAACCAATGACACAAATATAATTATATTTCAACCGTAATACGCCGGGAAGACCAAGGGTGGGTTTCTCACAATTTACCCAGTTTGGGTACAAGACCCGGATTTTCGTCACAGGAGCGAACATTTTAACATGGTTTCCCCATATAGCACTGGTGATGTAAACAAGAGAAAATAGTTTCGTTGCCGTCATAACGGCTTCCTCAACACAATTAAGCAGTGTTAACATACCATTTCTAAACTCCACCCATACGAACAAGTGGTATATTATGTATCAGTATTTTTAGATGATGAATGAATTAGTATGGTCTATACGCCGCTTTTAGCAATATTAGAGCAATATCACGGCGGGGGGACACCAGAAATGGGCTTCACACATTGTACCCATATCGGGATTCGAACCCGCGCGTGCACACTATATACACACCGAATTATTCTTTTCAATAAATTTTCACAAGGAGAATTTTGCCCAACGAGTCCACACACTGGCCGACAACATATGCATACATACAGAGTATTTGTTGCGAAATGACCGTTCATTGCAGCCCTATCTTGTCCAGCTCCGCTATGGAAGGTGTAGTAACATCAATACATGCTCTTTCTTTGTGAAACCTGCAAACTGTTGGTTTGATATCAATAAAACTTAGTATTCATTGCTATAAAAACGAGTTTAGCTCCGTCGATTCAGCAGGCTTACTCCGACGAGGGTAGTTGTTTGGTCCGCTGTAAGCAACCGCAAATTTAGTACCAGTGTCTAAATAGTGAGAGGTGAGGTTAGGTATCACTTTTTCCTTTGGAATTTTTATCAACAAATCTTCACCAGGTGAGACTTTGCTGAACCCCTGCACCTATTGACCCACATCTACATGCATGCAAAGATTTTTAAAAAAACAACGAATTTAGATTCAATACATATGTACATTGGTTTGTTTGGAATTTTGTTTTGTCAAAGATTAATCTAAAATATTTGCTGTATATTATAATGAAATTTGAAATTGCCGAGAATACTGTCGATGCATGCATTAAATGTCCTGAAGAGTAAAAGTAGATTGTTTTATATTTTGATGTATAGAGCTCGAACGGAAGTTTGTCACTGATCGTGATATAAAGATCAGTTGTCAAGGTCATCGGTTGTTTTGCAGTTTGTACATTGATCACTGTGGTGTTTAGTTGCAGAGTTTAGATCTACAATGGCTCTGTGAATTCTTGAACTTATTTGTCTAAATGGGTCGAGTTAGAAAAAAAATTGTGTCATTTAAAAATACTTTTAGTGTGAAGGGATTTCATATATTTATGACCATATAGATTTACAATTTGGAATATAATTTTTAAAAATTTTAAATTAGATGCTAATTTTATTAATGTTTTGATCCTTTTGCTAAGTTTAAGAGTTTTAGAGTTGGCGGGGGTAGATAATAGGGCAGATAATATAAGTAATGTGTTGAGGGAGGTTCCAGTTCTTGCCCTCAGGGCTACCTTTAGGGATTACTTAAGAATGGACTTTCACTTTGTGTGAGTTCATTGAATCATTGTATACATATGAATGAAATACTGGAATTTATCGGTGACGATAGATCAAGTGAAGTGTCAAGCGTCACTCGTGAAAATATTAGACTCTCCCCACTTCACTCGATGAGATAAAAGGGGTATTTGAGAAAACACATTAAATATCAAATAATAGAGGGTGGTCCAAACAGAATGAACGTCGGGGCTCGACTGGCAATTGCAGCGCGTATGGTGGCTGCATGGGGATGTTCCCGTGTTGTTTCAGGTGAACAATTAACTTGCCTTTGCATGTGTTTGTGACGGTGCCACCGGTGGGTCAGAGTACGCTCACCTTGTCTTGAACACCTGGTATGATCACTATTCTCGTGTGATTCATAAACACGTGCTCATGACATAGTCGGAAACGTACAATCGACTCTGCTTTTAGAGATTTCTATTGAATGTGGTATGGGTATTGTCGCTTTTAGGTATTTGAAGAAGAATGGGGGCAGAACTTTGTTGGATTGTGGTAGGGTTGGAGGCTTTAGATGGAGACTTTAGTGGTGGATGTTGAAAGCTGTTGGCGAGTCGGGCGTTGTGCTGATGTTGATGCCGGGATGTCGCTGTCGCTGATAGTACTTGCTACGGGCGATTATACCATGAAATAATGTGAATGAATGAATCATAATGAGTGCGTCTTTTAATGTTTTGGCTCCAGCTCAGATGCGTGAAACCCTATCAGGATCAGTTCGTCTCGTATGTTTTAGCTTCAGTTGTGACATCCCATTTCCTACAATAACGAGTTAGTCTTTTAATGTGTTAGTTCCATTTAAGACGCGCCACTTCCCATTAAACTGAGTTGTACTTTAAGTGTTCTATCTCAAGTTGAGATCCATCTAGATCCCTTAGACGACGCAGATACAGACATTATCGTTTTCAATTTTATGGCTATTGAAATGAATTGGTCTTATAATGTGTCAGTATCAGCTGAGGCGCCCCATTTTTTTATATTAAAATGAGCGTATCGTTTTTAGCTCCAGCTAAGATGCATTACTTCTATAATAATGAGCTAGATGTTTTGCGAAACGATCGTATCCCTAAATGATCGTAAGGAAATCGTAGGCTATCGTAGCATATTTTCGAAACTATCGTAGCCCTAAGATATCGTAAGATTGTCATAAATACCTGTCGTACGTTTATATTATCCAAGACGGCGGCATACTTTGCCATAGATATTTTTCAAACAAATCATTTGCTTTATGTTCAAACATTGACATTTCATTTGGTTAAACTGTGTGATTCACATTGACACTTCAAAAACACAAGAAGAACCCATCGAAGATATCACGTTAGAAATGTTCTTAATCGCGACAGCGATCCACATAACTATGGAGTCGATAGCTTACTATATATTTCTATCCGAGTCCATGCTGCAGAAGTGTGAAACAACATACCTTTTCGATAATTTGGGAAGGATTAAAACGGAAGGTGTCGGCAGGCTCTATAGTAATAACCGTGATCTTATTGATAACTCAGGGGCAGCTAATCTTATTGATTTAACAAGGAAATATATGCGTATAGTATATTTGTAAAAAGAGTATATTTCATGTTTTTTTCTAGCAAAAGTAATTGCTTTTGGTTTCGTTTTCAAAACAACACCTAGGTTATCTATATTACTGAAAGACAAATATTTGACAAGTGATTAAATATTGTCTATTGAATAACTGCATTCTTTAAAAACAGGTGATTAACGACATAGATGTATTCCATTAAATATAGCAATTTATTGATATTTTGAGAGCAAAAGTTAAGCACACTTTTTCGAATCGTATTTTCGAGAATGGCGATTTGAAAAATCAAGTAAAAAATGGGTTCCCATGCTCATTTGGGTTTAAAATGTCGTAAAGAAGTAACATATTTTGAACATTGTCCAAAATTCACTTTCCAATATATTTTCGCAGTGGACCGATTTTAAAATGATAATTGATGTTGGTCTTTTAAAATTTAAGTATACGTTTAACCGTTTTATAGTCACAAAATATAGATACTTGAGACCATTCAAACAATAATATCACTGTAAAGGATAGGGTCACCTGACAAATTCTATGAGCCAAGCATCATCGAACTACGTTCTGGAATAGATTTTACATATTGGCATGGTAGATATTTCGCTCCTCAGCCAGATTTAAATCAAATCAGACAAATCAGTTTATTAGCTCTACTTAATTTAAAAGGATAGAAAAGAGCTACATTATATGTATGTTTACGTTAACTGGCGTGTTCCATGAGACAACATAACTTGACAATTCCTAAATTATCTCCCTTTGTGAACGAAAGTGTCACTTTCAAATTTTAATAAGAATTATGGATCTAGTTAGGTTTAAAAAAAATTCACCATCTAAATACAAACAGCTTGATATTGTATTTGAATCCTTTGTTTATTCGTGAAATATATTAGACATGTAAATAACAAAAGAAACTTACATTGTCATTGTAACTCGCTCGTTGGTGCGCGGCTTCCTGAACAATGTTTGTTTTGAGTGTTTCCAGATATAATGTTAGTGATTTCTCTATAAACTTGACTTTTGACATAAACACAAAAACAAGCAGTATTGTGAAACTGACCCAGCATACATCTTAAATGCTGAACGCCTGTTATTCGATCATAGGTCTCATTATTGTCATTTAGAATAACGTCCCTTAATTACTTTCGCCCTTGACTTTGTAAGCAATGTGTTTACATAAAGCTCTGTTCTGTCGCGAGAGGATCATTAGAAGGGAAAATAGTGAAGTATCTTTTTGCACATTATTTCAATTCTAATAACTATAATGTGGTAACACTACACTTATTGATTATAACATTTATTGGGTTTGAAAAATGCCTTTGCATAGCATCAAGCCAAAGACCCGGGTTCGATTCCCGACCCACCCATTTCAGGTTTCCCCTGACGTGATATTGCTGGAATATTGCTAAAAGCGGCGTGAAACCATACTCACTCACTCACTCACTTTGCATGGCACACGAATGATATTTGTGTTCGGGTAGTCATGGTATCATTTATAAGAACAAAACGTCGACATATTGGACATATGTAGCATTGAGCGGGCTGTCACTCAAAAGGTTGCGTGTTAAACAGTGTGACCTGACAATGTGGTTATGAATTCCGTTGTTACTTCTCCATGTTGTTATTGTCAGCAGCTGGGACATACCCGTGACATCACTGGAAAACACCCCGCTCTTTCAATCTCTAACACAAATGAGTTCTCTGATAGAGATCGTAACTTTATACGATCTGCGATATACATAAGATAGTTAATGTATCTGATCTTAAACTTGAGATATCTTATCTTTGAACGTAAGATTAATCGTATCTACCATCGCTTTGAAAATCTAATCCGTGGTCTCTAATGTTTTAGCTCCAGTTGCGATGCACCACTTCATAAAATGAGTTGGTCTCTTTTGTTTCAGCTGCAGTTGTGATGCACCACCTCATCTAATTAATTGGTCTCTAATGTTTCAGCTCAAGTTGTGACGCACCACTTCATATAATGAGACAGACAGAATCATTTTCATTATTATGGTTAAACCTGGGGCAACTTTAACTCCATTTAGTTTCGATACAGTCACAGTGACTTTGTGTACTTTTTTATGTTTTAGCTCCAGTTGTGACTCGCTACTTCACATAATGAGTTGATTTCTATTGTTGAGCTCCAGTTGTTAGCACCACTTCATATAATGAGTTGGTCTCTAATGTTGAGCTCCAGTTGTGACGCAACACTTCATATAATGAGATGGTCTCTAATGTTGAGCTCCAGTCGTGACGCGCCACTTCATATAATGAGTTGGTCTCTAATGTTTCAGCTGCAGTAGTGATGCGCCACTTCATAAAATGAGTTGGTCTCTTTTGTTTCAGCTGCAGTAGTGATGCACCACTTCATATAATGAGTTGGTCTCTAATGTTTCAGCTGCAGTAGTGATGCACCACTTCATATAATGAGTTGGTCTCTAATGTTTCAGCTGCAGTTAAGACCACCACTTCATATAATGGGTTGGTCTCTAATGTTTCAGCTGCAATTGTGACGCGCCACTTCCTTCTAATATGAGCTGATTTTGTATGATTCATATCCAGTTGAGACGCATCACACAGACGAAACAGATTAATTTTCCAGAATCATTTTTTTCAATATTATGGTTTAAACTCGGCGCTACTTTAACTCCATATAGTTTCTATAGTCACGGTGACTTTGACTGAATGTAAGCATGTCCTTCTACAATTGTACGTTATACCTAGACGACCAAGGTGCCTGGACATGGGTTACACATTGCAACTGTCCGTGGTCATGTGGGCTCCATTCTGAGAAAGCCATGCTATGCTGGACTTTCCCTGTGAAGAATGTGGTCAGTAGATATAGGGGTGTATTTTGCTGGTCCGAATGTTCCGAGTAGTGGGGAAAGTATAACCTTCCGCATTCATTGTGAAGTGTAAGAATGAGTTGCGGGTGCTGTCCACACCCAATGATACCCCAGTTACCGTAGAAAGGCAGTTGTAGTGTCAGCTGAGGTCGTCTAGAAGTCAGTTCTCTAGAGCACATATTCTGATAGATATTAAAAAGCTCTCAGCTTCAGGTTCAATTGAACAGATACTTTGACTCCGTTTGGCCATTATTTAACACAATAGTCAGTGCAAAGATTTCGTGTTATGGACCTCTGTTGTGCATACCTGTTCCGGCAAGTACCTTTTGAAGAGTTTTATAACGATTTGCGGATCACTACCAAAGGATCATATCGAAAACAAAATCAAGACGATAGTCTATACTGAAATGCACCACCTCCAGTAACGATGTCTTATAATGTTTTAGATCCAATTCAGAAGTGCAAAATCCTATTTTAATGAGTTGGTCTTTCAATGTTTCAGAACCATTTGTGAAGCGCCACTTCCTGGTATAATGAGTCGGTTTCTTATGTTTCAGCTGAAGTTGTGATGCGCAACTTCATATAATGAGTTGTTCTCATATGTTTCAGCTCTGGTTGTGACACGCCACTTCATATAATGAGTTCATCTCTATGTTTCAGCTGCAGTTGCGGTGCACCACTTCATATAATGAGTTGGTCTCTATGTTTCAGCTGCAGTTGCGGTGCACCACTTCATATAATGAGTTGGTCTCTAATGTTTCAGCTTCATTTGTGATGCACCACTTCATGTAATGAGTTGTTCTCATATGTTTCATCTCTGGTTTTGACGCACCACTTCATATAATGAGCTCATCTCTATGTTTCAGCTCCAGTTGTAACGTGCCACTTCATATAATGAGTTGGTCTCTTTTGTTTCAGCTCCAGTTGTGATGCACCATTTCAGATAATGAGTTTGCCTCTAATGTTTCAGCTCCAGTTGTGATGCACCACTTCACATGAGTTCATCTCTATGTTTCAGTTCCAGTTGCGAGCACCACTTCATATAATGAGTTGGTCTCTTTTGTTTCAGCTCCAGTTGCGATGCACCACTTCATATAATGAGTTGATTTCTAATGTTTCAGCTCCGATTGTGGCACGTCATTTCATATAATAAGTTGGTCTCTAATGTTTCAGCTGCAGTTGTGAGCACCACGTCCATTAATGAGTTGGTCTCTAATGTTTCAGCTCCTATTGTGATGCACCACTTCAATTAATGAGTTGGTCTCTAATGTTTCAGCTCCTGTTGTGATGCACCACTTCAATTAATGAGTTGGTCTCTAATGTTTCAGCTCCTGTTGTGATACACCACTTCAATTAATGAGTTGGTCTCTAATGTTTCAGCTCCTGTTGTGATGCACCACTTCACAGTATGAGTTGGTCTCTAATGTTACAGCTCCGGTTGTGACGCGCCACGTCCATTAATGAGTTGGTCTCTAATGTTTCAGCTCCTATTGTGATGCACCACTTCAATTAATGAGTTGGTCTCTAATGTTTCAGCTCCTGTTGTGATGCACCACTTCAATTAATGAGTTGGTCTCTAATGTTTCAGCTCCTGTTGTGATGCACCACTTCAATTAATGAGTTGGTCTCTAATGTTTCAGCTCCTGTTGTGATGCACCACTTCACAGTATGAGTTGGTCTCTAATGTTACAGCTCCGGTTGTGACGCGCCACTTCAGATAATGAGTTGGTCTCTAAATGTTACAGCGCCGGTTGTGACGCGCCACTTCAGATAATGAGATGGTCTCTTGTGTTTCAGCTCCAGTTGTTAGCACCACTTCATATAATGAGTTGGTCTCTAATGTTACAGCTCCGGTTGTGACGCGCCACTTCAGATAATGAGTTGGTCTCTTTTGTTTCAGCTCCAGTTGTGATGCGCCACTTCACATAATGAGTTGGTCTCTAATGTTTCAGCTGCAGTTGTGATGCACCACTTCATTTAATTAATTGGCCTATAATGTTTCATCTCCAGTTGTGACGCACCACTTCATATAATGAGTTGGTCTCTAATGTTTCAGCTGCAGTTAAGAGCACCACTTCATATAATGAGTTGGTCTCTTTTGTTTCAGCTGCAATTGTGATGCACCACTTCATTTAATTAATTGGCCTCTAATGTTTCAGCTGCAGTTGTGACGCGCCACTTCCTTCTAATATGAGCTGATTTTGTATGATTCATATCCAGTTGAGACGCATCACACAGACGAAACAGATTAATTTTCCAGAATCATTTTTTTCAATATTATGGTTTAAACTCGGCGCTACTTTAACTCCATATAGTTTCTATAGTCACGGTGACTTTGACTGAATGTAAGCATGTCCTTCTACAATTGTACGTTATACCTAGACGACCAAGGTGCCTGGACATGGGTTACACATTGCAACTGTCCGTGGTCATGTGGGCTCCATTCTGAGAAAGCCATGCTATGCTGGACTTTCCCTGTGAAGAATGTGGTCAGTAGATATAGGGGTGTATTTTGCTGGTCCGAATGTTCCGAGTAGTGGGGAAAGTATAACCTTCCGCATTCATTGTGAAGTGTAAGAATGAGTTGCGGGTGCTGTCCACACCCAATGATACCCCAGTTACCGTAGAAAGGCAGTTGTAGTGTCAGCTGAGGTCGTCTAGAAGTCGGTTCTCTAGAGCACATATTCTGATAGATTTTGAAAAGCTCTCAGCTTCAGGTTCAATTGAACAGATACTTTGACTCCGTTTGGCCATTATTTAGCACAATAGTCAGTGCAAAGATTTCGTGTTATGGACCTCTGTTGTGCATACCTGTTCCGGCAAGTACCTTTTGAAGAGTTTTATAACGATTTGCGGATCACTACCAAAGGATCATATCGAAAACAAAATCAAGACGATAGTCTATACTGAAATGTACCACCTCCAGTAACGATGTAATGTTTTAGATCCAATCCTATTTTAATGAGTTGGTCTTTCAATGTTTCAGAACCATTTGAGAAGCTCCACTTCCTGGTATAATGAATCGGTTTCTTATGTTTCAGCTGCAGTAGTGATGCACCATTTAATATAATTAGTTGATATCTCATGTTTCAGCTCCGTTTCTTCATGCGATGAGTCGGTCTCTTGTGTTGACGCGCTATAATGAGTTATTCTCATATGTTTCAGCTCTGGTTGTGACACGCCACTTCATGTAATGAGTTTAGTCTCGAATGTTTCAGCTCCAGTTGGGATACGCCACTTTATCCAAGCAGAATCTTTTTCATTACTATGGCTAAACCTGGGGCAACTTTAACTCCATATAGTTTTGATACAGTTACAGTGACTTTGTACTTTTTATGTTTTAGCTCCAGTTGTGGCGCGTCACTTCATATAATGAGTGTGTCTCTAATGTTTCAGCTCCAGTTGTGGCGCGTCACTTCATATAATGAGTGTGTCTCTAATGTTTCAGCTCCAGTTGTGGCGCGTCACTTCAGATAATGAGTGTGTCTCCAATGTTTTAGCTCCAGTTGCGGCGCGTCACTTCATATAATGAGTGTGTCTCCAATGTTTTAGCTCCAGTTGCGGCGCGTCACTTCATATAATGAGTGTGTCTCCAATGTTTTAGCTCCAGTTGTGGCGCGTCACTTCATATAATGAGTGTGTCTCCAATGTTTTAGCTCCAGTTGCGGCGCGTCACTTCATATAATGAGTGTGTCTCTAATTTTTCAGCTCCGGGTGTGCCGCACCCCTTATATGGGCCTGTAATGTTTCAGCTGCAGTTGTGACGAGCCACTTCGTATGATGAGTTGTCTCTGTTTCAGGCCGCCTCCGTGGTCTAATGGTAGAGCGTCCACCCGGGGAGCGGAAGGTCCGGGTTTGATCCCGGCCGCGTCATACCAAAAGACGTTTAAAGATGGTACTTGTTGTTACCCTGTCTGGCGCTCGGCATTAAGGGGCTAAAACAAGGACTGGTCGGCTCGGAGTCAGTATACTGTGTCTGAGTGGGGTATTCATGTTCAACTGCGGCATGGTATCTCAGTGTGCTAGCACTATAAGTCGGCATCAGTCCGGACTAGTACAAGCAGCCACACACACACATATACACGTGCATGCACGTCGCTATATAAGGATAGAATTGCTATACATCCATGGGCTTATCATTCTGCACAGCCTACTAGTATACATTTTAGGGGGATATTCTCTCCAACTTGGTACACTCAAGAAGTCCTAGTCAAAGGGGGCTGTTGGATAGGGGTAGGAGGAGGCTCCTCTGTGACTGTGCCAGGAGCCACAAGAAAATGCCAGTCAGCGTGAACCCAGGGGACATTTGGGTTACATAGACTGGCGACAAGTCTCATATAGCTAGAATACTGCTGAGTGCGGCGTTAAACAACAAACAAACAAATATTGATCATTAATCATCATTTGTCACGCTTTCATGAAAGGGGCTTTTGACATTCAATGTGTTCAGTGTAGCACAGTGGAAATCTGCTTTGGACTACATTGCGTCATTGTTTTGACATCCCGGCGAAATGAACGTTTTACTTGTGGGGACGGAAGTGATTTTTACAGAGGCCTGTATTAGGAGTATTATAACAGGATAACAAATGTAAATAGAAATAAAGATTCAAAGAAGTATTATTATGAATCACAGTATATTCGGCACAATTGATATCGCCTTGTATGACAAATGCTGATTAGACAAAGTAATGTCTCGACAGATTCCACTGTGCACGGTAATATTTTATGTGTGGAGGAAATATGTGCATAATAGCAGTAAGGTAGCCCAGTGTCTCAATCAAGTTTTGGCACGTCACGCCGAAACGTCCGAGTTCGATTCCTTACACCCGGCTAATGTTTCGTATGAAGCCCATTCCTACAGTCCTCCGCCGCGAAGCGTATAACACCACACCCATGCATTTAGTGCACACACAGAACATAAACAATGGGGTACATAATAACAAAGATATTTATTTGATAACAGAATAATAAACACATATAATATATCCACTGTAATTAAAAAGGTGTGTTGGGTACACTTGCTTCAAGTAGCCACGGCACCAGCAAATACTTACACACTCGGGGAACTGTGACACGCAATCAACCAAGCCACCGAGTCCGACCACCCAATCCCATAAGTCGCCTCTTATCGCAAGACCCTACGTAGGGTGACATCACATTCGTCACCACTCGCCCCTTTCCGTGACATGCAAGAAGACTCGCCCCCCTATCGATGAATGTTATGTGCGAAAATACGACAAACCAATCAGAATGCGCGTATGATTTCGAGTTCTTTGTCAAATAATCCCTCAGAAATAATTTTTGATTTTACATAATTATGTCTTGCATCTAAAATTATACCCAAGACACAGTTAAATGTGTTCAATCATACTGTATAATTCCGCACGTCCCGATGTGCTTTAAATTGCATCTGAAATATATATAATATGTGGGGAAATATATGTGAACCATTACGCAACGAGTTGACAATTGTTTTAGGTATGCCCCTTTGCGCTAAGACGGAACCCGGTCGCAAAAATGGCCACGAGAGAGGCACGAGTCGCTATTCGGCTTGTCCCGGAATAACACGAGTTGGTCATGAATGGGTGACATCAATATTTAAGGCCATTGAAACATTTTTGTTTGTTTTTCAACGCCGCACTCAGCAATATTCCAGCTTAATGACTACGGGTCTGTAAATAATCGAGGCTAGACCAGACAATTCTGTGATTGACATCGTGAGCATTGATCACGCAAATGGGATACGATGACATGCATCCCGTTAGTCGCCAGACTACAAGCATGGGTTGCTGAAGACCAGTACTAAAATTATATGAATGGATCACTGTAAAATAACAGGGATAAACATGCCATTTTAAAAGTTCAAATATACCACTACTCTGTTGTAGATGCCAAACAAGAACCTTAAGTATTTCCTGTCATCTAACATAGACACGGCACGTAATGTATACCACAACACGCTGGCCAGATTCGGAGTAGAAAAGGTCTCCAGCAACCCTTGCTTGCCGTAAAAGGCGACTATGCTTGTCGTAAGAAGCGACTAACGGGATTGGGTGATCAGGATCGGTGACTTGGTTGATGCATGTCGTCGTATTACAATTGCGTGGATCGATGCTCATGCTGTCAGTCACTGGATTGTCTGGTCCAGACTCGATTATTTACAGACCGCCGTAGATACTTGTGATATTTTTATTGTTTTGCCGCGGAAACTACTTAGTAAATACTCGATAAAAAAAGTACAAGAAAACTATTTTTTGAACTTGCCCTTTAATGCCGCACTCAGCAATATTCCAGCGGTCTGTAAATAATGGAGTCTGGACCAGACAATCCAGCGATCGACACCAGGAGTATCGATCCACGAAGTCAGCGAGTCTGACCACCCGATCCCGTTAGTCGCCTATTACGACTAACATGGGTAGCTGAAGACCATTCTGATCCGGATCTTCGCGGGTTACAGAGCATGCGTTGCTGGTGACTTGTTCTTACCCAGAATTCCCACGGGTGGACTGTAATGAGTAATTACTATTTATAGCTTTTTGTCTAAAATGTTCATTTGGAGGAATCAACTTCGATTCCCGGGGTACAATGTGCGAAGCCCATTTCACCCTCATATATATTGCTGGAATATTGCTAAAAGCGGCGTAAAATTCTACCATGATTTGTTTTATAAAATCACTCGACTTTGATTGGTCATTCAGAGGTTTTATACCACAATAAACAACTGAATGGTAAGCTGATAGAATGTTTTGATTTGATTTTCACGATAGGTGTTATTTTTCACGAGTTGCAGGGAAAATGTAACACAAGTGGATTCATCGTGTCTACGGTACCTTTAAGAACGCTTCAAAAAATAATCACACACAGTAAGAGGCAGTAAAATCACTGTCCTTCAACGAGTGCTTTATTCTGCCTGATGGGAATTATTAACGCTTCCGCATGCCATGTCTTTGAGTGAGTGAGTGAATCGGGTTTAACGCCGCTTTTAACAGTATTCCAGTTATATCACGGCGTGTCAGCTTAATGTAGGTTGGTTGGTTGGTTTGTTTGTTTAACGCCCCACTCAACAAACTTCCAGCTGTATGACGACGGTCTGTAAATAATCGAGTATGGACTAGACAATCCAGTGATTGACAACATGAGTCTCGATCCATATAATTGGGATACGATGACATGCAACAACCAAGTCAGCGAGCCTGACCACCTGATCCCGTAAGAGGCGACTTATATCTTTCAACATTGCTATTTCTTCCAAGTGTCATCACAATGTCATCACTTGGCACCATGTTGTAAGAAACGTGGCAGTGCAGTTGGCTTTGCAGATTATACATATCAGTTCCTGGTAGTAACCTAGCAGAGGAACACATCCCACAGTCCATATAGGTTGTGAATTGGGATGTAAATTGGCATTAATCTGTCACCCTTAGTCAGTTTGATTTATTTTCAAAGGCATGCCGAGGGCTAGTAGAATTTAAGGCTTTACTTGTTCCATATGTTCCTGTTTTTATAAGGTGAACGGTTGACTTGCCTTTGCATGTGTGTGGGATGGGTGCCACCGATGTGGCAGGATATGCTCATTTTTTTTTGCGAACACCTGGTATTACTATTTGATATTGATTCATAAACACAGCCATGTTTATAATGCAGTCGGATTCGTATAATTGGACTCCGCGTTGAGCAGTGATGTCATAAGGTTATGGAAATGGTTTTTGTCACTTTTATTTAGGGGGTAACTCAAAACACTGGTTGTGCTAAATGTACTACTTTTTTAAATATCACATTTTTATTTTGTTGTAATGTACGAAGGGCAGTTGATGTATCTGAGCATGTCTGGATGGTAACGTCACCCTATCCATGTAGCTGCTACCCCTTGTTATTTAGGAGCCCAGTAGTTTCCTATCAGGGGCGATCGGGTAGCCTAGTGGTTAAAGCGTTTGCTCGTCACGCCGAAGACCCGGGTACAATGTGTGAAGCCCATTTCTGGTGTCCCCCGCCGTGATATTGCTGGAATATTGCTAAAAGTGGCGTAGAACCATACTCACTCACTCCTATCACTTTGGTCGTTTTGTAACCAGATATTTAAATCATTGTGTAGGGTGTTCTCAAATAACAGGAATTTCTGGTGGTTAGCTCATTAGTTAAAGCGGTCGCTTGTCACGCCGAAGGTTCGGGTTCGATTACCCCCATGGGTACAATGTGTGAAGCACATTTCATTGTTCAGGTTAAGCTTGTTGAAAGTGTCATCGATGTTTTTATGTTCTTGGCGCAGTCTTCTTTTTGTGAAAACATGGTGCGTTGATGAGCTCAAAACTCTCTAGAAGCGGAGTGTCATCTGCATAGAAATTGTGATCCACGCCCTGCACCTCTACGGAATCGTCAAGAGCTTCAGTCTGCAATGTATATTTATAAACAGCTTTTGCCATGAACGGATCACTGGGGAACGCCAAAAGATAACACTTCCTTCTTTGATGACACATTTGACAAAGGCAAGGAACTGTCTGGACTTGGGACTCTAAGCTAAGGTGATCGTAACTGCTATACCTTAACATATGTTTACTATCACATCAGCGCTAAGGTGATCGTAACTGCCATACTTTAACAAAGGCTTACTATCACATTAGCGCTAAGGTGATCATAACTGCCAAATGTTAACAAAGGCTTACTATCACATCAGCGCTAAGGTGATCGTAACTGCCCTGTTAACATAGACTTACGATCACAGTACTGCTAAGGTGATCGTAACTGCCATACTTTAACAAAGGCTTACTATCACATCAGCGCTAAGGTGATCGTAACTGCCATACTTTAACAAAGGCTTACTATCACATCAGCGCTAAGGTGATCGTAACTGCCATTCTTTTACAAAGGCTTACTATCATATCAGCGCTAAGGTGATCGTAACTGCCATTCTTTAACATAGGCTTACGATCACAGTACTGCTAAGGTGATCGTAACTGCCATTCTTTAACAAAGGCTTACTATCACATCAGCGCTAAGGTGATCGTAACTGCCATGTTAACATAGACTTACTATCACATCAGCGCTAAGGTGATCGTAACTGCCATGTTAACATAGACTTACTATCACATCAGCGCTAAGGTGATCGTAACTGCCATGTTAACATAGACTTACTATCACATCAGCGCTAAGGTGATCGTAACTGCCATACTTTAACAAAGGCTTACTATCACATCAGCGCTAAGGTGATCGTAACTGCCATACTTTAACAAAGGCTTACTATCACATCAGCGCTAAGGTGATCGTAACTGCCATGTTAACATAGACTTACTATCACAGTACTGCTAAGGTGATCGTAACTGCCATTCTTTTACAAAGGCTTACTATCACATCAGCGCTAAGGTGATCGTAACTGCCATTCTTTTACAAAGGCTTACTATCACATCAGCACTAAGGTGATCGTAACTGCCATGTTAACATAGACTTACTATCACATCAGCGCTAAAGTGATCGTAACTGCCATGTTAACATAGACTTACTATCACAGTACTGCTAAGGTGATCGTAACTGCCATTCTTTTACAAAGGCTTACTATCACATCAGCGCTAAGGTGATCGTAACTGCCATTCTTTTACAAAGGCTTACTATCACATCAGCGCTAAGGTGATCGTAACTGCCATACTTTAACAAAGGCTTACTATCACATCAGCGCTAAGGTGATCGTAACTGCCATGTTAACATAGGCTTACTATCACATCAGCACTAAGGTGATCATAACTGCCATATGTTAACAAAGGCTTACTATCACATCAGCGCTAAGGTGATCGTAACTGCCATACTTTAACAAAGGCTTACTATCACATCAGCACTAAGGTGATCGTAACTGCCATGTTAACATAGGCTTACTATCACATCAGCGCTAAGGTGATCGTAACTGCCATATGTTAACAAAGGCTTACTATCACATCAGCGCTCAGGTGATCGTAACTGCCATGTTAACATAGGCTTACTATCACATCAGCGCTAAGGTTATCTTAAATGCCATACTTTAACAAAGGCTTACTATCACATCAGCGCTAAGGTGATCGTAACTGCCATACTTTAACAAAGGCTTACTATCACATCAGCACTAAGGTGATCGTAAATGCCATACTTTAACAAAGGCTTACCATCACATCAGCGCTAAGGTGATCGTAACTGCCCTGTTAACATAGGCTTACTATCACATCAGCGCCAAGGTGATCGTAAATGCCATACTTTAACAAAGGCTTACTATCACAGCAAGTGGTCGAAGTGTTAGATTAAGCTGTACTGGAAAGCAATACCCTTGCATAACCATAATATTTCACAAAATAATTGAGGTAACTGAAACATGCCTTTTTCTCGTTGTGGCAAGGAACGGTTTTGACAAGAACAATGTTGCATGACATTGATTCAACTGTGAAAATAAGATGGCATAATGTGTGTGTGGCTGCTTGTACTAGTCCGGACTGATGCCGATTTATAGTGCTAGCTCACAGGGATACCATGCCACAGTTCAACATGAATACCCCACTCAGACACAGTATGCCGACCAGTCCTTTTTTAGTCCCTTAATACCGAGCGCCAGACAGGGTAACAACAAGTACCA
Organism: Haliotis cracherodii; assembly: GCF_022045235.1. NCBI lineage: Eukaryota > Metazoa > Mollusca > Gastropoda > Lepetellida > Haliotidae > Haliotis > Haliotis cracherodii. The sequence goes on from NW_027266278.1 coordinate 13,772,634, forward strand.
TCTTTTAACGTCTTTTGGTAAAATCTACCATGACATTTTTGCATTCTGATTGTCTGTCAGAGCATTTAGAATGTATGCAGACCATTAAAGAGTTGATCATGAAAGAAAATGTGTTAAGAAGATCATGATAGCATACTCAATTTCATAGAGGATGTTTTTATTATAGAAAGCATATTTGTCGTACATAATAAATTAACATTAAACAATGCCATTTGACACATAGTACTTAAAAAAAGAATTAAGTTGAATTAACACATGATCAAAATAAAAATCATCTATTTGCTAAAAATATATCAGAAATATACTGTACAAAACATGTTAAGGATCAAGAGTATTCAATGGATATTTCTTGCAGTTGTAGCGGCTATAAAATTTCCAAGTCCCATAATGAGATTCGAACCACAGGCCTTCTGATCTGAGGTTGGACGCCTTGTCCACATGACCAAAGAGGTTAACCCCATTAGCAAGCTGACAAGGCAATGATGTCATCTGTGGGATGACTCCATGCCCTGCTATATAGTGAGTGAGTGAGTGAGTGAGTGTGTTTTATGCCGCTTTTACCAATATTCCAGCAATATCACAGCAGGGGACACCAGCAATGGGCTTCACACATTGTACCCATGTGGGGAATTGAACCCGGGTCGGCATGACGAGTGAACGCTTTAACCACTAGGCTAACCGACCGCCCCTATATAGCAAAGACAGAGAACATAATTTCATATTTCACATATAGAAATGTTTCATGATCCATAACATTTTTGTTCAATATAAGATGGATTAACATCACCCTGATAAAAAGTGCAGTTAAAACTGATACACAAATATCATATCAAAACAGAATCCAAAAGCTGTCTCTTTTCTCATGATATTTAATTAAAAAGGTAAACTGTACACAAGAATCAACATCACCATACAGTCTGAATATGATATCATTGCCTGCATTCATACTGAATAATATATGCTTGCCATAAAAGGCGAAATTGCCAAGCAACGATTGGATTGTTTGATCCAGACTTGATTATTTACAGACCGCTGTCATATATAGCTGGAATATTGCTGAGTGCGGCGTTAAACAACAAACAAACTCTGCTCGATAGTCAGGCTCGGTGACTTGGTTGATGCATGTCATCGTATCCCATTTGCATGGAGCAATGCTCATGATGCCAATCACTGGATTATTTACAGACCGCTGTCATATAGCTGGAATATTCCTGAGTGAGGCATTAAACAACAAACAATCTCCGCTCGATAGTCAGGCTTGGTGACTTGGTTGATGCATGTCATCGTATCCCATTTGCATGGAGCAATGCTCATGATATCAATCATGGATTGTTTGATCCAGACTTGATTATTTACAGACCACTATCATGTAGCAGGAATATGTTATGTCACCAACCATATGCTTCCCTGTATGATGATCACTTATTTTTGTCCCTCAGTGTATTAGCTGTCAGAACAATAAATTCTGACAATAATCTGCAGTTGTAAAATACAAGTTTGAGTCCATGAGAGTCACATAATTACTGTCATAGTGAGTGAGTGAGTGAGTATGGTTTTACGCCGCTGTTAGCAATATTCCAGCAATATCACGGCGGGGGACACCAGAAATGAGCTTTTCGCACATTGTACCCATGTCGGGAATCAAACCTGGGTCTTGGGTGTGACAAGCAAACGCTTTAACCACTAGGCTACCCGACCGCCCCTACTGTCATAGACCAACACAAGTAAGTTAATGGTATGCAAAATGAAAGTTTGGCTAAACACACCCATCCTCTAAATAGATCTTGTTTTATACTTAAATTGTGTATTTGAAGAACATTGATAATTTCATGAAATATGTTGCCAGATCACTGAAATGGGTCAACGGAAACTCATTATTGCTGTGTCAGCAATCTGGGTCCCAGTCGTGTTAGATGGCAAGTTATGTGGATGGAAACCCAAACAATATTCTTTTCTAAATTTTGACTTGATCTACAGTAAAACCTAAAAATTATGGCTCTGAATAACACATAATTTATTACATTATGGCTTTAAGGTCCATGTATAAATTGATAAACAAACAACCAATGTACGCATTGCTATAAAAAGCCTGTCCAATCAAACAACTCTCGAGTGCATGAGAAATTCTGTGCAAAGTTACAGATGGGAGTGATGGTGGTGGTGATGTCACATCAGGAACACAACTATGTTGATGAATGGCTCAAGGGTATTTACCAGTTTAATACCCCTGATAAAGGAAGATGTCAATGGTCCCAAGTACTGTTTAACTGTACTTATGTCAGCTCAAATGAACACAGGCTATAGTCTGCTTGGACAAACAAATTCTGGAGTCACATGAAATTGTACAATGGTGTGATTGAACGATATACAACGATATACAACAATATACAACAACAAACCAGTCTTCAGACTTAACAAGCATGAAGTCATATCCGCATGTTGATTTGCAGGAGACACAGTAACAAATCGGAAATGGACCAATATCTATTAAGAGACCGACCATTTAATATGATGGAGTGTGCATGCGCTTGTGTCTGTGAGTGTGTGCCTGTGCGTGTGTGCGTGCATGCGCTCTATCTTTGACTGTGTCTGTGCGTGTGTGTGTGTGCATGCGCTCGTGTCTTTGACTGTGCATATGTGTGTGTGCATGTGCATGTGCTTGTGTCTGTGTGTGTGTGCATGTGCTCGTGTCTGTGTGTCTGTGTGTGTGTCCATGGGGTCGTGTCTGTGTGTGCATGTCCCAAGCAGATGGCCACATGGACATCAGACATTCAGGGCATGTCCCAAGCAGACGGCCACATGGACATCAGACATTCAGGGCATGTCCCAAGCAGACGGCCACATGGACATCAGACATTCAGGGCATGTCCCAAGCAGACGGCCACATGGACATAAGACATTCAGGGCATGTCCCAAGCAGACGGCCACATGGACATCAGACATTCAGGGCATGTCCCAAGCAGACGGCCACATGGACATAAGACATTCAGGGCATGTCCCAAGCAGACGGCCACATGGACATCAGACATTCAGGGCATGTCCCAAGCAGACGGCCACATGGACATCAGACATTCAGGGCATGTCCCAAGCAGACGGCCACATGGACATAAGACATTCAGGGCATGTCCCAAGCAGACGGCCACATGGACATCAGACATTCAGGGCATGTCCCAAGCAGACGGCCACATGGACATAAGACATTCAGGGCATGTCCCAAGCAGACGGCCACATGGACATCAGACATTCAGGGCATGTCCCAAGCAGACGGCCACATGGACATCAGACATTCAGGGCATGTCCCAAGCAGACGGCCACATGGACATAAGACATTCAGGGCATGTCTCCAGCAGACGGCCACATGACAGTGAACCAGATTCTGGCTTGAATGCGCCACAATGAAACAAGGCTCTTGTTGGTCACCAACCGAGCACAAAGAGCTTCTTTGCATAGTACTTAATTAACTTGTCCACGATACATGACTGTTCATTGATACAAAGCTCCTGATTTCTGGAGGCCCAGACACCTCATAAAATTGTAAATTTTGTAGGTGAGTGAGCGAGATGGTTCAGTATTTCAAGTGTCATAAGTGAGACTACTATTCTAAACCAAGTTCCAAATCACTTGGTGACATATTTTCCACAGAATTACACAATTAATTAACATCAATACCAAATCACAAACTGCTTGCGTTCCTTTCTAAAATAGCTGTATTTGTGCTTGAGACGCAAAGAGATGATTGTGCCCCTGCATACAATGTCCAGGCATCACCTGTGCATTCTCCATGTCGTTCTGGGTCTGATGATCACGTTAGATTTGGGGATTTCAGAGTTGCGGGGGGGGGGGGATCACATTTCAGAGTTGGGGATCTGTGTGGCCAGCACAGCGATGAGGACGACTGCAGCAATCAACAAGAACGGCAGCCACGTCTTCAGGAAGCCTCCGATACTGAAATCAAAGTCATGTGTCAGTGTAACTTTAAAGATATTTTATTTTGTTGAAAAGTCAGCTGTCTAAATAAACCTAGGGCCGTCGCGAGGGTGTCTGCAGTAAACGACGGCTCCAGCACCATGAGAGCTCCGTGAACAACACTCTCCCTCAGGTTCTGGACATACTCCTAAAATCAGTGAAACCAGGGCTTGATGCGTGTGTTATTTTATGTTATTTTCCAGCTATATCATCTCAGGCTGTAAATAACCAAGTTCGGACCAGACAAACCTGTGGTTGATATTATATGTAATGTACTCCTAAAATTAGCATCAGGTAAAACCATTGTTAGTTATTTTATGCTGCAGTCAGCAATTTTCCAGCTAGATCATCGATGTCTGTAAATAATCAAGTTCGGACCAGACAAACCTGTGGTTGATATTATATGTAATGTACTCCTAAAATTAGCATCAGGTAAAACCATTGTTTGTTATTTTATGCTGTAGTCAGCAATTTTCCAGCTAGATCATCGATGTCTGTAAATAATCAAGTTCGGACCAGACAAACCTGTGGTTGATATTATATGTAATGTACTCCTAAAATTAGCATCAGGTAAAACCATTGTTTGTTATTTTATGCTGTAGTCAGCAATTTTCCAGCTAGATCATCGATGTCTGTAAATAATCAAGTTCGGACCAGACAAACCTGTGGTTGATATTATATGTAATGTACTCCTAAAATTAGCATCAGGTAAAACCATTGTTAGTTATTTTATGCTGCAGTCAGCAATTTTCCAGCTAGATCATCGATGTCTGTAAATAATCAAGTTCGGGCCAGACAAACCTGTGGTTGATATTATATGTAATGTACTCCTAAAATAAGCATCAGATAAAACCATTGTTTGTTATATACTGCAGTCAGCAATTTTCCAGCTAGATCATGGATGTCTGTAAATAATTGAGTTCGGATCAGGGAAATCTGTGGTTGATCTTATAAGTATTATAATGAACTGCTGAAATAAGCATTCATCGGGTGAAATTAGGACGTCTTTGCTTTGTTCTTGTTTGTTGTTTTAAGCCGCAGTCAGCAATCTTCAATAAAAGGATGACTGCCATTTAATAGTCAAGTCTGGACCAGAGAAACCAGTGATCGATATTATGATAAACAACTTAGGGTGCATTGCAAATATAATATGCACATTTTATCATTATTGTTGTTGTGGTTGTTGTTGTGATGATGATGATGATGATTATTATTATTTAGGGAATCCTAGGTTCATTGTGCCTTCCAGAATATCCATGGGTTCATTGTAAGAGGATATATAAAGATAAAGAAATTCATACTTGAGCCAAATTGCTACAAGAGTGTGAATAAAACGACAAATTGTTTAGAGCATCACCTGACATAAACAACATTTAACAACAGTGCTGATGACCGACATACCTGACAAACTTCCCCCGACACAACATGAGGAAACACAGCTTGATCATGTTCCAAGAGTGACTGTTGCCATAATTCATCAGATCTAACGCCATGGCAACATGAGAGTGGCAGTTGTCACAACACAGGTTGTGCTGAAAGTAGAGAGTAATTCACATTAGACTCACGTGTCGTCACATGTAGTACAATGTACCCCCAAAATGTAAGCCTTCAAATTCACTCATTACTGATCCAGGCCATAAGAGAAGTCAGTGGTAACATTTACCCAAGTAAGCTACTCTGCTGACCGAGGCCGTAACAGAAGTCAATCATGACAATCGTTGCCACAAGGCTACTCTACTGGCCGTCATGACAGAAGTCAATCATGACAATCATTGCCACCACAAGGCTGCTCTAGTGGCCTAGGCCATGGCAAAATTCAATCATGACAATCATTGCCACCACAAGGCTGCTCTACTTGCCCCAGGTCATGACAGAAGTCAATCATGACAATCACTGCCACAAGGCTGCTCTAGTGGCCTAGGCCATGACAGAAGTCAATCATGACAATCCTTGCCACCACAAGGGTGCTCCATGACAGAAGTCAATCATGACAACCGTTGCCACCATAAAGCTACTCTATTGACCCAGGCCATGACAGAAGTCAATCATGACAACCGTTGCCATGGCAAGGCTACTCTACTGACCCAGGTCGTGACAGAAGTCAATCATGAAGATCGTTGCCACAAGGCTACTCTACTGGCCATCATGACAGAAGTCGATCATGACAACTGTTGCCAACATAAGGCTACTCTACTGACCCAGGCCATGACAGAAGTCAATCATGACAATTGTTGCCACCACAAGGCTGCTCTACTGGCCGTCATGACAGAAGTCAATCATGACAATTGTTGCCACCACAAGGCTACTCTACTGGCCTAGGCCATGACAGAAGTCAATGATGACAATCATTGCCACCACAAGGCTGCTCAATGGTAAAGGCAGGCAACATGAGACCTCATCTCACCATTCTGTGTTTATACTCTTCAGATGCGTCAGCAACAGCCTTATCCCAGGACTCCTTGCCGCCTCGAACCTTTTCCAGATCCAGCTGCCAGAACCTGTAATGAATGATGACTTCATCTTAATTCTACTCTTAAACCTAATATAGAGTTCAAGGTCATTGTGGTAAACCAAAACATTGATAGACAACAGAACTCACTACTTCAATTTGATGATGTTATTCGTGAGCTTCCGTTACCGTAACTGACACATCATTCTAATCACTTTAACACATAATAATACTGTATGTACAGCTATACGTACTACTGACAACAACATCGATCTGATTCACGTGTCAGGGTTAGAACTAAACTGAAAAGCTTTACTAGCCTGAGTAAAGATACAATGCCCTGGTAATGTTCCAACAATGGGGAAATTTGGGAACTTGTTATAGCCCACAGGAATTTGTAATAGCCACGGGATAGCAGGCTAGTGTTAATTTCTAACTCTGCGTGTAAACATATACCGGTAATCACTTTCAGGAATGAGAGTTATCTCCCTTAAATCACACATAAGCCACTGGATTGTCTGGCTTGATAATTTACAGGCGTGTGTCACAGCAATCTGCTTAAATTCAGTTCTCGCTACCGGTAAACAAAGATCTGAGGACATCCCATCAGGGGTCACGTCAGAACGACCTTTCATCCGACCAATCAGAGCATCGCTTACCAAATTATGAAAGTGATAGTCGGAATGTGATTTCTAATCATGCAGCCTTGAAAACTTAAACTCCGAACGATAGTTACGGGTTTAACGACTGAATACATACAATCTAGACCATCTATTAGCCATTCAAGAATGTTCTTTTGTTCAGGTTTCAAATTTCTTATCAAGAATTTGTCAAAATATGTTTCGAAGTGTAGTCGCCAATTTGAAATTAGTGCCGTAAAGCACGAGAAAGCTGCCTTCTGATTGGTCATTCCATTGGTCGGTCAAAGTTCGCGCAAGGTCAGTCTGACGTGACCCTGAAGGGAATGTCCTCAAATCTTTGTTTAGCGGTAGCGAGAATTAAGATCTGATTTTAATGAGATTGCTGTCACAAAGCCATCCTCCAAAGGCAAGGGAGTTAACTGACAATAGAAGTTCAGTTTGCACCTTTGCCAAACTAGGTTGGAATTTTGGAGTTATATGTTGGCTGCATAGTCCAATCAAAATCGCACAACGAAATCAACATCTGGTTCCTAAACTGGCTTGCAGACTTTGGTTGATTGCAGGATTTGCAAAGCATGTGTAGCACTAACTTAGCATCCACAGATATTTTCCAAATCTTGTCACGCTTATAATCAAGGTGCTTAAATGATTTGATGCACTTCGCAAAGTAAGACCAGTTTTTAAACAATATTGATCTTGATTTTCAATCAGATTGTCTTCACTGGGCACTGCCATTTTGTTTGAATCAAATGCAATCTCATTGGTCGATAGGAGGGACAAAGAAGGGACAAAACTCCTAAAAGCCACTGGTGGCGCTACGATAGTGCACAAAAATTCCTGCCTAGTTCGGCAAGGGTGGAAACTGAACTTTTACAGTCAGTTAGCTCCCTTTGTCTCGGGAGGATGTCACATAGCTGGAAGATTGCTGAGTGCAGTGCACAAGAAACCAACACAGTTGACCCTGTGCTGATTGTTTAGACTGTGCAAAACAGCTTAACCCGGTATATTTAAAGTTGGTGTGTCTCCATACCTTGTTGGGTTACCAAACGCCATCTCATCTTCCTGCAAAAACAAATTCTGGTTGAATTGTCACATATTTTAACAATACTGTTTTCTTCAAACATTCCCAGAAATTAAATGACTAAAGAGTGAGTGAGTGAGTGAGTGAGTGAGTGAGTGAGTGAGTGAGTGAGTGAGTATGGTTTTACGCCGCTTTTAGCAGTATTCCAGTAATATCACAGCTTGGGACATCAGAAATGGGCTTCACACATTGAAATGACTAAAGATCTCCAGTTTGATATTATGACAAATATGACAAAGCTTCAATCAAAATTAGCAGCAGTGTTAAGAAAAACTTGCATGAGACACTTTCTGAGAGAGACAAATCTCCAGGGTTATACCATCACGATGAAGTCCTACCTCTCTTGCTGTTGATTCGAGCCAGGAAGTAAAACGGACGCAACTAAAGGTCACTATGATTTGTTTGTTTGTTTGTTTGTTCTTTACAACAGTGCTCAGCAATATTCCAGCTACATGACGTCGGTGTGTAAATAATTGAGTCTGGACCAGACAATCCAGTGAATGACATCATGAGCATCGATCCACACCATTGGGATACAGTGACATGCATCAACCAGTGAGCCTGACCACCCGATCCTGTTAGTCGCCTCTTACGACAGGCATAGGCGCCTTTTACAGCAAGCATGGCTTGTGAAGACCTATTCTAACCCGGATCTTCACGGATGATGCACATTGAAAAGTATTCCAGTTATATCACTGCCCGTCAGCTTGATGTTGGAGAGAGCCAGGGATTTCTTAAACTGTCACCACCTTGGTGAAACCCACGAGCACGGGTATGGTGCTGACAAACCTAGAAAAATAATCAGTGTGAATCTGGGATTTGATCCCACAATCATAGGTTCTTGGCATGCCTAAGGGACAGAACTGTGCATAGTGAATTGCGGCACCTTAGATGACTGGGCCACTAATGCCCCCAACTTTTGGTTAGGGGTGTCACGATTAATCGAAATATCGATATATTGCTATTGGTAAGCACTTAAAGTCAATAAATCGACTGTTAAATCAGTTTCCGATCAATAGTATCGATTTCAGTTTGGAATATCGATAGTTTCGATTGTAGTTGCCATATCAATAAAATACATGCAATGCTGTTCAAATTTGTTTTTCTTTTGATCATGAGTGGTAGTAATTTACACATGGTAATGTGGAAGTTTCTTTTTCTTAAATTATTAAGGTAAAGAAAAAACAAATCAGTCACATCTCAAACTTTACTTTTTATTTGTTGTTATGGTTATCACATTCAAAGGAAACTTCAGTTCCAAGGTTTAATTCAACTCTAAAATCCATCAAAAATGATACACTGAAAACTATCGACATTATTTTATTTTTTTTCGTTATTTCGCCATATTGAAGAGACGAAACGCGGTTTTGAACACAAACTTAGGATACTGGCAATAGCGATCAGCTGTTTCGCTTAGGGTTATAATTATTTTAAATATATTTAGTAAAAGCTTAAAATAAAATAACAAGATATTGGAATATATCACCCCTGATAAAAAAATAAATAGTTTCAAATAAAATTTTTGCCGATCCTTACATCATGTGTGCATTAAAATCCTGCAAAGTTATATCATTGGGTGTATCTTGACGGAATCACCAGTAAATTCCAAGAAAACGTGTGTACAGCTGATTGCTGTTTCTGACTTAGTTTACAAGAAAAGAAAATACAATTTAAACGGTAAATCAACATGTCTGGTGATTTTTTATCTCTAATTTCAAATTTGTACTGACCAAGTTTCTCATCACCGGTTCGTTTACTGGAATTCGCTGAAGGGGTACGGTGTCATTTTTTTAGCACATAATATTCGAATTTGTTTTTACAAAAAATATACTGAATCCGCTAGAGGGGGGTGAGCATTATACTCGGGTGCGCACTATACTCAAGAAAATACGGTAAGTTATTGTTTGAAAAAAACAATTTTAGGTTAGATAAACAATGATAGATGTGAATTTGGAGTACATTTTGAGAGAAATTATTATGTAATGGGTAACATTAGTGTGATATGGTCAGTCTTAGTTCATTTATTTGTTAAATAAATTGACTTTGTCAATTTCATTCTTCACATGTGTCGCTTGTAGTCCATGTCATAATGCTGGATGCTTTTGGACAAGACAAGTGAGTGAGTGAGTGAGTGAGTATGGTTTTACGCTGCTTTTAGCAATATCCCAGCAATATCACGGCGGGGGACACCAGAAATGGGCTTCACACATTGTACCCATGTCGGGAATTGAACCCGGGTCTTCGGCGTGACGAGCGAACGCTTTAACCACTAGGCTACCCAACCGCCCGACAGGACGAGTGAAGTCATTGTAGTAGGTTCAGGGCCAGCCACCAATACATGTGTCCCTCTACACATACAACTGTTTATACCGCAGTGTTAACTGAAACAACCATTACTAGACAATACAATTAACACATAACATTCATTTATATAGAAACTAAATATAGCTTAAGCTCTATGCTAAGTGTTTGGCATGAAGACAATTAACACAATAACGACAATGGACAATGATTTGACATTGGTAAGTGTTGATATACCCCTGGCACATTTTACACAAGAATAACTGTCTTACAAATGTTTTTATTGATAAACATTCATTGTATTTAGAAATGTAGATAGCGTTTAACACCAGACTGTGTTCCTAGCCTTTCCTTCCTCACATTAGACTGATCGTTCTCACTGCGTACATCTTCCTTGGCGCTGTCAAGACTATTTTGACTAACCACGAGCTCATTTTTCTTTGAGATACTTGTTTTAAAATGCATATAAATTATTTAATCTCATACTTATAGTTTACTGTACATCTCCTTTAAATCTCCATTCCATTATGATAATCCATGACCCCTTTGAAACCATACTTTGTATTTGAGTCTGCTTCAAAAGACACGAAGGGGCACGGGTGGCCCAGTCATCTAAAGCGCTGCGATTCGCTGCGCAGAGTTGTGTCCCTTGGGCAGCCAGAAACCTAAGAGTGTGGGTTCGAATCCCAGTTCTCCCGATTATGTTTCGAGGTTTGTCAGCACCATACCCGTGCTCGTGAGTTTCACCGAAGTGGTAAATGTCTGACCTGCATCACTTTGGGCTTTCCTCCCACATTAGGCAGACACACGGTGATATAACTGTTATACTGTTAAAAACGGCGTTAAACCAACTCACTCACTCGAATGACACGATGCTAATTATTGACATCCAATGTTACAGTTACAGTTTTTTCCTCATTGTAACAAGCACCGACCAGTACACAACTTGACTTTACCATGCCTTCTCAAATACCACAGGACTTCCCAGCCTCTGTCTTACTTCTCAGGGTGCTGTGGTACAAAACAACCTTAGCCCTACGACTGTCGTAAGTCTATGTTAATGTATGGGAGTTACGATCACCTTAGCGCTAAGATCACTTTGTACAACAACACACTGGGTACCGTTGTATAAAACAACCTTAGCCCTACGACTGTCGTAAGTCTATGTTAATGTATGGGAGTTATGATCACCTTAGTGCTAAGATCACTTTGTAAGACAACACCCTGGGTACCGTTGTACAAAACAACCTTAGCCCTACGACTGTCGTAAGTCTATGTTAATGTATGGGAGTTATGATCACCTTAGCGCTAAGATCACTTTGTAAGACAACACCCTGGGTACCGTTGTACAAAACAACCTTAGCGCTACGACTGTCGTAAGTCTATGTTAATGTATGGAAGTTACAATCACCTTAGCGCTAAGATCACTTTGTACAACAGCACCATGGGTACTGTTGTACAAAATACCTTAGCTATACAACGGTCATAAGTTTATGTTAAGGTTACAATCACCTTAGTATTAAGAACGCTTTAGGAAAACAACTAGGGGACACACCAATCTGCACATCGATTTGCAGCACTTAGACGACTGGGGCCATTATTGTTTTAGGGGAGTGCACTGGCTAGATTAAGCTTTGGATCTATCATCCTTGTCAACAAGAATATTGCATTTTGTATCTTCACATATATCAAAATTGAGTGTTTCCAATTACATACTGAAACAAAATATGGTCCTGCAAAGTCTCGAATGACACCGGAGGTCGTTGCAATTCCCATGTGTCCGATGAACGGGAAAAGCCACCTGAAAAAGAAAGAAACAAACTTATCACTTGTACACACTTGCTTATAGTACAGTACTCTGGTCCAATTCCCTACTGCGTAGGGGCCTCGCACATACTTTGAAAACAAATGTGGGAAGGGTTCCTTTTAAGATAACCCATAGACCATGTCATTAGTTTCACATCTAGTTTTCATTATTTTATTATTATCATGTTTATAAGGCAAAAAAGCTCAACCTTCTCAAACAAAGTTGAATATATGTCAATCTTTATGCCTATCATTGGAAACACTTTGTGCGCCACTGGTACACTACTGGTTCTAATGTTTGGAATATACTTTAGCGAAAAGCATTGAATGAAATAAGGAAATGACAGAATTGTACAAACTAGGATAACCATTTTTACCATTCACAAAATGTTTCATCCTTTTCAAATATACATTAAGAATGAAAACACAATGCCTTTTTTATAAAGTGGTCAAATGTAACAAATGTTATATTTTGGATAACACTTTCTTTGGAAAGTTTTTGTTTGTTTGTTGTTTAACGCCGCACTCAGCAATATTCCAGCTATATGACGGCGGTCTGTAAATAATCGAGTCTGGACCAGACAGTCCAGTGATTGATATCACGAGCATCGATCCACTCTTTGCTGAGTCACATCAGGGTTTCAAACCAACGCTCTACCACTAGACAACTGTCAGATTGAGAATGGACACAAATAATCTATACCCACAAATCCTTTGGGACAAATTAGAAAGCATGCATGTTTAAATCAGTAAATTTATCAAGATGGTTCATGCATGTTGCATATACTGACAATTCTGATATTGTCCACTAATCCTTATGATGATAACACATTTTCTTCTATATGAATATATTATTACGCTAGACACGCTATCATCGAGTTCCTATGTTCGGCAAAGACTATATAGAACGATTGCAATGTTTTGGTACTTTGTAAAAACAATATAAAAATGATAAGAATCCGGGTAGTCATTGTTGATTGTTATGCTATATTTAGTTGGTAAGATGTCTAAATATGACGATCTTTGAGTTTGTTATTGTTTACTCCACTTACGTTATACAAGGTATCGGTGTCCACACAATGCAGTGGGGGTACCGACATTTGTTGTGATCTATTCTGTTGTTTCCGTTATACATTGGAAGTTGACCTGGCATATTAATCGTGGAACGTTCGCTATTGATACTGTCAAATGACATCTGTGATTCTGTTTTGGTCGCCATTCATTTCCTTAACGTAAAGTGAGTGTTCAGTAAATACTATTTTTCATTATCCGCATCTGACATTGTATCTGCATTAATGTCATTTTATAACAAGATACATAAAGACTAAATCATATTTTATACAATTATACTGTTCCGTATTACATGAAATATACAGTTTTGATGAAACATTTGCCTCAACATCGATAATTCAATAACCGCTCCCTATACGTTCGTAAATGTTCGTCATTGTCCGGTGTTTTCCGTGAACCCGTACAAGGACGGCAAAAAACGAGCTGTCAAAAGCGTCACATTTGTTCGGAATTTCGTGGCCGCCATTTTCGCGGCAATTTCAAAGTCCTCCGGTCATGGTCAATATTTCGGCCACAGACCCCCCAAATGGACCCGAAGGAAGGTGAAACTTGGCAAATACGCAGGGTAGGCCCTGCTGCTACATGTCGGAATGTACTGAACATCATGAAGTAAGTATCTCAGACACGATAAGACGTTACATTATTTGCTTCCGTGTGACTAAATATCCTCCAGCCCCGCATTGTGTACATTGTTTTGCATAGGGTAGCTACACGTGTCGACAACATGTTATTTGATTACAATAGATTCTTTGTAGATAATTCAATGTCTTTGAAGCTAAGCACGATGCCTGCTACTTCATTTATGTGAGACATTGTTTTAAACATGGCAGATACTTAGATACACGTGTCGCTCTGCTGTCAGTTTGATTGTTTTCCTTCACACGTGATTAACAATTCATGTGATAGGCCTAATGCCATCCATTGCATGTTTTGTATGATGTCAAGGACGATGTTGTCAACAAGTGGCCTACACACACATATATAGACTTCCTTATCAGAAATAACGAAGCTGACATTCATTGCACATGTTATGTAAAGTGAATGTTTTTCCGTATTTGTCAACAAGGAAAATTTGGATCATTCCATGAGTTTTGACAGTTACATGTAAATCTACAGTGTTGGCATATCTGCAGCATACATACACATTTTGCAAGGCCTATGAGAAGTGCAGAGGTAAGAAAGAGAAGCAAAACTGCTCCAGAGAAAAGCAGTGGCTCCTGTTTTTTTTTTATTTTCACCAAAGTGGTAAACATCTATGACCTGCTTCCCTGCAGGCTCCCCCCCCCCCCCCCCCCCACACACACACACATCAAGCTGACATGCCGTGATATACCGGTAACTGGAATACTGTTAAAAGCGGCATTAAACCCAACTTGCTCTCTCTCTAGTTTCTGCAAATAATGTTGTAGCATTTTAACCTAGGCTTGTGGACCCAGAGATTAATTTCAGATAATTATCATGTTGATATTATTAATTCATTTCCTTGTTCTTTGTACTTTCAATTTATAAATGCAATGTTAATTGATAAGCAATGATTAACATGATAAAGAGGGCAATCTGTAGAAATAAACTATTGAAATATGAGATCAGTGTACCTATCATGCCTATTAGTGTTTTCAACATGTTTAAGGGTATCTTCAGTCTACTTAACCAGTCCCTGTACCAGTGCTTCCTAAAACATAAGACCTGTGAAGATCCGGGGTAGAATAGGTCTTCGGCAACCAATGCTTGTCGTAAAAGGCGACTAACGAGATCGGGAGGTTAGGCTCGCTGACTTGGTTGATGCATGTCATCGATCCCAATTGTGTGGATCAATGTTCATGATGTAAATCACTGGATTGTCTGGTCCAGACTCGATTATTTACAGACCGCCGTCATATAGCTGGAATATTGCTGAGTGCGGCGTAAAACAACAAACCAAATCCTAAAACATAATGAAAACATGTTGATACATTGGTGGGGCAGTATGGCCCATTGTAAGGTGCCACAATGTGGCGTGCAGAGTTGCACATCTTAGGCTGGAGAGAAACCTGCAGGCTCAATTCAAGGAACACCTGGGCCCACTTGCACAAAGCAATCTTAGCGCTAAGATGATCGTAACTCCCATACTTTAACCAAGGCTTACAATAGTCTTAGCGCTAAGATCGCTTTGTGCAAGTGGGCCCAGGTGCATGTTGACATGGAAAGCAGGTTACACCCTGGTCCCATAGATTTAACACAGATGTATAAACACTGAAAATAAGTAGAATTTAAGATCTCCAAAGACTGTGTCATGAATTACACATAACACAGAGCCAGATATAGTATGGTAAATAAAGCTTAGAGATTTTGAGTGTGTTCTGAGACTAGGTAGTCACACACAAATTTGAATGGTTTGAACTTGCACTTGGTGCATAAATAATAGTTTGCATTTTTCAATTATAGTTTGCAATTGTACATGTTTTATACAGCTAAATCTATCCCTGACAAGTGATCCCTAACGCTGAACCCCAGATTTTCCCCGATAGTGTTTCTTTCTTTGTCTGTACCTACCTCTGCTCATGGGTTTCACAAAAGTGGTAAAAGTTTAAGACAAGCATTGCTTTTGGCTTTAGTCCCACGTTTAGCTGACATCAGTCAGTGCCAGAAACTGCTCTTTGTGCTTGCCCGAACATGTCACTTAACGGACAGTTGGGTAGCCCAATGGTTAAAGTGTTTGCTTGTCACGCTGAAGACCTGGGTCAATTCCCTAAATGGGTACAATGTGTGAAACCCATTTCTGGTGTTCCCCCGTCTATGATATTGCTGGAATATAGCTAAAAGTGGCGTATATCTACACTTACACGCTCACTGTCACTTGACATCATTTTCAGTATATATCAGTGTTAATGTAGGGACTTTTATAAGCATACTTCTTCATGCATGTCGTAAAAGGCGACCATGCTTGTCGTAAGAGGCGGCTAATGGGATCGGTTGGTCAGGCTTGCTGACTTGGTTGATGCATGTCATCGTATCCCAATTGAATGGATTGATGTTCATGATGTCAATCATTGGATTGTCTGCTCCAGGCTCCATTATGTACAGACTGCCCCCGGAATATTGCTGAGTGCATCTTAAACAACAAACAAACAAACAGATATTAGCATTCTTACTTGCCCGAAAGAACTGGTAGAAGACTCAGGACACAGACCAGTGCCTGATGTCACGTACTATGAAATACATTGTTATGAATGAAATAGTGTTAATATCCATGTGAAAAACCACTCAGTCACGGCAGTCATGCTAAGTGCGGGCATTGAGGGGGAATGACAGTTGTTAAACACTGACCTGAGAATGTTAAGTCAAGATCATGCGAACAACTAGGGTGAATTGAAGTAAAAATCAATGGGCCAGATAACAGTGAAAACTGCAGCATCCCCAAATAATTCAAAGGCCAAGGAATATATTCTGTATTCTGAACAAACTAGGCCTTTCCCCACGCTGGGGACCGCCTCCGTGGTCTAGTGGTCGGTCGTCTGCCCGGAGAGCAGAAGGTCCGGGGTTCGATCCCCGGCCGCGTCATACCTAAAGACGTTAAAAGATGGTACTTGTTGTTACCCTGTCTGGCGCTCGGCATTTAGGGGCTGAAACAAGGACTGGTAGGCTCGGAGTCAGTATACTGTGTCTGAGTGGGGTATTCATGTTAAACTGCGGCATGGTATCTCAGTGAGCTAGCACTATCAATCGGCATCAGTCTGAACTAGTACAAGGAGCCACACAAACAAACACATGTACATGCACGTCGCTATATAAGTGCAATAATCTTGGACGCGATGTTAAACCCAATTTCACCTCACCTCACCCTATGCTGGGTTTGTTTATCTGTAGTGCAAAGTGTGTTTCCTGTGTCGAAACACCCTGACCTGGAGACACCGGCCGAAGCATCTTTTCTTGAGTTGCATCATAGCTTTTATCAGCATCCTGGTAGTTTTATGTGAATGGAGTACACATGGCTTTATCTAAACATACTCAGAAGCCTAAAATAGGTCTTGTTCAGTTGTTTCTGCTGCAAATGTGAGGAAACATTCCCAAATTGGCATTAAACATGTTAAACTCAATTCATGTTGTAGTCAAATTCATGTGATGGCTCTGTGGAGGTGACAAGTATGGTATTGATAGCACCACCAATAGTCATTCATGACCAACTCGTGTTATTCCGGGACAAGCTGAATAGCGACTCATGCCTCTCTCATGGGCATTTTTGCAACCTGGTTCCGTCCTAGGGCAAATGGGCATACCTGAAACAATTGTCAACTCATTGCGTAATGGTTCACATGTATTTCCGAATATATTATATATATTTCAGATGCAATTTAAATCATATCGGGAGATGCGGAATTATACAGTATGATTGGACACATTTAACTGTGTCTTGGGTATATTTTTAGATGCAAGATTTATGTAAAATCTAAGATTATTTCTGAGGGATTCTTTGACGAAGAACTTGAAATCATACGCGCATTCTGATTGTTTTTTTCGTATTTTCGCACATAACATTCATCGATGGGGGACGAGTGTTCTTGCAGGATACCGAAAGGGGCGAGTGGTGACGAATGCACCTATAGTGAGAAAGACCTGTAGAACAAGTATTAACAAAATAATGACTTTTTCACAATATGCATGCCAACGGCACTTGATTTGGAATCCTAGGTAAATTCCTGGTACGTGCGCAACGCTGTAGTTGCTACCTTTCAGACTCGGGTTTCAGACTAGTGGCTAAGTCACAGATTGAAAGACTATAGTCCTCACTTCTTGAAATATCATGAAATGTCTGGGTGATTAATTAACGAAGATAGATGCACAGCGATAGAAACAGTTTTAGTCCATTAGTCCTTGTGATGATAAGAAATTGCAAAACCTTTAAAAAGTGCAAATTTCTACCAGTCCTTATGATACCTTAACCATTGGACAGTTTGGCAAGGACTATGGGACTAGTGCCAATTTCTAACGCTGGATGCATGTGTGCTAATACGTATAAAGTGAAAAAACAAGCCATTCTACCGATAAGGAATATGCACTAATCACGCTAATGACACCAATTGCAAAGTGTGGTTGTTCACGGAATGTCAGATTTACTAGTGATAAACATCATCATTGAGCTTAGACCACCGTCATCTAGCTGGAATATTGCTGAGTGCAGCGTTAAACAACAAACAAACAGAGTATATAGATAAAAAGTTCCTACAAAGACTAAATATGAAAATGGCTGGTCCATCAAATGTCTGAACTTGAATTGTCAACCATGTCAACATTACATTCAAGATTATTGCACTAATACAGCGTAGTGTTTGAAGTAAAAGATATTTCCAGCCTGCCGTCAGTACCTGCAGACCCTGGCTAATCTCTTCAGGCCCACATTTAAAAAACCTGCAGCTTATCATGCTTATTGTGACAAATAAATCGATACATAAATTTACTGCAGGCGATAAGGATCCATACAAATTTGAAACTACGTGCCGACACAAGGTCTACCTGCGACAGTCGACATGCAGGTCCTTACTTTGAGGGGGGCACAGGTGGCCCAGTTTCTAAGGCACTGCGATTCGCTGTGCAGAGTTGCGTCCCTTCGGCATGCAAGAAACCTATGATTGTGGGTTCGAATCCCGGTTCTCCTCGATTATGTTTCTAGGTTTGTCAGCACCATACCCGTGCTCGTGGGTTTCAATGAAGTGGTAAACGTCTGAGACCTGCATCACATCGGGCTTTCCCCCCAACATTAAGCTGACACGCCGTGATATAACTGGAATACTGTTAAAAGCGGCGTTAAACCCAACTCATTCACTCACTCCTTACTTTAAACACTGGCCACATATCTGCATAACATACCATATTTCTTCGATTATATGCCGGCTAGTTTTTATTCACAGAATTTTTCCCATTATTATTTTTGCAATTTAACACCGGGGTAAAGAGTGTTTAAATGTTATATATGCCTGTGTGTTTAATCGCAGAAATACGGTACACAATATATTACCATTATTACCCAATATGTTTGTGTTGTAAAACCGTGACCGATACTCATATTTTCACTGAACAAACGAGCATGCAATTGATGCACACTGACTGCTTGTCAGGTTAATCTTTGCTGCTCACGTCACTCATCACTCGCAGCAAGCATGTGCCATGTGCACAGTTACAAATGAATCATTGAATTGGTTACATTATTAATGTGTGTTGTGTTCAGTGGGGCTTGTTGTTTAATATACATGCTTTGACATGTCTGTGTATATGGAGTTTACTATGGATTACATTTGAATGGGGCTTTGTGATGAGTGAATTTAAATATAAGGTGTCTTTTATCGCACACAATACACTCTGTGGGAGTATTAAGACAGGCCGTCTGTTAGTGCTAGATGTCATTTCTGGAACAGATCTTGAACACCGTACTGCTCTTCACCAAAACTTGGCACGTAGATAAGTCTGGTGGTGAACTGGTGTCTTTTGATGGTTTGGGATTTTTATACAAATATTTTTTCAGGTTTCCAGGGTAACATATATGTATTCACGACAATTATTTACTATTAAATGGGATATCAATGATTTACTGATCCCCCGATTGTAAAAATCTTTTAAGTAGAGAAGAAAAATTAAAGTGAGCTTTTTTTTTATTATAGGTGAGTCTGAAAGCCTCATGAAATAAAATGGGTCATAACTTGTTTTGGACACAAACTTCAAGTTTGACAACCAGTCCACATCGGACATGTCAAAGAGCAAAATAAATATGTTTCAAACAAATCTATACAAACTCTACAAAGTAATATATAAAATCAACAAAAATACATCTAAAATTTACATCTAAGGTATTATTTTCATCTTTTCATGCGATCATGTGTAATGTAAGTCAAATGATATCTCGACTTTCGTTGCCTCGAAGTCTCGGCACAGACACAAGGTTTTATGCCAAAATATATGCATGAAATATCTTTGCCACAGCTCGTAACCTAGCACGATACATCCATGAAGATATAGATTGCCATTTTCAGCTTAAAACATTCAGAATAACTTGATTTAACAAAACCTTTTTGCTAAATCTGAAATTCATCATACACAAGGACAGAACCATTGCTGTAATTTGATTGGCTGCCTTAGGTCACATGCAGAGAGCAGCTCTAATTTGACCCATCACGAACCTTGTACTAGTTGTAGCAGATTTCGGAAAGAAAGCGTCATTTGAAACTAATTTTTATCCAATAAAATACTCGGGTGAGGTTACTGTCATGTAGATGATTTGTTTGGTTGGTTTGTTGTTTAACGCCGCACTCAGCAATATTCCAGCTATATGACCGCGGTCTGTAAATAATCGAGTCTGGACCAGACATTCAAGTGATTAATATCATGAGCATTTGACCACCCGATCCCATTAGTTGCCTTTTACAACAAGCATAGTCACCTTTTTATGGCAAGTATGGGTTGCTGAAGACCTATTCTACCCCGGAATCTTCACGGGTCGCAAACATTAGTAGTAAAACCATGGAATTCTGGATAACTTTTGTCATTAAACAAAATATCCACGGGTCTGGGTAGTCCTGTGGGTACCCGGTCCTAGCCCTACCCATCCCAGCCCTAGTTTAACCCGACACACCCATTTACTGATGGTAAGATGGATGAAGACTGTGATCAGTAAAAACTTACTAATCTTGTTCACACAGGTTACAAGGAGACAAGATAGACACCATTTTTATGGATGACAACTTCTTTGATACTGTAAAAAGCGCATTTTTATGGATAACAACTTCTTTAATACTGTAAAAAGCGACGTTTCCGTATAGATCCTTATACCATTGTCAAGCAAGACTGACTGACAAGTCTTGCTTGAAAACGGTATAAGGATCTATACCGAAACGTCGCTTTTTACAGTATTAAAGAAGTTGTTATGTCAGTCTTGCTTGACAACGGTATAAGGATCTATACCGAAACGTCGCTTTTTACAGTATTAAAGAAGTTGTTATCCATAAAAATTGTGTCTATCTTGTCATCCGCCAACTTCTAAGTAATGCCTATCAAACAGGTTACAAGGAGGCTGAGCAAAGAACATTAATTAGCTTGAGGTCCATTTATGCCTCAATAATTGTGGTACCCAGGTGAAAAGCAGTCATCTCGACACAATGATAGAACACCTGTGCTCTTGATGCAAGGTAGTTTAGTTGGCATCAGGTATTAACTATGACACGATTACATCTGGTTATTGATTTTGGATCATTAGAACCACAACGCTGCTTGGCTCATGTGGGTAACTCGTCAGTAATGTTTACACTGATTACAGCCTCGTTAATCAGGGTTACTGAAGAAAAAATATGAATGTGTGTTCAAAAACATTGAAATGTTTATGCTATTTCTCTATCTTGCATGCTTAGATATCAACATGATCAAGTAGCAGTGTGTGTGTCAACAAATGTCAATGTATTCAGAAAACCAAGAGTAAGCACCAGCAGGACTGCATTTCACTATTTTCTGAATACAATGTTGACTTTTGCGTCGCTTACTAATACTGTAATAACTAACACACATATGCAAACTATTTTGGAGTTATAACTACAGTTTTGAGCCAGAAATGAAGCTATTATATTTGTCCCAAATTACAAAGTCTTTCGTTGTTTTCATAAATTATTTAGATGCATAAAACAGTCTGTCGCCCAATTTTAAGGCTACTACACCGGAATTGGCTCCGAACATAATTTTAAGTTGATTTAAGTGATAAACTGTGAGTAGTTCAAAGTTAGATTTTTTAATGTTCTTGTTTTGAAATTCTGAGGAAGTGGCAATTTGTATTTCAAATTGGGAATGTTTAATATCATTTGCTGCCGATTTGGGGCCAAACATCGGTCTTTGAGCATGTCTTGATAAATCTCTGTTGATAGAACAGAATATTAAAACTTGCGCTTTGGACAACTGGCTTAAGTCACAATATGACGGAGATCAAATTGTTAATGCACTGGTGACATGAAGCATTCTACACTGAGATGATGACTTGACTAGTGATAGCTATAAGACCTTATGACTTATCAGTCATCTTGAACTAGCGGCCATGTTGGACCCAGTAGCCTTGAAACATATTCCTGAACTTGTAATACAAGAAAAACCTGATATAAATCCATTACACATTCAGTAGGACCTATGTTCAGTGTCAAATATTCATGACAAGTAGGATAGCATCGCTAAATCTATCATTAATGTGACAGTGAGGATATCTAAGATTGTAGATAACCTTATCCAGGGGATCATCAACCAGACGCGTATGATTCTATGAATCTGACATTTCCCCCCCACCCACACCCCCGTCAGATTCGTTTTTCAGTCTCTCGGCCAATGAACTACTACTCTGCCTTTTTGTGCATGATGTCGTGGTATTGTGTTGGAGATTTTAACCACAATTGATGAAAAATGATCTGTAATTTGACCCATTGAGACGTGGACAGAATTTTTCGTCAGAAAGCCCACCCACGCTGATTTAGTTGATGCATGTCATTGGATCCCAATCATTCACTTGATTGTTTGGTCCAGACTGCCGTCCTATAGCAGGAATATTACTGAGTGTCTCGTTAAACTACCTTTAAAAAGATGTGTAGTTTGATCTTGACATGCTTATCTTCAACTTACCTTTTCATGTGATGAGTAAAACCTTGACATTTTGAAAGACATCATGCACCAATGTAGACATGTTATTAATCTATCTGTGCCAAATACTTTTAAGTCTGGCCCATGAAGATCTGGGGTAGAATAGGTCTTCAGCAACCCATGCTTGCCGTAAAAGGCGACTATGCTTGTCGTAAAAGGCGACTAACGGGATCGGGTGGTCAGGCTCGCTGACTTGGTTGATGCATGTCATCGATCCCAATTGCGTGGATCGATGCTCATCATATCAAGCACTGGATTGTCGATTATTTACAGACCGCCGTCATATAGCTGGAATATTGCTGAGTGCGGCCTTGAATAACAAACCAACCATCCAACCAACTTTTAAGTCTACTTGCCTGAACTTGGATTCTGGCATTATTTTGAGTAGATTTTACTCCTTGTATATGGAGTAGTATAAGTTGAGACAAGAAGAAATTTGACTTGACTTGGGCTTCACACTAGTGGAGTACATTACTTGTAGGAGTTCATTATGCCTGACGGTGCATTATGCATCCACTGATGTATCGATTAATGTGTTATTTCTGTATTGATTTTGAAAAGATAATAATGGACATGACTACTAGGTTTAGCGTTACCATGGTTACCTTGAACCTTTCTTGGAAGATAATGCTAAATCGGATTGCATGATAGCATTAAGTGTGTCAAACAAGGATCTGAGGACATCCCATTATTGGTCATATCAGAACGACCTTTCATTCAACCAATCAGAGCATTGCTTACCACATCAGGAAAGTGATTGGTGGAATGTTTTTTCCCAGGCTGCCATCATGACCCACCGACTTTAGAAGCTGCAGTCCCTGACTAAACGCTTAGGCCCCGACTAAACACTTAGGCCCCGACTAAACACTTAGGCCCTGACTAAACGCTTAGGCCTTCATTTACCAAAAAGACCGCCTCCATGGTCTAGTGGTAGAGTGTCTGCCCGGAGAGCGGAAGGTCCAGGGTTCGATTCCCGGACGCATCATACCAAAAGTCGTTAAAAGATGGTATTTGTTGTTACCCTGTCTGGCGCTCGGCATTTAGGGGTTAAAGCAAGGACTGGTCGGCTCGCAGTCAGTATACTGTGTCTGAGTGGGGTATTCATGTTAAACTGCGGTATGGTATCTCAGTGGGCTAGCACTATAAATCGGCATCAGTCCGGTCTAGTACAAGCAGTCACACACACACACACACACACACACACACACACACACACACACACACACACACACACACACACACACACACACACACACACACACACACACACACACACACACACACACACACACACACGTGCATGCACGTTGCTATATAAGTGCAATAATCTTGGACGCGACGTGAAGACCTCACCACCTCATTTACCAAAAAAACCTGCAGCTTACTGTAAATATATCGACATGTAAATGTCCCGCACTGTAGGCCCCATACAAATTTGAACTACAGTGTGACATGAGGTCTACCTGCCACAGGCCTACAGGCAGGGGCTTATTTCAACACTATTTCCGAATGACAGTTATGGACTGTATGGCTGAATCCGTCAAAATCATCTACATCTCGCTTCGGTGGGACAAACATTTGAACAGAAAGACTTTGCATAATCTCTGAGAAGTACTGCCTTGAAATCTCGGCCATCTATAAGACATTCAAAAATGTTCCTTTGTTCAGTTTCAAACGTTGGATCGAGGACTTGTCTATATATTTTTCAAAGCTTAGTTTGGAATGGAAGTCGTCAGTTTGAAACTAGTGGTGTTTACAGTGTAGCTCGAGAAAAATGCCTTCTGATTGGCTAATGTCATCTTCTTGTTAGTCATTTCATTGGTCGGTCCAAATTTGCTGGGGGCACGGGTGCCCCAGTCGTCTAAGGCACCACGATCCGCTGTGTAGACTTGTGTCCCTTGGGCACGCCAGGAACCTATGATTGTGGGTTTGATTATGTTTCTAGGTTTGTCAGAACCATACCCGTGCTTGTTGGTTTCACCGAAGTGGTAAACGTCTGAGACCTGCATCACTTCGTGCTTTCCTCCCACATTAAGCTGACACGTTGTGATATAACTGGAATACCGTTAAAAGCAGTGTTAAACCCAACTCAGTTTGCGACAAGTTGTTCTGACATGACCTGTAACCATGGTAACAGATCTCATTTCAGAATTCAGAGAAAAATGTAAGTCTGGTGTTCGTGATAAAAAACTATGTTTTATTGCCTTGATTACTGTTTTTTCTTAGGCAAAAGTTATTTTAATGTATTTGTTGTTTTTTCCAGGTTAAAGATCGGCGTCAACAGTTTCGGTAGAAGTCCAAATAATGATTTCTTCTTGGACTCTAAAATACTTAAAAACTTCATCTCCCGCCACCATGCCGTCATCATCGGCGAAACAAGAGATGGCGGAAGTGATGTGTTCTTCCTTCAGGAAAAGGGTCTGAACGGAACCTTCATCAACGATGTCAGGGTGAGTGCTGGCTTTGTCAACAATGACACGGACGGAAATTAGCGCTAGCCCATATGCTATATGTTGTCCGTGTTTGCTTGCTTCTTAGTTGCAGAGCTCCAGATAAGCTTTTGGTGTTGTGGGTATTTTGGGGGTCACGGTGGCCCAGTCGTCTAAGGCGCCGCGATTCGCTGTGCAGAGTTGCGTCCCTTGGGCACGCCAGAAACCTATGATTGTGGGTTCGAATCCCAGTTCGCCCCGATTATATTTCGAGGTTTGTCAGCACCATGCCCGTGCTTGTGGGTTTCACCGAAGTGGTAAACGTCTGAGACCTGCATCACTTTGGGCTTTCCTCCCACATTAAGCTGACACGCCGTGATATAACTGGAATACTGTTAAAAGCGGCGTTAAACCCAACTCACACTCACACAATGATGTCAGGATGTCTGGTATGTCAAACCATTAATGGCAGGACCTGAAACAGATCGTGTACAATCAATCGTAAAACAGTTGGTTTTCCATGTTTCTGTTTCACAGATCAAGGGATCAAGTATTCTTACCGAGGGTGACAAGATCACCTTCGGACACACAAATGGTTACAAGATCGAGCCGGGCCAGTACTCCCGCCAGCTTCACTCCGAGTTCCAGTTTGTGGTGAGTAGAACATTCCAGTGTATCAGAAGATATAAAATAGCTACGCGATAAATCGCAAAGAACAATGAAGAAGGAGGCTTGGTGTGTTTCACGATAATAACATTGTTCTTTTATTACGTCATGTCTGGAGATTCGAACACACACCCGCGACTTGACGACGTCATAAATTGGATGACGTTATATTTTAGTAATTGGTCCCTTATCGGTAGCTGGGCTGTGCAAAGCAGAAAAACGCAATGGCCGAACGATCGCATCTAAAAGTGGGTGAGATACAGCTATCTGTAATAGGAGAAAAATTGATGTGTGATTTGTTAGAATGTTTAGGAAATGACACTACCCCCCATTTCAAAAAATGGACTTGTCCAACAATTCCGATTTTGGATTGTATTCAGGGAGTCATCATTATATCAATAGGAGTTGATATTTTTAAAGCCTGTCCATTTTATTACTATCCTTAGGGATGTTGTAAATAACGTTGATATGTTATATACGATACAAAACCAACTCGAGGTCATTGTTTATTGTACAGCAATACCTTGAGGGGTGCATAAAGTTTAGTTGGTTGGTTGTTAAACGCCGCATTCAGCAATATTCCAGCTATATGACGGCGTTCTGTATATTATCGAGTCTGGACCAGACAATCCAGTGATTAATGTCATGAGCATCGATCCACGCAATTGGGATCGATGACATGCATCAACCAAGTCAGCAAGCCTGACCACCCGATCCCATAAGTCGCCACTTACGACAAGCATAGTCACCTTTTACGGCAAGCATGGGTTGCTGAAGACTTATTCTACCCAGGAATCTTCACGGGTCATATATAAAGTTTAGTTACAGCAATGGTGATGGTACCTGAGAACATTAAACTTTATAAATTTTAAAAGGACATGCTAAAATATTGCCTGGTTTAGGGTATGCTTGTCCTGTCTGGAGGTCAATAGGGTAGCCTAGTGGTTAAAGCGTTCACTCGTCATGCCAGAGACCTGGGTTCAGTTCCCCACATGGGTACAATGTGTAAAGCCCATTTCTGGTGTTCCTTGCTGTGATATGGCTGGAATATTGCTGAAAGTGGCGTTAAACCATACTCACACTCTCTGTTCAAAAACATGAAACTAAATGTGTCTGTGCTGAGTGCATATCTTGAACATGACGTTAAACCCCCTTTCACCTCACCTCACCTCACCTTGGCTCACCTCACCTTACCTCCCCTAGGGTCACCTCACCTCACTTTTTCTCACCTCACCTTGGCTCACCTCACCTCATTTTTGCGGACAACAGCAACATATACCATATTTTCTTGAGTATAGTGCACACTTTTTTCCCCAGGGCGGTCGGGTAGCCTAGTGGTTAAAGCGTTCGCTCGTCACGCCGAAGACCCGGGTTCGATTCCCGACATGGGTACAATGTGTGAAGCCCATTTCTGGTGTTCACCGCCGTGACATTGCTGGAATATTGCTAAAAGCGGCGTAAAATCATACTTACTCACTCACTCACTTTTTCCCCCAAAAAACCCACAGCTGTGTAGAAGGGGGTGCGCATTATACACGCAATGTGATGTTTTTTCCCCCCCAACGGAAAGACATTACCGTGAGCACGTAACACCGGAAATACCATGTCAACAAATCCATACTGAAGTACGCAAATTAATCATGTAATCACATAGTCTGGCTATAAAAAGTGTTCTTTGTATATCTGGTCTTATGTTTGTAACTTATTTCAATAATTTTATTCAAAATACCGTTTAATATTGTTTTAATTAGGAAGATCGCACTGCTCACCGTTATTAACAGCAACCACGATCAGATTACCACTATTGACTCCTTGAAATGAACTTAGTTGACAGAGAATGGATACATATATCATAAATGCCATACTTTGACTCGTTAAAATTCATATTTGTTATAGTTTGACGATTCTATGTCAACACGTAGTTCTCGCGATCATGCGCGCGGGAGCATCGATGGTTACTTGTCAAACTGGTTCCATGTGAAAAATAATAACTGGCAATAGCAATCAGCTGCTTCGCTTAGGGTTATGATTATATTAAATATATTTAGTAAAAGCTGCAACTAAAATAACAAGATATTGGAATATATTATTCCTGATAAAAAAAGTTTCAGATACAATTTATACCGATCCTTTCCTTAAAATCCTGTAAAGTTATATTATTGGGTGTATCTTGACCAGATCACCAGTAGATTCCAAGAATCTGTGTACAGCTGATTGCTGTTTCTGGCTTAGTTTACGAGAAAATACACAAGGTAATCTTAATCCCTGGATGTAAAACAATGCCTAGCAGAACAAAAAATACAATTTAAACAGTAAATCAACATGTCTGGTGATTTTTTTATCTCTAATTCCAAATTTGTACTTACCAAGTTTCTCATCACCCGTTCGTTTACCGGAATTCGCTGAAGGGGTGCAGTGTAATTTTTTCTGCACATAATATTTAAAAAAAATTTCTCCAAACTACTGAATCCGCTAGATGGGGATGTGCATTATAGTTGGCTGTGCACTATACTCAAGAAAAAACGGTAAACTGAACCATGAGAACAGTGGACGTCTTGCTGTAAAACTGAAATGTTGACCACGACTTATCTTCTGATATAAAGAGGGTGCAGTGGGGTAGCCTGGTGGTTAAAGCGTTCGCTCATCATGCCAAGGCCCTGGGTTCAATTCCCGACATAGGTACAATGTGTGAAGCCCATTTCTGGTGTCTACCGCCGTGATATTGCTGGAATATTGCTAAAAGCGAAGTAAAACCTCACTCACTCACTCTGATATACGGATAGTTAAAACCAGAAGTTTGAAACAGAATAATGCTTATTTTATGTCAGCCGATCAGAGATCTCAGACACCAATATTCAGTTGAAGGTTGACAGCAATTGATTAAGATCTTTAAAATTTCCTGTTTTAGGATGTAATGCTTTATTCATAGCTTTCCAAAGGTTACTTACATTTGTCTGAGAAAGAGACCAGTATTTTATAGGTTTTGACGCTATATCTTGTAATATGTCATCATTGTAGTGTTATAATTAATCCTGAAAGTCATGAGGTCCATGTCATCATTCATTCATCCTTGTCTCTCATCCAACCTTGACCTATTTGTAGATATGTTACATTCATCCATCCTTGTCTCTCGTCCAACCTTGACCTATTTGTAGTTTTGTGTTACATTCATTCATCCTTGTCTCTCGTCCAACCTTGACCTATTTGTAGATATGTTACATTCATCCATCCTTGTCTCTCGTCCAACCTTGACCTATTTGTAGATATGTTACATTCATCCATCCTTGTCTCTCGTCCAACCTTGACCTATTTGTAGATGTTTCATTCATCCATCCTTGTCTCTCATCCAACCTTGACCTATTTGTTGATATGTTACATTCATCCATCCTTGTCTCTCGTCCAACCTTGACCTATTTGTAGATGTTACATTCATCCATCCTTGTCTCTCATCACTGGATTGTCTGGTCCAGATTTGATTATTTACCGACCACCACCATATTAGCTGGAATATTGCTGATCCGTCTGAGTGTGGCGTGAAACAACATTCAAACAATGTCTCTCACCCGATCTGGGGCGGTTGGGTAGCCTAGTGGTTAGCGCGTTTGCTCCTCACACTGAAGACCCGGGATTGAATCCAGACATGGGTACAATGTGTGAAGCCCATTTCTGGTGTCCCCCACCGTGATGTTGCTGGAATATTGCTAAAAGCGGCGTAAAACCATACTCACTCACTCACTCACTCACTCACTCACTCACTCACTCACTCACTCACTCACTCACTCACTCACTCACTCACTCACTCACTCACTCACTCACTCTCACCCGATCTTGACCTGTTTGTAGTTTGAGAAGTTCCAGAAGCGCCATGAGCTCCCCAAGCACCAGGGCCTGGACAGTGTGGAGTACCACCAAACCAGGACGTGTTGTGGCACCCGCAAACTGCCCTCCTCGCCGGAGTACGACCGCAGCGAGTGTTGTGACACGTTGGACAAACAGGGTGCTTTACGAACGTGTAGATCTCCCACCATTCAGGAACACACACTGCCAGCCAGCCCAACCATACCTGTCACAAGAGGGGAAGAAAACGATTTAGAAAGTGGTAGATTGAAAAATGTAAATACTGATTGTCCAACCCCCAAAGTGTGTCATGTGCGGAAAAGTGCGTCAACACCTGAAGTGCCAGATTTCATGGAAGAAGTGGAGATTCTTGGAGCAGCAGATTCAGCCGAAAGTCACACTGAATGTTCTGAGGGTAACTGTGGTAACGTAAGTGAAGTCGACAAATCAAATCAGTGCAAAAGTCCTGTGTTAACCAATGGGAATTCAGGAGAAGCATCTAGTCAAGATGAAGAGGTGGACAGTCCTAAGGCTTTTGTCAAAGACGTTCAAGGGGAACACGAGACATTCCAAACCAAATCAAATTTAAGTGACCACTGTGACTTTAACAAAAGTGAAGATGAAAATGGCTCAGACGTGCCTGTTGCAAGAACTGAGGATGTGTCGCCTTGTAAACAGGGCGATGCAAGTTTGGAAATGAGTGAAATGAAAGGGCCAGCGAATACAAAACGGAAGTGCAATTCCCGACCGAACAGTGCTAAGAGTTCCAGTAGTTACGATGAGTGTGATGGGGATGGCAAGGGGGGTCGGAATATCTGGAGTATTATGTCCGACAGTAACGATGAAGCCATGAAAGATAGCTCCGCACCTAGTCCCCTGGGCGAGTCCTACGACCAATCTCATAATCCAGTCATTCACCAACAAGATGGGTCGTGTGACACCCTCACAAACAATGAGACTCTTGCCTTTGGACAATCATTTTTCACTGATGCTGTACAGAACTCTAACTTCAGGTAAGTAGCTATGACACCCAAGGGATCATCCTCTCTAGTCCAGGGTGTTATGTCACCATTGTGTATTGGCAAAATACTCGTTTTGCAATATATTGTAATACAGGTATCTGTATACAGGTCTTGCCGAAGACCCGAGTTTGATTCCTGATATTGGTAGAAGCCCATTTCTGGTGTCCCCCGCCGTGATATTGCTCGAATATTGCCCAAAACTCGCTTACTCACATTGGGCTTTACTCCCACATCAAGGTGACACATTGTGATATAAGTGAAATATTGTTCCAAGCGACATTAAACCCAACTCGCTCGCTCATGCTTAAATATGAAGATTTAGGGGGTCCCCCGATTCAAATACTATAGGAACATGTCTCATGGAAACGTGGACCCTCTCAATTTCAAACACATATCATGGTCATTTGATGATTAATTGACAAGTTATATCATGTATATGGTACTCAATGGAGCCATATAATCGGTCCCTAGGAATTCAGGGCAAGTGTAAGGGGATATTTTGGATGTCCATAACTAAATTTGACCAGGCACCTCTCTTCCATTGCAGGAAGGACCATGATGGTGAAACCAACTCTATGTTCAGTGAGGACAGTGATAGTAAGTATTACAGGTCCTCAATACATGTGTGCTTCCTATTTCAGCTCATCTAAGTCATGCAGGTACCATATTTGCTGTAATAAACCCCCATGTTCAATGAGGGTTCAATCCCCGGCTGTGTCATACCAAAAGACGTTAAAAGATGGTACCTGTTCGGCATTTAAGGGCCGCTAGGAGTCAGTATGCTGTGTCTGAGTGGGATATTCATGCTAAGGTGTGGCATGGTATCTCAGTGAGATAGCAGTGTTAGAAATAGGCACTAGACAAACTGCCTAATAGTTCAGGTATCATAAGGACTTGTAGAAATATGCCATTTTTAAGGGTTTTCCTCTATATTATCGTTATAAGGACAAGTATACCCAAAATGTTAGTTTCTACCGCTGGATAGCACTATAAATTGGCATCAGTCCAGGGTAGTACAAGCAGACACACGCACGCACATACGTGTGCATGCACGTCGCTATAAAAGTTCAATGATCTTGGAATCGACGTAAAACCCCACCTCACCTCACCTCACCTCACCTCTCTGAGTGAAGGGGGGGCACGGGTGGCCCAGTCGTCTAAGACGCCGCAATTCGCTGTGCAGAGTTGCATCCCTTGGGCACGCCAGAAACCTATGATTGTGGGTTTGAATCCCGGTTCGCCCCGATTATGTTTCTAGGTTTGTCAGCACCATACCCGTGCTCTTGGGTTTCACCGAAGTGGTAAACGTCTGAGACCTGCATCACTTCGGGCTTTCCTCCCACATTAAGCTGACATGTCGTGATATAACTGGAATACTGCTTAAAGCGGCGTAAAAGCCAACTCACTCACTCACTCAGTCTCTGAGTGAAGTACGACATATGTACACCAGGATATGGGGTGATGGGGGTGGGGAGGGAGGAGAGAGAGAGGAGGAGAGGAACATTTATTTCTTTTGGCCTAGGAACCCACCCACATACTTATTACAGGGAAACCTTGTTATCCTGAAATCTTCAAGACCCCTGAAGATACGTATTTGACGTAATCAGCGCCCCGTTCAAATAAGCGCCCACTGCGATATTTGCTAATATATTGGCCAGTGAACAATCCTATAATTAGCACCCCTTCCGATTGATCAATGTACACAAGATTTATTTATTCGTGTAAAATAATACGCACTTCTTTGTTATTAATCTAATTATGGGCAATTAAATTCTGGAAAAATATATCTGTCGTATATAAATATTTCAGGTTGTCAGCATAAACAACGAAATTTACGATCTTTCAACTGGTTTTTTTTTTCACTAGAATAATATTCCAATAAGAGTCCGCTATTTCTAATTTTGAGAGCACCCTGGGTGCTTATTACGTTGAATATGGTATGTAGGACATTTGTCTTTCTCGTCAAAGATCTCATCTTTGGATCTGACGAAGTGTATAGTCAAGTAGCGAGATTAGATTTTGCCAGGTGCAGAACTCCACATTAGCATGATAACCTGCATATCTGTGTACATGTCCGCATGAAAACACCATCACATGTTTATTTTGATTTAAAAATGTCTTCTCCCTGCTTCATGTTTGCTTGACATGTAAGCGTAGCAACTTAATCGATTAATTAAAACAGGACTAATTATGGTGAGGTGTTTGCTTGACATCATGGAAGATCAGGGTTTGATTCCCACATAGTTATAAGGAAATAATTCCCTGTCATGGTGTTGCTGAAAGCATTCCATAATTTTCTACCTTGCTGGTTGTCATCACATTTCTGTTCCTTGAAGGAGAGCGATGTCTCCAGTTTCTCCGTGTGCAAGTGTCCAGTTTGTTGGGGTCACTCAGTGCAGACGATGATAAGACCGGTACTTGACCTTGATAACTTTGTTGACTTTGACCCTGTTAACTTTGTTGACTTTGACCCTGTTAACTTTGTTGACCTTGACCCTGTTAACTCTGTTGACCTTGACCCTGGTAATTTTGTGGACCTTATCATGTTAACTTTGTTGACCTTGACCGTGCTGTCTTTGTTGACCTTGACCCTGGTAACTTCGTTGACCTTGACCATGTTGTCTTTGTTGACCTTGACCATGTTGTCTTTGTTGACCTTGACCCTGGTAACTTTGTTGACCTTACCCTTGTTAACTGTACTCACCTTACCCTTGTTAACTGTTTTGCATGCAATGTTTCATTTAACACACAGAATAATTTTATTAAAGAGTTCAGATTTGCTTAATTACTGTCAGAGGTATTTTAGGATCACACTCAATGCAATAAAAAAAACTGAAGAAGAAATCCTCTTCCTTAATATTGGCCATGTCATATAGGCTTGAACAGGTCCCCAGCAACCTATGCTGATTGTAAGACCAAATTGATTGACTCATGGCATGGCTTGTTGGTCACAATATCACAATCACAGGATTGTCTGGTCCAGACTCTATTATTTACAGGCCACTGTCATATACCGGGTAGCTGGAATAATGGAATATGCTGGCTGCAAGAGGCAGTGATCGGGCTCAGTGACTTGGTTGATGCATGTCATCGTATCCCAATTGCGTGGATCGATGCTTATGATATTACTTACTGGATTGTCTGGTCCATACTTGATTATTTACAGACTGCCATCATATAGCTGGAATATTGCTGAGTACCTCGTTAAACAACAAACAAACAAACAGTAAAAACATGTCATCATCCACCGGCATTGTGGATCATAGCTAATATCAATCATTGATTGCCTGGTCCCGAGTCGATTATTTAGACCCATGGAGATCCGGGGTAGAATAGGTCTTCAGCAACCCATGCTTGCCGTAAAAGGCGACTATTCTTGTCATAAGAGGCGACTTATGTGATTGGATGGATGAGGCATGTTATCGTATCCCAATTGTGTAGATCGATGCTCATGATGTCAATCACTGGATTGTCTGTTCCAGACTTGACTATTTGCAGACTGCCGTCACATAGCTGGAATATTGCTGACTCCACCTGAACACCTGCTGAATGTGGCGTTAAACAAAAAACAAACAATGATTCTCACCCGATCTGTTTTATTGCCATGATTGCAGAGTGCTGTGTTAATCCACATAGTACGCACAGATTTAGGGCTGAATATAGGTTTATGAGGTCTGTCGTGAGTATGCCCTTACAAAAGTATGTGTGAGTGGGGGCCAGTCATCTTAGGCCATGTCCCTCAGGCATAATTGGGTCTAATGGTAGAGCATCTGCCCGGAGAGCGGAAGGTCCGGGGTTCAATCCCCAACCGCGTCATACCAAAAGACGTTAAAAGATGGTACTTGTTGTTACCCTGTCTGGCGCTCAGCATTAAGAGGCTAAAACAAGGACTGGTCGGCTCGGAGTCAGTACACTATGTCTGACTGGGGTATTAATGTTAAACTGCGGCATGGTATCTCAGTGAGTTAGCACTATAAATCAGCTTCAGTCCGGGCTAGTACAAGCAGCCACACACACACACACATACGTACATGCACGTCGCTATATAAGTGCAATAATCTTGGACGCGATGTTAAACCCAATTTCACCTCACCTCAGGCTTAATTGTGTGTTCAAATCCAGGTTTTGCACTGATTATTTCTTTAGGTTTGTCAGCACCATACCGGTGCTTGTGGGTTACATCATATTAGGAAACATATAAGCCCTGCATCACTTTGAAACTCACATGCCGTGATAGATCGGAAAAACTGTTCCAAGCAGCGTTCAACCCCAGCCTTCTAGTTTTATTTCAGTTTGTTCAAATTACTTGGAATTTGGTCTTTTATTTCAAAAAGTAAAACAAAGATCAAAGTTGAATGCGAGGATTTATATCATCATGTGTTTAACAATGTGAGGTTATTGTATTTAACACAGTTATTTGAGATTATTGAAGTGAGCGAAAATATGCATTTGTGAAGCTTTCTGTTCAGTCCTGTCTCTGTTGTAAAATGTCAAAGGATTTCATGTCCTCATTTCCATTATTGATTATTCTGATATGTTTCTGTTGTCTGTTTTATGCATGCAAAAAATATTTTAGTGTTTTTTGGAATTCAGAGACTTTGCAATGCAATGTCGTTACCATTTATTATTTACACTCCAGAAAGAGAATGAAAATTGCTGGGAACTTGACAGGAGTAGGGTTAGTGATATATACATGATATATACATGATATTTACATGATATATGTGTATTATATCCCTTATATGTAATATGGGGGGGGATATAGTAAGCAGCTTGTCTGTCTGTCCATCCATCTGTTTCTTTCATGAAACTTTGTACGCACAAAGACCAGGTTGTCAACTCGTGTCTTTTGCTATTTAAGCCACACGGAAGACATTTTGTGGTTCTGATAATAGCAGTTTTAAAATTAGGGTATATAGGTACGATAGATAGGGATTTTTTTGTGTGTTTTTGTATTTATTTATTATTTGTTTTACATTTTCGATTTATAGTTCCAATAACACATCAAATATTGTAAAACCAAATACTATCATTTTATGACATATTGTATAGAAATTAAGATGTTTTTACAAAACAAAAATTCATATATTAAGAGAGACTGGTAAATGTGTTTGTGACCGTCTCCTTGGTCCAGTGGATAGAGAGTCTACCATGACTTTTAACAATATGTTGTGCAATTGGCTAGTTGATACTCTGAACAACCAATCAGAGAGCTTGCCCTAAAGCATGTTCTTAATCGGAACAAAATACTGCCGTCATTTGGATTGGTCATACTAGCAAGGCTACACTTTCCAAGGCTATATTCATGATATTTAGTACCTGTTATGAATATTTTATGTTTAGAATTGGCGAAAGGTTTGCTTAGTTTAAAAGTTATCTCTTTTACAGGTGACGTTGACAGTGTACTTTATTATATTGACAATGTACTTTATTAAATTATAGAATTGAGTAAACTCCTTTATAAGCGACAGGAGCGGTCGGGTAGCCTAGTGGTTAAAGCGTTCGCTCGTCACACCGAAGACCCGGGTTCGATTCCCGACATGGGTACAATGTGTGAAGCCCATTTCTGGTGTCTCCCGTCGTGATATTGCTGGAATATTGCTAAAAGCGGCATAAAACCATACTCACTCACTATAAACTGGACTGATGTTTGTAAACTTTAAAGTTGAAGATAATTTATTTTGTTACAATACTAGTAATGTTGAAAGGATCATTATGTTTTGATAAAAAGAATAGAAGAACATTTATATTTTCATGTTTCTTGACTATTTATCCAGATTTCCATGTCTGGCCTGATACAGCTCACGTTGCCATATTCACAAAATATATGTAGAACATTGATAACAGTCTGTGCACTCCGGCGCCGTGATGATCATGATGATGTAGCATCACACCACTGCAACAGGCTAATTTGCATATCATGTGACAAGACATCTCTTGATTTGTAAACACACAAACTTATCCTGAAATAAAATAGATGGGCCTAATGCAAGCATTTTGGTGTGCTTTACATGTTGTTTCGCACAATTTTAAAGATATGCTACTGCAACTGCAACACCGAGATGCATAACAAGTTATCTTTAATCATCAAATTGGCCGTATCGCTAGCTCTCTGTGGGGCTTCGATACCAGCGCATGGAGCCATACATCCAATTGAAAGAAAGGATAATTACGGAAATGGAAATTGTTTTTCACGCTTTGGGATATTGTCTCAATGAAAGTTGAGTATTCTATAACATCTTTATCTATATGTGTAAACAGAAAACATATGCAATATTTTGAATGGAGTGTGTAAGATGTGACAAATTGTCTCGTGTCGCTGGCCGCATGGAACTCTTGTAGAAGAGTCAACAGTTTGATCAGTGACATGACTGCTTCACTGACTGATGTTCCTGTGATGTTCCTGTGGTGTAATGTGTTCTCCTGTTCCACTGACTCTGGTAGGAGAGTGACATGACATGATATTCCTGTGATGTTCCTGTGATGTTCCTGTGGTGTAATGTGTTCTCCTGGTCCACTGACTCTGGTAGGAGAGTGACATGACATGATATTCCTGTGATGTTCCTGTGGTGTAATGTGTTCTCCTGTTCCAGGCAAATCGTCAGACACCAGGACCAACGGTCAGCCAGGCTCCAACCCCAACAAGAGGAGGAAAGGTATGGATGCATCGGGCACAAACTTGATCATTGTCAATACTTCACTCGTTTGTGTACGCTGTATGTTCCTTCATACACCGGGGGCTCTCGGGTAGCCTAGTGGTTAAAGCGTTCACTCATCACGCCGAAGACCCAGGTCCGATTCCCGACATGGGTACAATGTGTGAAGCCCATTTCTGGTGTCCCCCGTTGTGATATTGCTGGAATATTGCTAAAAGCGGCGCAAAAACCAAACTCACTCACTCACTTCATACACCGTGAATACATATGGCAGCTTTGCTGTGTGGTAACTAGTGCAAGCCGATTGTGCTCAATGAATGTGTATGACGTTTGTGCGAACCCAACCATTGCTTGAAGCAACATGGGGAGTAGATGGCCGCCACATTGTATCACATGTTGCATTAGAAATATTGCCGTTTGTGCGATGTAATATGAGTGCCGATTGGCCTGACAGGTTTCCCTCGAGGTGGAACCAGGCCATGGCTTGGTTTGTTGGTCGAGACCAGCGGCTACTTTCTGTATGTGTTCTCTGGAGATGGATGACCTGTGAACCATGGTGGAAGTGTCGATGAATGATTATCACTAAAAGATTATAAACCAGACAAGTTTATTTTCTTGTTTTACTGATTTTGGCAAGTTCCCTAAACCCGGGTAGATTCGGGGTAGAATAGGTCATCAGCAATCAATGCTTGTCTTAAAAGGCGACTATGCTTGTCGTAAGAGGCGGCTAACGGGATCGGGTGGTCAGGCTCACTGTCTTGGTTGATGCATGTCATCGTATCCCAATCGTGTGGATCAATGCTCATGATGTCAATCACTGGATTGTCTGATTCAATGTAGATATCGCTTGATCTCACCCAAGCGATATCTCCTTTGGGAGCCAGTTTTTGATGATAAAGTGCTTTATTCCCCACTTACCTGTACATCATAGTAAAAATCCCCGTCACCATCTTTATGTGTGATGGGTTTAATACTGTTATTCCTATCTCTATTCTCACAGCATTCAGTTTGATGTAGATCTGACAGTGCTTACAGATTTATCGTCCTTGTCTTTCCAGCAAGGCGTTTCGCGCCGCGCACCAAGAGGACGCGGGTGAGACTGACAGATGATGAGAAACTGGAGGATGGCGTGGAGTGGTATGAGGAAGAGACCTGTGCAGCCCCGGACTGCAGCAAGCCCAGAGACCGCAGGGTGCAATGGGTAGGTGGTCCGTCACTCCTTGGCATCTCAGGACCAGTACAGGGTTATACTTTCACTTACAAAAGGGTGGGGGGTCCCTTGGGTACAATGTGTGAAGCCCATTTCTGATGTCCCCAGCCGTGATATTGCTGAATTATTGCTAAAAGCGGCGTAAAACCATATTCACTCACTCACTCACTCACTCACTCACTCACTCACTCGGGGCGGTCGGGTAGCCTAGTGGTTAAAGCGTTCACTCGTCAAGCCGAGGACCAGGGTTCGATTCCCGACATGGGTACAATGTGTGAAGCCCATTTCTGGTGTCCCCAGCCGTGATATAGCTGGAATATTGCTAAAATGATGTAAAACCTCACTCACTCACTCACTCACTCACTCACTCACTCACTCAAGCAAACACATATGAGTAGCTACACTTTGCTACCCGCGAAGATCCAGGGTAGAAAAGGTCTTCAGGAACCCATGCTTGCTTCTCGTAAGAGGCGACTAACGGGATCAGGTGATCAGGCATGCTGACTTGGTTGATACATGTCATTGTGTCCCAATTGAGTGGATCATGATGTCAATCACTAGATTGTCTGTTCCTGACTCGATTATTTACGGACTGACGCCATCTAGCTGGAATATTGCTGAATCCAGCGTTAAACAACAAACAAACAACTCTTTGAAGGCTTTCCTCCTGCTTGAAGCTGACTCACTGTGACATAATTTAAATACTGTTTGAAGTAGCATAAAATATCATTATTTCAGCTCACTGTTTTTATTGTTCATGTTTTACTTTTCAGGTCCAGTGTGATGACTGTGACAAATGGTTCCATACTGTGTGTGCTGGTTGTCGCTATGACGACGTCAAAGACTCTACAAAGCAGTTTCACTGTGGTTGTGGTTAGGTCGCAGAGGTCAGAAGACCAAAGGTCACAGGGGTCAGAGAGCAAAAGGTCACAGATACAAAAATACATCACAGATAATCTTCAATCAAAGCCCAGTCAGTGATGCTTCTTGCTAATGCACAAAGCAGGCTCGATAAATACTCATCGATTATTGAAATTGTTTTGCTGCTTTTTACCATGGTTACTGTCACAATAGGCTAATTATGAATGTTGCTGAATTTGTATTTTCACTGTAGATACGAATTATGGTGTGGCTTTTTTTTTTTCAATATCTGATTTTAATATTGCAAGGGCAGGGATGATTCTAGATCTGGCCTTTGATAGGTTAGATGGGTGGGCCACTGTCAATATAACACATCAGCAACCATTTGAAAACAGAAATTGACTGGACTCTAAGTTTCTTATGATTGCGCTTCGAAGAAGAGGAATACCCTCTTTTCCCTTTACCGTTCTGCATTGAAAGCACTGCCTTATAATGTCATTGGATAGTAAGGGTCGAAATCTTTAACAGAGATTTGTGTTGTAATTTATCCAGAGAAAGTGGCAAACGGGATCTAGGGTAACATCCTGATAGCTGGTGCATCAGGAGATCTCAGCGGTTCAGTTTTGAAATATGCTGGAAGATAGGGATGGATAGGGATAGGGATGGTAAGTTTAAAAGTGTATCACAATATTTTCCTATGCACAAGGCCATATTGCGATTCGTTTCACAATATATTGTTTAACTCTAAATTTTGAATTCAGAAGCAATCTGATACATTAAGGTGTGAATTAAAGTTCATAAATGGAACAGGTGCTGGTACAACATGATGTTTACTCAGTCAATAAATACGCAGACATCTTGATGCATGCTGCAGGACGGCGAAGGTATTTTTATACATGACAAACACATGATTATAATCGCTATTAGAAATCACCCTATATATCAAACATAATAAAATGATATTGTGATACGTATCGTGGAAAGAATAAACCTCAATTTACGGATAATACCGCACCCTTGCTAGAAGACAAATATAACTTATTTGGTTTTAAAGATTGCTGTTTTGGCAACTGGGTTCTCAACAAGGAGCTTTAAGACAGACCTAGGTTGTACGTAATAAGCATTCTTCCCTCTCAAGATTGTGTCCATTGGCAATGCCGGCTGGCTGGAAATTTTACTGTTGTGTGAATAGAGCTTATAAGATTGGTTTATTTTACAGAATATTGACTGATTGTCATCCAAAATGTTCTAAAGAACTTTTTTTAAAATTTGATAGTGATACAGAATTGTTCTGTCAAAGGTTGATAAAATCATGAAAGTGTCATGAGTCTTGTAGTTTCGAGCTGAATCACGGGAACATGAAACAAAGTGGCTCCACATGAATTTAAATTTGGCAATATTGATATGTTTTAGTTTTTGATAACTTTGAATTTGAAAAATTAGAAATCTTATAATGAACACTCTTAGTTTAACACCAGTAAAGTTTAAAAAATCTTAGGATGGTTGAGCAATGTGTCAGAAAATCCCTTCTAAAAGAATATATACAATCACTTTACCCCGCTTGTGTGAACATCAGAGAAACAATTGGCAACAACTGTAAGTTTTGACAGATCACTTCTCTCAGGCCTTCATTACAATACGGGGGCACGAGTGGCCCAGTCGTCTAAGGTGCCGCGATTCGCTGTGCAGAGTTGCGTCCCTTGGGCACGCCAGAAACCTATGATTGTGGGTTCGAATCCCGGTTCGCCCCGATTATGTTTTCGGGTTTGTCAGCACCATACCCGTGCTCGTGGGTTTCACCGAACTGGTAAACGTCTGAGACCTGCATCACTTGGGGCCTCCCTCCCACATTAAGCTGACATGTCGTGATATAACTGGAATACTGTTAAAAGCGGCGTTAAACCCAACTCACTCACTCACTCACTCACTCAGAGTCAGCCCACTCACTCACTCACTCACTCACTCACTCACTCACTCACTCACTCACTCACTCACTCACTCACTCACTCACTCACTCACTCGCTCACTCATATTTAGCCACTACCAAACATGGCTGTATACTGGTACTTTCTTTTACCCAGCAGTTTAGACTTACACATGGCCTTTTACGACTTAGTCCAACTTACTGGGTCTGCACAAGATGCTCTTAAAGCATCTGCATCCGTTCTTTAACTGTGATGCCTTAGTTTGGATATGATGACTAGTTCACTACTCTGTAGTCTATTTCTCAGTGGCTGATCACATAATACCAGACATTACAGGAATGTCTCATGACTATTGTCATGTGAGCGTACATTCAGACGAACTGGACCAGTTGATGCTAAATACTCAAATACAGCGTGTTGAAAATCGGTAACTTTTAACGAGATGTAGCCCGAGAAATGGTCAATGGTGCTTGGATAGCCATGAACACTCCTAACTCTTTATTGTCATGTATGAGTCACAATAGAATGTGGTAACCCCTGGTAACAGAAAGTGCTTTATTTGTACTGTTTATACATGTACTTAATCGTGCAATAGACTTTCAAGGTATAGCAATCAATAGTCTTCATGCAGATACAACTCACATCATTATTCAGTGTAGGAAATTAAGGGGACCGGCGGCCCTTGAGTTCTTCTTCCTTGGTACATGTGTCTTGCGGAATGGAAGTTAGCGGTACCCGTGTTGGGGGCATGGTGAATGTTGAAGCCATTATCAGGACTACGAATCCTAAGAATTTCAGACATTTTGGGGGCGATTGCTGAATGTGATCACTTTGGGATAGGAGATGTTCTTTGTTAATTTCCATCCCTGATTTATTTGAATTCAGGACACCCCCAAAATCTTTACGTTTGAATGTTAGTGTTTTGTATGACAAGGCTCCCTGGACTTGATTTCGAACACTGTAATCACGTTGATATTGAGTATCCAAAGTTCGATGACCCACTTACTGCAGGGTCATCTAAGGTGCACATGATGTACTCAAGTGCATTGTTTGTTATATATCATTAAAATTCATTGTGCTTAGATTGTGATAATTTGATTCAGGTGAAGTGTTCCCAACGATTTGATTTGGTATGCTGTTGTATTTCTTGAATGCCTCCCCTTTCGAACTTTGGGCAGAATGCCTGAGTTATGATAACAGTACTCTATTGGCCAGTGAGAAGAGGAGACTGGAGTTATCTTCTCTTAGATACCTGCTACTGAGACTGTTTTCTGCACAACCAGTCAAATATGCTTAGAGTAGAACCTCCAGAGCTGAAGGGGAGGTAACTGAGAGATATTTTTTGTGGAGGTCTATTGTTGAATGTGATGGTGTGAATTTTCCAACTTTTTTTTATTATTTAGATGTGTGTATATTTTTCCATGCGTTACGATGGTTACAGGAAAGCTGTCATGAGAGGATACATTTCCAAACCAGTTCTGTGGAAGATACTACTGAATAGGGCTGGGACGAATCCAAATTTACTACCCGGGTATCCATCACCCTATTACCCGACCCTACCCGGGTACCTGCTGTTGATATTTAGAGATAGGTACAAACCATCCGATTTGGAAAAGTTTGACCTTAGCCCTGGCAAAATGTATTTAGATACACGTGTAAAACGATCCGGTCATGCATACACTGAAGTTTACTGCATGAAGTTTTATCTTTATTCAAACATATAAAAGTCAGAAGGAATGGGTGCATTGTCAGAAAGAAATGGGAACATTAGTGACTTATAGTGTAACCATAGATATTTAGATCATTTTTGTCATTAAACAATATATCACGTGACTAACCACGGGTCCGGGTAGTCCTGTGGGTACCCGGGTCCTACTCAGGACCCACCCGACCCGAGTACCCAAATTACCCGTCCCAGCCTTACTACTGAATGTTATTGAAACTAAGGAATAGAGGAATAACAGCATTAATTAGATTGAAAGTCTTTTTTATTGTCACTTATTTGGTAAATATTTTAGTAGATGTCTTGTTTTATGAAATCCAAATATTTTGTTAACCTACTTGAAAAATGTTGGTTCGAAGTTTCACTGTCAAGAAATGATTAATGTGTGTGTAAAGGTGCTTATTTGTCGCATAATACTGCTACATCATCCGGACTGAATACCATTGTGTCTTAGATGGATATCGTTGTGTCTTAGATCAATTTCATTGTGTCTTAGATCAACTTCATTGTGTCTTAGAAGGATATCATTGTGTCTTAGATCGATTTCATTGTGTCTTAGATCGATTTCATTGTGTCTTAATTTGATATCATTGTGTCTTTGATCGATATCATTGTCTTAGATCGATTTCATTGTGTCTTAGATCGATTTCATTGTGTCTTAATTTGATATCATTGTCTTTGATATCATTTTGTCTGAGATTGATATTGTGTCTGGAATTGATATCATTGTGTCTTTGATTGATATCATTGTGTCTTTGATTGATATCATTGTGTCTGAGATTGATATCATTGTGTTTTTGATTGATATCATTGTGTCTGAGATTGATGCCATCGTGTCTTAGCTTGACATCGGCAAGTCTCAGATTGACGTGTCATTGATTTATTGTTATCATAGTTGAAGCATGTTGTTTTCATATTTTGTCATAATTTCATTGTCGTTTATGTGGTTTATACTGACTGCCTTGATATGTTTGTGTTGGTCAGTCAATAGTTGCAGTGTCAGTGTTGTACCGGAAAGATCCAGTTACATGAAGTAATTGTGCTGTGACGGGTAGCTGCATCTCAAAACTCAACCCTGACTGGAGTTCCCCATTTCAAAAGAATAACGCACACAGTCAACATTTTTCTTTTCCATGACTGCACATGATGTGGAGAAGTGAAGATGTGAGTTATCTCCCCTGTGCAGTCCATGATGTAGGACTTGAGTCCATTCACACCTGCCCCATGGTCGAGATCCCGTGTACCGGTCAGAGCCCTCAAAGTACAGAGGTTATTTTGATCTGTAAGGCTAAAAAAAAAAAAAAGGGTCTTGGTTCTTAAGCACAGCCCGCATCATCATAATTGAAAGAAGAGTCAAGTAACTGACTGAAGGTGATGGAAGTTGTATCTTTCTTCAAACATGT
This sequence comes from Haliotis cracherodii, assembly GCF_022045235.1. Classification (NCBI taxonomy): domain Eukaryota; kingdom Metazoa; phylum Mollusca; class Gastropoda; order Lepetellida; family Haliotidae; genus Haliotis; species Haliotis cracherodii. The sequence continues at coordinate 13,817,314 of NW_027266278.1, forward strand.
GCAAGGAATATGTGCATAGCCAGAAAGAAACGCGAATATAAGTGATTTGTTGTGTAACGCTGGAGTAAGGGAATTTTTGTCATTAAATAATATATCACGTGACTAACCATGGTTTCTGGGTCCTTCTCCGTACCCACCCTACCCGAGTATCTGAGTTACCTGTCCCAGCCCAAATATAATACCCTGGATAACTGCAATGGTAAGGCATTCTAATTTCAATAAATAAAGGAAAACCAAAACATTTTTTTTCTAAAAAGTACCCAAACCTTTAATGTCAAATATTTTATTTTATTTTAGAACACCAGGATAGGTGATTGTTTTTAAAAAAAGACTTCCCTTGATACAGTGTTTTAAGTGAAGAATTTGTAAACCTACTGTAGATACGGATGCTTTCACGATGCAGTGATACTTTGTGAAATTAAGCGCACCTGGTAGTCAGGTGTATATGATACTGACATTTCCATCATCGTCAAGAAGTCACATGTACACTTTGTTCCTCCATCACCTGTGAATACATATGAGACCCGTGAAGATCCCGGGTAGAATAGGTCTTCAGCAACCCATGCTTGCCGTAAAAGGCGACTAACAGGATCGACCTTTACAGTCAGCTAACTATTTTTATTCAAAGAGTCACCCAGAATGTCATTTGCATCTGAAAGTGGACTACCTTATTCGACGTAATAAGCGCCCAGGGCGCTCTCAAAATTAGAAATAGGGGGCTCTTATTAGAATATTATTTTCGTGGAAAAAAACAGAGTTGAAAGATAAATTTCGTGGTTTATGCTGACAGTCTGAAGTATTTATGTACGACAGATATATTTTTCCAGAATTTAATTGCCCATAATTAAGGGTGCATATAATCACACGAGTGCGTATTATATGTGAATAAATAAGTCTTGTGTACATTGATCAATCGGAAGGGGTGCTAATTGGGATTGTTCACCAGCCAATATATTAGCTAATGTCGACGTGGGCTCTTATTGCGTCGAATATTGTAAGTGTATTGTTGAAGAGTCGCCTGCTCATGCAGAGTGTTTCTAGCTTCATTCTGAACATTTATTTGTGGATATATTTCTGTTTTGTTTTTTTCACACATCTCAACTATAACCCAGAATTTCATCATTTGCAATATTTGAATATTTCATTCAAAAATTCATTTTCATTTCAAAGGTCAACATTTTCCATGACAAATCATTGCACGTGTGTATCGAAGTATTCTTATCTTGAATGGATTCTGAACAATGGTTATTAATGGTTAAGTGACATATTTAATGTATTGTATGGTAATAAGCCCTCTGTTCCAGCAGGGGTGTTCGGGTAGCCTAGTGGTTAAAGCGTTCGCTCGTCACGCCGAAGACCCGGGTTCGATTCCCGACATGGGTACAATGTGTGAAGCCCATTTCTGGTGTCCCCTGCCGTGATTTTGCTAGAATATTGCTAAAAGTTGCGTTAAACTATACTCACTCACTCACTCTGCTCCAGCAAGTGCCCCCTACTCCCCATGGCTCTCTGTTTGGATTGTAAAGGGAAAGTTTATCTGTCTTGAAAAAAACCCGGGTGTTCTTTAACTTCTTTTGAGTAGTACAGTAAACTATGGTTATAACAAACTCAAATGGACCATTAATTTTAGTTCATGATAGCGTTATGAGCATATAGACAGCATATGTACAACAAATGGCGGGGACTAAAGAATAAGTTTGTTATAAGCGTGTTCGTTATGAACGTAGTTTACTGTATATTAATCACATTCAGATAATGATGTTTCGCCTTTCACGGTCTTATCACCCTTCCATAATACGAGGCCTTACTTTTTGAAGTGTTTATCATGGGGTCATGCTGCTGCTCACCAAAGATGTGCCCCGATTTTGATGTTTTTTTCAATAGATTTTATTTTGGTATTTTACTTTACCTCCACTTCAGTATTGACTTGTATTGCTTCATATATTTGACTTTGAACTGCTGATGGTGCGAAATAGGCAGGTTTGTAAAGATTTGACCATTTGTTGGACACACCGACCTCGGTAACCCCCGGGACATAATATGTAGAACCGAGACAGTATGGTATCAGATTGAACCCACCAGTGTATGTACCTCACACACCCACTGGGTACTGAGGTGGGCGTGTCCAGTACATACACGCCCACCTCGGTACCCCAGGGACCCATGTATGTACCCGACACTCCCACCTCGGTACCCCAGGGATACAGTGTATGTACCCAACACTCCCACCTCGGTACCCCAGGGACCCATGTATGTACCCGACACTCCCACCTCGGTACCCCAGGGACCCATGTATGTACCCGACACTCCCACCTAGGTACCCCAGGGACCAGTGTATGTACTGGACACGCCCACCTTGGTACCCCAGGGACCAGTGTATGTACCCGAACACTCCCACTCGGTACCCTAGGGATACAGTGTATGTACCCAACGCTCCCACCTCGGTACCCCAGGGACCCATGTATGTACCCGACACTCCCACCTCGGTACCCCAGGGACCAGTGTATGTACTGGACACGCCCACCTTGGTACCCCAGGGACCAGTGTATGTACCCGAACACTCCCACTCGGTACCCTAGGGATACAGTGTATGTACCCAACGCTCCCACCTCGGTACCCCAGGGACCCATGTATGTACCCGACACTCCCACCTCGGTACCCCAGGGACCAGTGTATGTACTGGACACGCCCACCTCGGTACCCCAGGGACCAGTGTATGTACTGGACACGCCCACCTCGGTACCCCAGGGACCAGTGTATGTACTGGACACGCCCACCTCTGTACCCCACGGACTAGTGTATGTACTGGATACGCCCACCTCAGTACCCCAGGGACCAGTGTATGTACTGGACACGCCCACCTCTACCCCAGGGACCTGTGTATGTACAGGACACGCCCACCTCAGTACCCCAGGGACCAGTGTATGTACAGGACACGCCCACCTCGGTACCCCAGGGACCAGTGTATGTACTGGACACGCCCACCTCGGTACCCCAGGGACCTGTGTATGTACAGGACACGCCCACCTCGGTACCCCAGGGACCATTGTATGTACTGGATACGCCCACCTAGGTACCCCAGGGACCTGTGTATGTACTGGACATGCCCACCTCGATTCATTGTAAACTGTTTGTGTGTCAGTTTTTTCCCAAATACACAGTATTCACTGCCGATTAACTACCAATGTCTCGATGTGTGAAGCCTGTTTTCTTATTTTACTGCTAAAGGTCACAACACTGTAGCTATCCTACGAGTAACACTGGACCATGTCAAAACTTCATTTTAACAAATTCCTCCTGTGTTTAATAAGCAAAGTCTTGTAGCCATTTTATCTGTCTTTTTTTTTTCTTCAGGTACAAAATATTCTGAACAAAAAAGTTAAGAATCCTGAAATATTTCTATATGCCATACACATTTTGAGAAACTCAGTCTTCACTACAAAAAATATCCCAAAATATTCATGATGCGTAACTTATTTTTAGTTCAGCATGTAATACTATTGTACTCTGGTATATTTTCTGAAATTATCTTTTGACATGGCTCCTTTGATAGTCAGAAATCTATTTTTATACCATTTTATAAATTTTGTTTGCCTTGGAGACCTGTACTTACGTGTTAAGTTGCACCATTTATATTTACTGGTACCGTATTCGACGTAATGAGCGCCCAGGGCACTCTCAAAAGTAGAAATAGGGGGCTCTTATTAGAATATTATTTTGGTGAGAAAAAAAAGAGTTAAAAGATAAATTTCGTGGTTTATGCTGACAGCCTGAAATGTTTATATATGACAGATATATTTTTCCAGAATTTAATTGTCCATTATTAAGGGTACATATAACACACGAGTGCGTATTATACGCGAATAAATAAGTCTTGCGTACATTGATCAATTGGAAGGGGTGCTAATTGGGATTGTTCACTAGCCGATATATTAGCAAATGTTGCCGTGAGCGCTTATTAGAGCGGGGCACTTATTACGTCGAATACGGTATGTATTAAACTTTACTGTTATGTTTTGGGTGTACATGGTGGAATAAGCTTGTGTCAGAATGCCATGGCACCTGGCAAACTACAGCTCCATATATTTGTTTGGTTCATCCATCTGAGTGTCATTTCCAGTGAATTCCATTTTCTCTTTAAATATTTATGTTGCTTTAAGTATTGGCTTTACCCAATATTCACTGATCTTGTATTTCTATCAGTATTTGTGAGTTATTGAAATAACTGACATCTTCTTGAAAAAAGGGCTGCAGCAATCCACAGGAATATTGTTTGTTTGTTTGTTTATTTGTTGTTTAACACCGCACTCAGCAATATTCCAGCTATATGATGGCGGGCTGTAAATAATCGAGTCTCGATCAGACAATCCAGTGATTGACATCATGAGCATCAATCCATGCAATTGGGATCAACTAAGTCAGCCTGACCACCTGATCCTGTTAGTCGCGTCTTACGAGAAACATAGTTGCCTTGATGTACAGTATTAATGTTTTTAGAGATCTTGTTCACTTTTCAATGTGTATACGTGTCTAGTTGAATTATGTCATGATTGTTGATTCCAATGTTGGTGGCCTAGTGGTTAATGCATTAGCCTATCATGACCGGGGTTTGATTCCCAAATGGTAACAGTGTGTAAAGTCTATTGTTGGTCTCACCATGCCGAGATGTTCTAAAATTTCAAGACAGAGCAAAACCAAGCTCCCTTCTGTGAAGTTGACAGATGGGGCCACTCTCACTCCTAACTACGTTTGTGTACGGAAGCAATGGTTGGTTGTATTTTGTTGGTACATTGCCAGTAGACCACCAGCCTGGCTTATTTTGTGCCTTAATTCTGTACTTGGTATTGAGATTTGTGAAGAATGTTTTCCATTTTCATGCTTTCTTCTGGGGGCAGGTCAGATCCTGTAGTGCCAACATTTTAGGTATTTTAGAATACCTGTTCAGGGACACTATGCTGGCTGTAGTTGCCCTCATCATGGATATTTTTAGAATATTGTAATTGAATCCATGCCTTAATTTCTTCAGTACTTATGACTCTGGACTTCTTACTCAATGTACTGTACTATGTGGTTGCCTCATTTTGAATAATGCTTAAGAATACCTATTCAGGGACACTATGCTGGCTGTAGTTACCTCCGCATGGATATTCAGAATGTTAGTAGTGAACCCATGCTTTACTTTCTTCAATATTTATATCTATGGACTTGACACTTCATGTATTGTAGTTGCCTCATTTTATATAATGATTTAAGAATACCTATTCGGGGACACTATGCTGGCTATAGCTGCCCTTATCATGAATACTGTTTCAATCCTTAGGTTCCTTTATACATTTTTCATTTAGGATGGTAATTCCTGCACAGAATACAATATGATACCAACGTGACCTTTCGTGTAATACTCACTCTGGACAAATTTCAATGAACACTTCGAGAGTTTTGTCTACAACCTCAGAAAAGGGCAAAGAGATTGATTGCCATGCATTTAGTCCCTTTTAAGAGAACAAGGTGTGAAGATCATTCTTCGTAGCATCCACCCTCCCTCCCTCTTTCTCTCACCCTCCCTCCCTCTCTCACCCTCCCTCCCACTATCTCTTGACCCTCTCTCTCCCTCTCCCTGCTCTCTCTCTCTCCCTCTCTCATGTGATTTATCAATTGCATCACTTCTAGCCCCTCTTTTTGAGCATACAAAACCAATGTCATTTCCCAAATAGCTCGGAGTGATCAATAAATATTTTTGTTGCTTAATTTGTTTACCCAACCTGTATCCAATCCAGAAACCGTAAAAGATTACAACATAACTTGGAAATACAGGTGACACTTAGTCCCCAGCAACCTATACTTACCCCACAAGGACACATGATTGGGGCGGTCAGGCTCGGTTGATTGTATGTCAGCATACCCTGACAACATAGTGTTGTTCATGCTATCGATCACTGGTTTGTCTGGTCCAATTTCATTATCTATACTCAAAGGCTAAAGTTATTGTGACGTGGATTTTTATATGAACTAGCCTCTGAACCCTCCGACATGACTTATTCGCTTTCTGGTACAAGCGCTCCGTATATGGACTGTTGTTCGTTACCATCGCCTCAGACATTGAACTGTCTGTTGTATAGTTCCCTACACAGCAGTACATTTGTTTGACGATCCTCTTTGTGTACTGCATGTCACAAGAACTTTTGTCTTTGAGTATACATGCTGCTGTGGTGGAATATTACAGTGTGCAGCCTCAAACAACAAAGATGGGTGGCCCAGTGGTTAAAGCCTTTACTTGTCACGCCAAAGACCTGGGTACAATGTTTGAAACCCATTTCTGATGTCCCCTGCCATAATATTGCTTGAATATTGCTAAAAGCGGCGTAAAACCATACTCACTCACTCAAACAACAAGGGGGCACAGGTGGCCCAGTGGTCTAAGGTGCTGCAATTTGCTGTACAGTGTTGCATCCCTTTGGCACGCCAGAAACCTATGATTGTGGGTTCGAATCCCGGTTCGCCACGATTATGTTTCTAGGTTTGTCAGCACCATACCCATGGGTTTCACCGAAGTGGTAAACGTGGAGACCTGCATCACTTCAGGCTTTCCTCCCACATTAAGCTGACACGCCGTGATATAACTGGAATACTGTTAAAAGCGGCGTTAAACCCAACCCAACTCACTCACTCACTCACTCAAACAACAGCGTCGCAACATAGCGGTGTACAGGAGACGCAGTAGGTTGCCTTACCTATGAACAACGAGACATCTAGAGCTTTATCCTTGTGTAGTGATGTGTTCATGGTATTAGCAACTCCTGGGTTTCAGGAGTATTGTTTAGTTTACAGTATTATGTGTCCATCTTAGTTGAGCATTGTTTTTTAAAGATGCAAGTGTAATCCAGTGCTAGCTAACATGATCATTGACTATTTCATGAAAATCCATTTGACCTCTTCATGACATGATCTACTTAATTGTTTTCAAGCAGGAGAATTATTGAATCTGTTGTTGTGCTTACATTTCATACTGATATTTTGATGTTAAATATGCTTGTATTTTGTCAGTGTTATTAATAAATATGTTGAGTAATTCTGTGTTTGTTTCTTTTATTGAAAACCGCCTCCGTGGTCTAGTGGTAGAGCGTCTGCCCGGAGAGCGGAAGGTCCGGGGTTCGATCCCCAGCCACGTCATATCAAAAGACGTTTAAAGATGGTACTTGTTGTTACCCTGTCTGGCGCTCGGCATGAAGGGGCTAAAACAAGGACAGGTCGGCTCGGAGTCAGTATACTGGGTCTGAGTGGGGTATTAATGTTTAAACTGCGGCATGGTATCTCAGTGGGCTAGCACTATAAATCGGCATCAGTCCGGACTAGTACAAGCAGACACACACACACACACACACACACACACACACACACACACACACACACGTGCATGCACATCGCTATATAAGTGCAATAATCTTGGACGCGACGTTAAACCCAATTTCACCTCGGCTCTTTTATTGAAATTATTTATGCATAATAATAAAGGGATTTATTGGGATTTGTATTGGGCATAGTCCGTTAAGACATGCTCATTACACCCCTCAATTGATATGTGTGCACTCATATGTTCTTTCTCAGCTCCCTGGGGAGTATACTACCCAAGCTGCCTGTGTGGCGCCAGACGGTTAATGTCTTTGCTTGATAACGGTGTTAGAACCTTCACCGAAGTGTGGCTCCTAATTGTAATAAATAAGTTGTTCATGCATATGCCGAAATGTCACATTACCATCTCATACTACCTGATAATGAATTAGGGCTAGAGTTCGAGTCATGGAACCTTGAACATAAGCAACCAAGGATAATCAGCTGAGATACCTGGCAACTCTAGGGACAATGGTAATTGTTTCCAACATTCATCAATTCCGGCTTCCGAGGCAAGAGAGTTAACTGACAGGAAACTGGACTTTTACAGTCAGTTAACTCACTTGCATCGGGAAGATAATACTTTATCGACACAGTTGATATAACTGAGGGGACACAGGTGGCCCAGTCTAAGGCGCTGCAACAACTGGGTTATTCCAGGACAAGCCGAATAGCAACTCGTGCCCCTCTTGTGGCTATTTTACAACTGGTTTTCATCTAAGTTTGTTTGTTATTTAACGCCGCAACTCTGGACCAGACAATCCAGTGATTGATATGATGAGCTTCGACCCATGCATTTGGGACACGATGACATGCATCAACGGAGTCAGCGAGCCTGTCCACCTGATCCCGTTAGTCACCTCTTACGACAAGCACAGTCATCTTTTATGGCAAGCATGGGTTGCTGAAAACCTATTCAACCATAGATCTTCACAGGTATCTCAGTGAGTGAGTATGGTTTTAAGTTGCTCTCATCCAACTTTCATCAAACGGACACAGTTAAAAGAATTGTCAACTCATTGGGTATTGCTTCACTTATATTTCCCCCCATATATATTAGGGGCATGGGTGGCCCAGTGGGCTAAGGCGCTGCAATTAGCTGTGCACAGTTGCGTCCCTAGGCCATGCCAGAAACCTATGATTGTGGGTTCGAATCCCGGTTCGCCCCGATTATGTTTCTAGGTTTGTCAGCACCATACCCATGCTCGTGTGTTTCACCGAAGTGGTAAACGTCTGAGACCTGCGTCACTTCGGGCTTTCCTCCCACATTAAGCTGACACGCCGTGATATAACTGGAATACTGTTAAAAGCGTCGTTAAACCCAACTCACTCACTCACTATCACATTTACTTGTAGATGACACAACATGCATTGTTATTGCTGGCATGGATCTACACGCTATAGGTAAACCAAGCAAAGCTCGGACCTTTGGAGATTTGGCTGATGTTTTCAACTGGAATTTGCTGAAGAACTTCAGTGAAACTTGTGATGATGTCTTTGACCAAAATGTTGCAAAGTCAGTAAAATCTGCAACTCGGACAAAAAGGGGTGATCAATCAAAGAAAATTCGAAGAATAATAGATAAATGAGACATCCTTCTGCTGGCTTTATTGTCCAGTTTTATTGGAATGAACGAGAACAAGCAAAATTTGATACAATTCTTGACCACAGAATTTCACCCACAGGCTCAGCATCTCCATCATAATCATCAAATCATCATCCTTGCGAGTGGATTAAGCAGCCCACATACAGCTGTAACTTCCATAGGTCAATGTGAAGCAATGCCAAATCTAATGTCAACACATAAAAGAGGCAGATACACGAATGATGATCAATGTCATGGATGCCTGCTGCAATGGATACGATCACAATGTCATTCACAGCTGAGACACTGATGTGTTAGTACAGTTGAAACATCATAAACATCGGTTTTCTGCTCAGATATGGATGGGTGCATATCAGTTGATGATGTACACCAATCTCTCATTCTCTCGGATGTTGTAGCAGCTCTACCATCATTCCATGCAGTCACAGGTTGTGGACCTGGAACATATTTATCACACAACCATATTTGTTGCAACCAACAGAAGAAACTGATGCCTTCGACTTGAAAGAGACAGACTCATTCATCAAAGTGTACAATCCAGCATCGACTGCAACTAGCATTAATACACTTACAGCTGACATGTTCCACAGAGTTGGAGACCTAGAGGAACTCCCACCACACAACCTCTACTCAGATGTCAGCACCAGTGCATCACGTGGTGTTCAGCACACAAAGGAAAGGCTGACATTCCACCACCAGAAGAGTATAGGTGGACGTCTACAGACGATGTCATAGAACCCATCCCAGTGACCCAGGAACGAATGCCAGCACTGTGTCTAGAATTGCTCACCCGTAAATGCACAACAGGCAGATGCTCCTCATCCAGGTGTAGCTGCGCCAAAAACAACATGGGATGTTCCCTTGGATGCAGTTGTGCTATGTCATGCCTAAACAGAAACAACTTACCTCCCTCTCCAGATGAGACGGACTCTGACTGTGACTAGAGGTGACATTATTTCACATTTTATTTTTAATACTTCATAATACTACAAGTATTCTCATGTTTGTTTCTTCACTCAAATGATAAACTAGTGAAATGCTCAGACAAAGGTGCAGTATACCTACAATTTTGAGTGAAACGATGTCCATTTTATCAAAATCCAACTTTGAAGGTTGGTTGGTGTCACTCGAGAAATTAGCTTTCGATATATCATTTGTTCTATTGTTGGGGATAAGATTACCACAGAAGTAAGTGCTTAAGGTACATCATAGAAAAGACAATGTAAAAAACTTTCATATGATATATTACATGACCATGTTGAAGACCTATATTAGATCTTGATTTTGAAAACAGGTAAAAATGGTGGCCATCTTGAATTTCAAGATGACCACCATAAATGCTCACAGAAAAACTTGAAACATCATTTTTCTTTATGAGTTTATTATTTTGGTGTTTTTAAGCATTGTTTCAATTATTCCACTCATCCACTACATCAACATAATCTACCACCATATCTCAATAAGCAATTTTCGTCAAAATTGTTTTTTTGGGGGGATGGCGTAACTTTGTATACAATATCTCAGCCCCTATGTCATATATTTTCATTTTGTTTTCTGTATAGGATAGTACAATGGTTCAGGCAGATTTTAATACCCAGTTATACTGGTTTTATTGTCACAATTTAATGTAATTAGTGTTTTACCTACTCACAGGATTTGAAAAAGAAGTAAAAAACATTATTTTTATCAGTATTTCCACTGAGAATTAGAATAAGAGTTAAATGAAACAAAATGTTTGCCAAATGCAGATAACCGAACACATTATATGTAATCAAAGACATAATTTGGATAGTTTTATGACTTAGTAAAAATGTTACAGCCAATTTTGTCAAATTGTGCATTTTTACTTCCATTTATGCAATTTTGATCCGCTGAAAATTCACGCATACTTTTGCAAGCTTACTACTCAATGAAAATTGTGTACAGAAAAATGCGGCAACGAAAATCTTGTTTTTCACCCCTGGCAAACTGACTAGAAGGTAACCTTAGTGCTAAGGTCGTTTTGTACACCGATATCCGACTTCTATATATTGTACAATATATGTTTTGGGAGAAAAGAATATATAAGCAAATATGGACAACAATATTGTCTGTGGTGTGGTAAATTCTTCTTATTCTTTCTGTACATCATGATAAATAAACATGTTGACGAAATCTGATGCTGCCGGAGTAGCTGCCAAGTTGGTGTGGTTCACACTAGACTAATGCGTTACTGTTGAATGCAGTGCCGTAGTTAGCCAGATCCAGATCTCTGGCCATTGCAAACACTATATTTTTGACACGAATGGCCCTGTCGCTCAAGGCGCCGCAATTCACAATACAGAGTTGCGTCCCCTGGGCACGCCAGAAATATATGAATGTGGGTTCGAATCCCTTTAACCCTACTCACTCAATCAATCAAGAATACATGCTGATACATGTACAGTTTGCATGCAATTTCTTATCTTTGTCTCGAAATATTCTTTGAGGAGCTGTGAAGTGTTTCGGAAGCCAGAATCACGATATAGTGGGTTCGAATCCCATATTCGCCTCGTGTATATATTTCTAGATTTTGTCAACACTATTCCATCTTCCCGGGGCAAGAGAGTTAACTGACTTTAAAAGTCCAGTTTCCACCCTTGCCGAACAAGACTGGATTTCCTGGGCTCTTCCTGAGCACGTAAAATCCCCAACCTCAGTCAGTCAGACTGCCAGGCGTGTATATTTCACGCGTACCTTAAAGGGGCACTGATCTAACGGACTGGTTGTTGCCTTTGTTATTGTTTTTCCCCCGTGAGTACCCGGATGATACGCAACGCAACTGAGCGTGACCAGAGACTGGGGTACCGTCTGCAAGGACAGCTAAATAAACTTGGAGGCTGGAGGCAATATTTGTTTTACGCATTTTTGAACACTGATTGGTTAACTGTGATCTATAAAGATTTCGACAAAGGGAGCATGTTAATTAATTTCTTCAGCCTAAATAAACAGACAATAAGAACTAGGGAGCTCATCGGATGTCGTCATTTGGAAATAGCCAAGATGGTTATTGTTTAATACTAAAAAAAGTATCTATGCAGTGAAAGCAATTTCGGCTTGCGTCGATAATACGATTACTACTCCCTTGTTGTCATCCACGTTTTCTCGTATAATAACCATACACTTGTGTATTTGTCGTCATTCACTTGATGCTCAGTTAATGAATTTATTACAGGTACAATTAGTGGTAGCACCACTTAGATTACCTGACAAAGGTTCCCATTTGGCATTTATTGTGTCTGGGGTAATTATTCAATCTAAATCCAGGTTTGAAGTGAGGAGAAATGTGTGTTATGTAATATGCACGTGGCAGCCCAGCAAGAGGTGAATGATCAGTTGATTTACTTATTTTTGTAAATCAACGGATCGTTCCTAGTCACCAAAGGATTAACAGAAAATACGTTGATTGATTAATCACTGTTATCTTGCGCAGTGGATATGTCAAGAGTGAGTGTTTACATGTCTAGGTTTACTAAAACAAAGGGAATACACTCATATCATGGCGCGAAGTGCCGATGTATAAACAACATACTTTGTTCAAAGGGTTAACTCATAATACGTTGATTGATTGATCATTGTTATCTATCACTCAATGGATTTTTTAGGAACCGTGGACGTTATGAAAATATTTGTCACGTGGGCTTTCTCAGCCGACCATTGAGACTTGACACCTATGTAAAACACCTGAAACAATCCAAGCGATCAGTTGAGAAACGAACACGGGTTATAATATCCCGAAACGATATATATCTTTTAAAATATTTGATTGTTACTGAGACATGTGACATCGAATAAGTTTCTTTGTACAGCTGCAGACGAGTGGGATATTGTTCCTTTGTGTGGATATTCACGGATACATTCCTCGAACAAGGAAGCTGCCTAAAACTTATACGCATAAATTTGGTAGGTTGTAATTATGATATCTGCATTTTTTTCCTTCATTTGAACCGATTCGTTCTTTTTTCTCTACGTCTTGGTTGGGAAATTCTTTAATGCGCGATAGACGTTGTTGTCACAGGTCTTTTCCTTTGTAAGCGTGCATATATTACCGTCAATTTGTAAAATGTGATTCTCAGGCAATTTATAAAATGTGTAAATATTTCAGTCATTTTGGCTAAAAAATCTGTCCAGATTGATCAAGACGATCAAAAGGGCCTACAAACATCACAACAGATTATTATGTAGGATTAAAAGCCAAACAACTTAGAAATGTACTTTTCAACGTAACATTTTCAGTCTCTTGGTGATGACATTAAACATCAAAATGTTTGGAATTCGTTGTCATAATAATACAGATGGAAATGTTTTTCAGTCACTTTGTAAAATAACTGAATATTTAGACGTTTAATATATTTGTTACACATTTGACAGTAAAAAAATATACACACTATAAAAAAGCATATGCTCAGGTGAAATATATACTTTGTGTTGCAAGTCAAAATAGTGTAAACGAAAATCGCAAAATTACGAAGCAAGTGACTTATCAAAACTTCGTCACCATTACCGATGCTACCCACAAAGATACCTACATTTCCTTATTATCTCGAAAACTGTATTTCATTTTGTTGATCAATGTGACCATACGCCCTTATTACTACCCATAAAAGTGACTAATGCGCTTACGAATGGCGCAGCAGAGGTCGCGAACTAGTCTAGATTTCTGCTATACATCCGTGTACTCACTGGGAAAAAACAATAACAAAGGCAAGAACCAGTCCCGGGGAATTGCGTTAGATCAGTGCCCCTTTAATTGCAAATTACCTGTCGAATATATTGTACTATATACCCACTTTTAACAAATGCATCATTGCATATAATTCATCTAAAATACCAGTAACGATTATTTTGACATAATTGACCTCAGAAACCTCAGACTTGTATCTCGGAGCGCAGATCGACAAGTACGTGTGTACTCTTGCAAAATGGGAATCAACATATAATTGGCGCATGCGCAGTGTATGTACACATGTTCAGGCTGGGAGTGACAACGTTGTAAAAATGTCGACATCAATGGCAATTACTACGTTAAGGACAAACATATGACAGGTGCGTAGATTGATAGAAAACTCATTTCTGAGTTGATAGGTATCGAAATTTCAATTAAGATGTATATTTTGGCGCTGTTAAACTATCAAAGGTAAATAGCAACCTAAATTCCCCACAGAAATCCCCATACATTTCAGAAGCTCTTAAATTGTTCTCGGTTGACGCCGGTTCACGATTTTCAGCTCAACTCATTGCTTTCGCAATGTATTAAGCCCATTCAGAGACCGACCCTTACTTAGATCGCGTATGTGATATCATTAAGCTAAAATATCGTGTAACATTGTTTTGCAGTAGATTATGTATTTGCACTCTACCAGTGCTGTGAAACTGCAAATATATCATCAGGATCATATGGCTTTGTTTCATGTTGAAATCTGTGGTTGCTATTTAGAAAACCTTGCTTCAACTTTGGTCTTTCTGTATTTGAAAATATGTTAAAATCTGACACCGGACTCCCTTCAATACAACATTTCACCCTGATTAAGACACTGCTTATTACTATCTACAAACTGAAAAAAGTTGGAAGCATTAAGGTACTCTATAAGTACTCACCCAGTACTTAATCGACTTATGAATTCATTTTCACTGGAAGATACCAAAATACATCGCACCATTAGTAATAATGAAAAACAATTTGATAACAAGGCTGACCCAATTTATAGATAACAACTTCTTTATTGTACTGCATTGGTGATATCGGTACAGAGCCTTATACCGTTGTCAAGCAAGGCTGAATAATGAGTGAGTGAGTGAGTGAGTGAGTATGGTTTTACGCCGCTTTTAGCAATATTCCAGGAATATCACGGCGGGGGACACCAGAAATGGGGCTGAATAATGAACATGGTACAGAATATATATGGCACTGCATTGGGTAAGCGTTATTTACGGTTAAACAAAAGTGTTTTATGAGCAACTGACATCTACAGAATACATATTGGCTGTTAACATTGAAAAAAAGTGTCCGAGTACAATGGTCCCACCAAACACGCAAACATCCAAATTGTACTTCATGAATAGGTATCTAAAGATGCGTTATTTAATTTCAGAAATTGTTTTTAATTAAACTTTATATGAAGCACAGTTACTTTTCCCCGTTAGTATACATTGGTACACATGTATAAACAAGTTCCTATGAAGAAGTTCAAAGACTTAGACGCTGTAGGGAGGCAGATGATGAATATTGGCATGTAGATTGACTAGTTCAGTGCGAGAATCTGACATGTGTTACCGGAAGGATAAATCATTAATCTACCTTTCCACAAACGCCGTTGAGGACGAGCAAATCCGCCTCGGCAGAGGTCTACGCCGTACCTGATGTCGTTTCATGCACTACGCCGAAGTTACTTGCCCTTGCATGTGTTTGTGACGGGTGGGGCAGGAAACGCCTGTGTCATCATGGTTTGATAGTGATTCATAAATATCAATTGAAAATGCCAGAGAATAACCATCCCAGATTTTCTACCGAAACAGATTCCACTTGGCGTAAAAGCTAACAGTATTTATTGCCTGACGGAGCTTAGCAGTACACCTGCCATACATCACCCTGGTAACAAACCAGACAATCAAGTGATCCATAAACCAGAAAATCCAGTGACACATGCTTATCAAAAAGTCGGAATCGTACAATCGACTCTGCTTTTGGCAGAGGTTTCTTATGAATAGGGAAATGGTTTTGTCGCTTTTATTTAATAAATATATACTTGTCATACTTGATAGGCACCATATCAGCCAGATACTGAACTGCTACTGGCTTCGAGACAAGCAGCTTTCCGGTCAGCTATGGCCACAGCGACCAGGCTGTCAGATTTGGTTTGGTTTGTTGTTTTACGCCGCACTCAGCAATATTCAAGCTATATGACGGTGGTCTGTAAATAATCTAGTCTGGACCAGACAATCCAGTGATTTACATCATGAACATCGACCCACGCTATTGGGATCGATGACATGCATCAACCAAGTCAGCGACCCTGACCACCCGATCCCGTTAGTCGCCTTTTACGACAAGCATCGTCGCCTTTTACGGCAAGCATGGGTTGCTGAAGATTTATTCTACAATTGACATTTCCTCACACAATCACACACAAGTCTGGAGCACAATAACTTCATGCGAGTGTACAATATTGTACAGGCTGTACTTTATTATCTACATCTGTATGATATATATACCACTCTAAACAAGTTAAAGAACCCCCGATTCTTTGATATTTGATATACTATCGTTAATCTGTTGATCGCATGTTCCTTAACTTCTTTTGAGAACTACATATTTGCCTTCATTATGCTTCTAGATTTTGTCAGCATTATTCGGTTGTTCGTGGGTTTCATCAAGTTGTAAAGTTGCCCAAGACTCGCATCACTTACCGCTTTCCTCCCACAGCAACCCTATACAATCATAAAGAGTGAGTGAGTGAGTGAGTGAGTGAGTGAGTGAGTTGAGTTTAACGCCACTTTTGACAGTATTCCAGTTACATCACGGCGTGTCAGCTTAATGTGGGAGGAAAGCCCGAAGTAATGCAGGTCTCAGACGTTTACCACTTCAGTGAAACCCACGAGCACGAGTATGGTGCTGACAAACCAAGAAACAATCGGGGCGAACCGGGATTCGAACCCACAATCATAGGTTTCTGGCGTGCCCAAGGGACACAACTCTGCACAGCGAATCGCTTCGCCTTAGACCACTGGGCCCCCGTACCCGCCGACAGGGTTAGAAATAACCGAGTTCGTTAAATCGTATAAATACTCGTGCAAATATCACTTCATGCGCACCAGTGTATTGTTTACGTGATCCGGCGGCATTGTTGGCGTCATTCGAATCTTATTGTGACGTAAGGTGGGGATGACGTCACACTAGAAACGACGTCATTGCTGAAGAGTGTAAACGTTGTTCCAAATTGTCATGATCAGTGCATTACCCTACAGGGAGCTAAAAAAGATTAAGAAAATCGAAATTCGTGTAAGAATTCATGTATTATACCCTCGCTTTCGCTGAGGAAATGCAAGAATTCTGACACTGTAGATATCGAGGCAATGAAATTGTATCACAATGCTTTGCAGACCATTGTCATTGTTACATGACGCCACAATCAAAAGACATCACTAATGGCTCTATTACTGAAGCTGTTAGCAGTACTTTCTACACTTAAGACACTGCTTATTACTATCTACAAACTAAAAACTAAAAAAGTTGGAAGAATGATGTTAGATTATAAATAAAATCTCACCCTAGATTCTCTATTTTACTGTAAGCCTCAGAGGTTTTTTTCCACTTTTATCAACTCGTGTTGATATATTTAATATCAAAAGACACTCGGTGAGATTCTCTATTTTACGTCAATCATTCTTAGAAGTGTTGATCCAAAAACCTCTCATGTTTTAATAACATCTAATTACATTGATGAGACCTATACCTTCCAAACTATCAACATTTTAATATCAACCCATTAACAGTCACATCCTTTACACAATATACAAAAAAATATTATCTACCACTTCATTTGACATATCTGTTAAACGGCTGTTAATTGCTGTTCGGATCGTTGTCAGCACAGGTATACCAGTTTCCAAATTAAAATATGAGGTTTCTGATCTATAGTTAGACTACCTCTTAAGTTCAAGTCACAAAAGCTTAATAGACCTCCCAACTATCCAATTTCTATCGGTTTCGTTGTCTTCACTACGGGGCCGTTTTAGCCAATGAAGGGTGGGGCTGTTTTAGCCTAGGTATATTAAGGCATGTGTGGTCGTATTCAAACGCGGAAGTGAATTAAGCGTTTTGATTGGTCCACGTGATCATATTGGCAGACGAACGAATGACTGGATCTGTGATTAGTTTGATTACCTGCCTGAGGCGATTCACCAAGGCTATATTCTCGACGATACATACACGAGAAGGAAGGTGTTATCTGCAGTGTGACGCACTGACAGTCCTCGCGTGATTGAGTCTGTCCCCTGTTGCGGTATCTCGTGCACTGTCAGGTATGTTATGTCAAATTACCTGTGATCTACCTGTGAAACATACGGATTGTCTATAGCATCCACTTATAACAAATGCATCACTGCGTATTATTTCTCCGAATTTGTACGCTACGAGTAAGGATATCGACAAGTAAATGATCTCAGAAACCTGAGACTTGCACCTCGGAGCACAGACATGTACGTATACCGCTTTCTATCTGAATGTAAACATATAATTGGCGCATGCGCAGCTTTTGTATACAAACTCAAGCTCTGGGTGACTCGCTGTAAAGGTGTTCAAGGGGATTTACTGCATTAAGTACGCAGAATAAGCATGTGACAGGTGGGTTGATGGATAGGTAAATCATTTCTGGTTTGATAGGTATCGAAATTTTAGACAAGATGTGTATTTTGGTGCTGTGAAACTATCCGCGCAACTCGTTCCCCACACAGACCTCGTTCCTCAGGGCCATGGTGGCCCAGTCGTCTCAGGCAGTTCAGAGTTGCGTCCCTTGGGCACGCCAGAAACCTATAACTGTGGGTTCGAATCCTGCTTCACCTCGATTATGTTTCTAGGTTTGTCAGCATCATACCCATGCTCCTGGGTTTCACCAAAGTGGTAAAGACCTGCATCACTTCGGGCTTTCCTCCCATATGATATGCTGTGTTGGGGAGTCTTCACGTTCTCTGAAAAGTTCTGGGTGGGTTTGACTAGGCAGCGCTTCCTGTGAGAAGTCCCATTCGCTGTCTGGGCTGCGTGTAGAGGGGGCAAGGGCCCTGAGCCTAACCAGCCTGACTGACAGGATCACCCAAACCCAAACCCTCTTTGCTGCATTTTTTATTTTAATCTGTAAATAATAATAATAATATGTGTACCAAAGCATACTCAAAGCTCTGCAATATTACCCGAGTTAATGGATCAGGGTACACTCAATTTTCATTCTCAACTCCCTAGGGAGTACAGAACCCAAGCTAGAAGGTTAACAGTGACGTTACCCTCTCATCCTACCAGTTCTCATCCTCCCTCTAGTTAGTTTTCAATTTTATAGATTCATACTCCATTACCAAGCTGGAGTATGTTTTCATATTTACTCATCCACTTCTAGAATCCCAATCAGACAGTTAAAAGTAATGCAGGAGTAACACTTTTTTATTTTTGTCCCTGAAAGAATACCAACAAACACAAGTGAGCACACATTGAACTCAGTCTTTGGATACAGTTTATCATCCAAAACTGGCTCCCACAGGAGATATTGCTTGGGTGAGATCAAGCGATATCTACATTGTAAATATCGCTGCAATGAAATTGCATCACAATGCTTTGCAAACCATTGATGGGTTAACAAATTCATGTTTAACAATCGACCAAATCTGTCATTATTATGGAGTTAGAAGACACCAAGGGCTGAAGTCCCCAAATAGTTTCCTGCAAATATCTAATTTTCCTTTTCTTCATGTTTCAGATAAAGAATGAGTGATTGATCAAAAGTTCTCAACAGATCAATTTTCTCACCAGAGCCATTCACACCTCCATAATAGAATACACCCACATAGTGTATAGAGTACACCCACATAGTGTATAGAATACACCCATATAGTGTATAGAATACACCCACATAATGTATAGAATACACCCATATAGTGTATAGAATACACCCATATAGTGTATAGAGTACACCCACATAGTGTATAGAGTACACCCACATAGTGTATAGAGTACACCCACATAGTGTATAGAGTACACCCACATAGTGTATAGAGTACACCCACATAATGTATAGAGTACACCCACATAGTGTATAGAGTACACCCACATAGTGTATAGAGTACACCCACATAGTGTATAGAGTACACCCATATAGTGTATAGAGTACACTCACATAGTGTATAGAGTACACCCACATAGTGTATAGAGTACACCCACATAGTGTATAGAGTACACCCACATAGTGTATAGAATACACCCACATAGTGTATAGAGTACACCCACATAGTGTATAGAGTACACCCACATAGTGTATAGAGTACACCCACATAGTGTATAGAATACACCCACGTAGTGTATAGAGTACACCCACATAGTGTATAGAATACACCCACATAGTGTATAGAATACACCCACATAGTGTATAGAATACACCCACATAGTGTATAGAGTACACCCATATAGTATATAGAGTACACCCACATAGTATATAGAGTACACCCACATAGTATATAGAGTACACCCACATAGTGTATAGAATACACCCACATAGTGTATAATATAGAATACATCCTCTGGATGCATCAGGCTGCAATTTTACACTCCCTAGCGTTAAACCATCACTTAGCAACCCCCACCTAAACTGTTACTGTTTCATTTCACCTAAATACAGTTACAGTGTCAATATTTATGTACTGACTTCATAATGTCTACAGTTGACTTCACGGTTGAATACGCTAGATCTGCTAAGTCAATTTGTAGATATTGTCATGAGTTTATTGAAAAGAATGCAGTAAGAATTGGGAAAATTATTCCCAACCCATATGACGAGTGCGAAGCAGGGTGGGACGACGTGACTCGATGGCACCACACTGACTGCATGCTGAAGGTGTTTGAGCTGGACAAACCAAAGGAAAAGAAGATCAAGGCCCCTGGTGACATGTATGGATTTGAACATCTAAAAAAGAACGACAAGGACACCATTCTGAAACTCATTAATGGTGAGTCCTGTTGTGTATCATTACCATGCATAGTTCACAACATCACTGATAACCATAGAGGTTTCAAATGTAAAATTGATACCTATAAATCGCAGTTTAGAGGTTTCAAATGTAGGGTTTGTATATACAGCATTTGACCTGTGCCATCCATTTACAAAGATTTGGAACAAGAGAGAATGAATGTGGCAAGCTAGGGTGAGGGATGTTGGGGAGCCTAAAAGCAGAGAAATGATGGATAGGGAAATTATGAGTGAAAATTAGAGAATTGATGGATATGGAAATTATGAGTGAAAAGCAGAAAATTGATGAATAGGGAAATTATGAGTGAAAAGTAGAGAAATGATGGTTTGGGAAATTATGAGTGAAAAGTAGAGAATTGATGGATAGGGAAATTACGAGTGAAAAGTAGAGAATTAAGGGATAGGGAAATTATGAGTGAAAGGTAGAGAAATGATGGTTTGGGAAATTATGAGTGAAAAGTAGAGAATTGATGGATAGGGAAATTACGAGTGAAAAGTAGAGAATTAAGGGATAGGGAAATTATGAGTGAAAAGTAGAGAATTAAGGGATAGGGAAATTATGAGTGAAAAGTAGAGAATTAAGGGATAGGGAAATTATGAGTGAAAAGCAGAGAATTGATGGATCTGGAAATTATGAGTGAAAAGTAGAGAAGGGATAGGGAAATTATGAGTGAAAAGTAGAGAATTGATGGATATGGAAATTATGAGTGAAAAGTAGAGAATTAAGGGATATGGAAATTATGAGTGAAAAGCAGAGGAATTATGGATAGGGAAATTATGAGTGAAAAGCAGAGAAATGATGGATATGAAAATTACGAGTGAAAAGTAGAGAATTAAGGAGAATTATTGCAATTGATGCTGACCCAGGAATTCACTGGCCATTCTGAACCTGCATCTTAACAAGTAAAAGTGACACCGCTATAGGTCATAATGCAAAATTCTAGATGTAACTGAAGTACTGTTCACAGCGGCTTTAAACGCAACGCAACTCACTCACTCACTCATTCCCTACAGGCTCTGCTACAAGATCTGATCCTAACTGACTTGCTTCACCAAATTTGCAGATGGTAATACAAAGAGAGACAACTTGTTTCGAGACTTCCGCTGTCTCTGTGCTAAGATCTCGGAGGAAGAGAGCAGTGCTGGCAAGACCTCTCTTGTGTCCAACCACCTCTGGAAGGGAAATGGTGGCAGTAAGTAGATTCAGATCATCTGAACTCTTCCCCAGACATTTGGGGTTTAGTTTCACACATACTTTGTTTGTGTGTTTGTGTGTTTGTTTGTACGTTTAACGTCCCACTCAGCAGTGTTCCAGCTATATGACAGCAGTTTGTATAAAGTCGAGTCTGGACCAGACAGTCCAGTGATTGATATCATGAGCATTGATCTACACTAATGGGATACACTGACATGCATCAACCAAGTCATAAAGCCTGACCACCCAACCTGTTAGTCGCCTCTTACGACAAGCATAGTTGCCTTTCATGACAAGCATGGGTTTCTGAAGAGCTATGCTGACCCGTATCTTCACAGGTTACAAAAACTATCAAAACATAGATCTTGACGTTCATGGATAGTTTTCATCTACCCGAGGCAAGAGAGTTAACTGACTATTAAAGTCCAGTTTCCACCCTTGCTGAACTAGGCTGGTATTATGGAGTTACATTTTGGCGGGACTAATGAGTCTATGCATAGTCCAATCAAAATCGTGCACCAAAATCGAAATCCGGTTCGTAAACTGTCTTGCAGATTTCGGTCGATTGCAGGATTTTCAAAGCATGTGCACCGCCAACTTTTTGTCAGCAGATATTTTCCAAATCTTTTCACGTTTTAATCAAGCTACTCACATGATTAGACGCATTTTGCGATGTAAGACCCGTTTTATCACAATATAGATCTTGATTATCGATCAGATCATCCTTACTGGGCTCCACCATTTTGTGTGAAACAAATGCAAGTGATATGACAGGTGGAATCTGATTGGTCCATAGGAGAGGCTTATAGGGGACATAACTGGTAATAGCCACTGGTGGCGCTACGATCGAGCCCAGTAATTCCAGTTGAGCTCGGCAAGGGTGGAAACTGGACTTTTTAAGTCCGTTAACTCTCTTGCCTCGGGAAGATGGATAGTTTTGGGATCAAAGATCAACTTAAGTTCAGTAGATCGGCATTTGGTCATGCTAGAGATTTTTCTTGGGTATTAGCCCCACACCTTATCTTATCTGTAAAAGAACTTTGTCTGAAATATGTTAGAACAACTGTAGACATGACTGCTGTGAGGGGGGCGCGGGTGGCCCAGTCGTCTAAGGCACCGCGATTCGCTGTGCAGAGCTGTGTTCCGTGGGCACACCAGAAACCTATGATTGTGGGTTCGAATCCCAGTTTGTCCTGATTATGTTTCTAGTTTTGTCAGCACCATACCTGTGCTCGTGGGTTTCACCGAAGTGGTAAACGTCCGAGACCTGCATCACTTCAGGCTTTCCTCCCACATTAAGCTGACACGCCATGATATTTGAATTTAAATGTATATCACGGATTCATGTCTAGTGTATGTACCTTAACTGTTTCATGTATACCTGCCACGTGTTGTAATGTCCTAATATTATATTGTGAAGATCTGTGATGTATATCAAATTCCTGAGAATATTGCTATTATTGTTGTTATTATTATAATGATAGTACATATCGTGTTTATCTTCATGGCTATATATGGCTGTGATATTTCCACTGTGAGATCCGTTTCAACTCACTCACTCACTCCAGTACAATTCATGTCACTTTCAGCCGGGTACAAGGGTGATGTCTATCTGTTGATGAAGCTGTTGTTGCCGGGCGTTGTCAAGACCGTGTATAATCTCAACGACAAACAACTCATCAAGCTATTCAGTCAGGTTGGTCATATTCTAGCAATTATGTATGAGTTATGTCCCTTGGTATTTTGATCTGTAGAGGCGAATACACTCAGGAGTGTTGACTCTCATAGATGTTGATCAGTCAATTGATTGTTGACAAGTCTGGTTTGACTTGACGTTAAGTGAAAAAGTTTGTCATCTGAGCACCAATTTGATAGAATGTTTTATTACTTTTTTCCAATTAAACAGACCTGTGAAGATCCGGGGTAGAATGGGTCTTCAGCAACCCATGTTGGAGTAAAAATCGACTATGCTTGTCGTAAAAGGTGGTCAGGCTCACTGACTTGGTTGATGCATGTCATTGATCCCAATTGCGTGGATCGATGCTCATGATATCAATCACTGGATTGTCTTGTCCAGACTCGATTATTTCCAGACCGCCGTCATATACGGGGAATATTGCTGAGTGCTGCGTTAAACAAAAAAACAAACCAAAAATCGAATTAAACATGCCAAATGGATATCATAATGGCTTCACATATTTCTTGTAGAGTTAGAAAAGTTCAGAAAAATGCAGTTAAAATCCAAATCGGAACAAAAATATTTCTCCATTCATGTTGATGCATTGTATAATTATAACCAATGGTGATGCACTTTGGAGGTGCCTTGTGTTTCACTGATAACAGGACCAGTAAACAGTAAAAGGCTTCAGTGTTCGCGTTAACGCAGAAACCTGCTTTTTTCACGCATTAAAATCATATAAACACGCACAAAATATTTTGCAGGTGTGTTTTGCACGCACAGATTGTGATATACTTAATTTTGTATTGATACCATAAAATAGAAAGCTATTCAAAGCTGATGGCCTGCTTACAGTGTTCAGACGAAAATAAATAAAAACCTGGAAATTCCCATTGCTAAAAATAGAGTGTGGCAAGATGGCGCTTTGAATCGCATCCTTTATATTTCCATATATGGTCTTTGGGCAACGGAATAACTAATGTCAGACACAGGACATCATTCGTTACTATCGATGGTATTCCCCGGAAGTCGTTCGTTTCATCCAATCAGAGCCCAGCTTACAAGTAATAGTCGGTAATACGAACGATCATAAACAGAGCGACGGAAGAAAACTTCCACAAAGTGTGCTAACAGCAGTCATATCTATTTTATTAATGATTGAAAGTTCATCATCAAAACTGGACCCTAAATTAAAGCTTGGTCATAATTATTAGATGTACTAGTACTGATTTTATTGAAATGAAAACTTCACATGCGAAATATTTGAATTTAAATTTATTATTTCATTTCTGCACGCACTGTACAAAAACCTACTGAGAACACTGGGCTTTAATGCTTTGTTTCAAGCCCTCAGAATTTAAAGAAAATTAGAATTTTAAGCAAAATCCTAATTTCACACAAAATTTCTTTGTTTGGGCCAATTTTCCTGTCAAGGGTATTTATCATCATGTATCATGTTCTTAATTTGGTTGTAACCCCAGGGGGCCACAGGTGGCACAGTCGTCTAAGGCGCCGCGATTTGCTGTGCAGAGTTGCTTCCCTTGGGCACGCCATAAACCTATGATTGCGGGTTCGAATCTCGTTTCACCCCGATTATGTTTCGAGGTTTGTCAGCACCATACCCGTGCTCGTGGGTTTCACCGAAGTGGTAAACGTCTGAGACCTGAATCACTTCGGGCTTTCCTCCCACATTAAACTGACACGCTGCGATATAACTGGAATACTGTTAAAAGCGGCGTTAAACCCAACTCACTCACTCACTCAATCAGAGGTGATTTATTGTTATTTGACAACCTCTGATTGAAATCAAGTAATTTACAAAGCCTTAGTGAAATAGAATTTAATGCTTTATTAAAAAAATATTCTGATATTGAATCCAAGTAAATAAAAAATTTAAATAAAGTGTTTTCATGGTTTTATTGGTGAAAAATGGCTGATATTTACAAATATATGTTTGTCTGCAGATATTTGGTACAAGCCTAATAGCGATGGAGGAGGATCTAGACCAGGTATATTTAAGGTTTTTTCTTGTTTCGACTTGTTCAAAGAAGGAAAATACTGAACTAATTTATTTCTCCAACAAACTATATTAGAGAACAGGATCTGAGTTATTTTGAAGCTATACTTATGTACCAGTTGGTTTTAGATAACTCCCAAACAGTCATATATACTGTAAATCGTGAAATTAATGCGTCTCCAAAAGAATGCGACCACTTGACCCTAGTCAAAACTGTGACTCAATATGAATGCGACACCCCTCCTCTCAAGCATCAGTGGATTTCTATCTAAAGATGTCCTCAGTCAGGTGTAGAATCCTTACCTTAATCCAACCTTACATTGATCCAATCACACACCAAATAGCACCGCTTATTAGCGCTGAGTAAAGTACTTCCGCAAAAACAATACATGAGCGCTGGCTCGTGTCGGCCTTTTACGCAGTCGCAAAGAACAAAGGGTGGTGTCTGTGTGATCAGTGATGACATAAGTGAGTAGAACTCTTGTCTTGACCCCAGCAGTTACAATTCACAGGACGTAATTAGTGCTTGAATGACATTGTTTATATACTTTATATACAAGTGCTGCTCAATAAACAGTGGTGTGGAATACATCAGCGAATGTCTAAGTTGGTATTTTTGCTATCCGAAATGTCTTATTGTTGATATGAGTGCGATGTTTAAAAATGCGAGGAAAGACCACACGCATATTTTGCATTTAATTCACGCACACGCTCTCTTTAGGTCACACACAACCAAATTGTTTCCCATAGACTTCTAAAGTAACGTTATATCTTTTTAAAAAATAACTAGGCATTCAACAGCCATTACATTTACATATGTGCACAGTCTGGCCTTAAAGCTGCAATAAAAACACAAATTTTGGCTAGGTCAGCCAGCTCCTTTTCCGAGTACAGGAAGCTGAACACACCAACCCCAGTTCCGCACCAAATGTCACCTACTTGAAAATATCTGTGCTCACATAAAGCACAAGTCATCTTGTTAAAAAAAGTCAGCACCAAATATTGAAAAATATGGGCAGTTTTAATTACTTGATGGATGTGCATTTAAGAGACATAAAAATCTTACACAATATCATCCAATCACAGCTTGCATATGTCTCTTGATCTGCACTGAAGGCTCCCTACGAAAACCGCACTGTCACAATCAGTTCTGAGTTACTGTAGTAGAACCTGTACACCCAACTTTGACCTGGAAGACCTGAATTCCATAACACATCATTGCAAATGGCTGCCCAAAATAGTAGTTCATGGTGTAGGGATGGGACGAGTCCAAATTTACTACACGACCCTAGTTGGACCCTAGTCCGTTACCTGCTGTAGGTAAGTTTGGCACAAAATGTTCAGTTGGAATTTGCTTTAACAGAGCCCTGCCAAAAAGTGTTTAGATATGGTATAAAACGATCTGATTGCATATACACTGAAGTTGACTGAAGCTTTGTGTTTTCTCAAATGTGCCCATAGTCAGAAAGAAATGCGAACATTAGCGAGAGGAATTTTATTGTTATTGTCATTTAACCATATAATACGTGACTAACCATGGGGTGGGTAGTCTGAGTTACCTGTCCCAGCCCTAGTTACAGGTAGTCCAGTGGGTACCTGGATCCTACTCAGGACCCACCCGACCCGAGTACCCGTGTTACCTGTCCCAGCCCTAGTTACGGGTAGTCCAGTAGGTACCTGGATCTTACTCAGGACCCACCCGACCCGAGTTACCTGTCCCAGCCCTAGTAACGGGTAGTTCAGTGGGTACCCAGATCCTACTCAAGACCCATCAGACGCGAGTTACCTGTCCCAGCCCTAGTTACAGGTAGTCCAGTGGGTACCCAGATCCTACTCAGGACCCATCAGACGCGAGTTACCTGTCCCAGCCCTAGTTACGGGTAGTTCAGTTGGTACCCAGATCCTACTCAGGACCCACCCGACCCGAGTTACCTGTCCCAGCCCTAGTTACGGGTAGTTCAGTGGGTACCCAGATCCTACTCCGGACCCATCAGACACGAGTTACCTGTCCCAGCCCTAGTTACGGGTAATTCAGTTTGTACCCAGATCCTACTCCGGACCCACCTGACCCGAGGTACCTGTCCCAGCCCTAGTTACAGGTAGTCTAGTGGGTACCCAGGTCCTACTCACTACCCACCCGACCTGAGTACCCGAGTAACTGGTCCCAGCCCTAGTTACAGGTAGTCCAGTGTGTACCCGGATCCTACTCAGGACCCACCTGACCTGAGTACCCGAGTAACTGGTCCCAGCCCTAGTTACAGGTAGTCCAGAGGGTACCCGGGTCCTACTCACTACCCACCTGACCTGAGAACCCGAGTTACCTGTCCCAGCCCTAGTTACAGGTAGTCCAGAGGGTACCCGGATCCTACTCAGGACCCACCCGACCTGAGTACCCGAGTAACTGGTCCCAGCCCTAGTTACAGGTAGTCCAGAGGGTACCCGGATCCTACTCAGGACCCACCCGACCTGAGTACCCGAGTAACTGGTCCCAGCCCTAGTTACAGGTAGTCCAGTGTGTACCCGGATCCTACTCAGGACCCACCTGACCTGAGTACCCGAGTAACTGGTCCCAGCCCTAGTTACAGGTAGTCCAGAGGGTACCCGGGTCCTACTCACTACCCACCTGACCTGAGAACCCGAGTTACCTGTCCCAGCCCTAGTTACAGGTAGTCCAGAGGGTACCCGGATACTACTCAGGACCCACCCGACCTGAGTACCCGAGTAACTGGTCCCAGCCCTAGTTACAGGTAGTCCAGAGGGTACCCGGATCCTACTCAGGACCCACCCGACCTGAGTACCCGAGTAACTGGTCCCAGCCCTAGTTACAGGTAGTCCAGAGGGTACCCGGATCCTACTCAGGACCCACCCGACCTGAGTACCCGAGTAACTGGTCCCAGCCCTAGTTACAGGTAGTCCAGAGGGTACCCGGGTCCTACTCACTACCCACCTGACCTGAGTACCCGAGTTACCTGTCCCAGCCCTAGTTACAGGTAGTCCAGTGTGTACCCGGATCCTACTCAGGACCCACCCGACCTGAGTACCCGAGTAACTGGTCCCAGCCCTAGTTACAGGTAGTCCAGTGTGTACCCGGATCCTACTCAGGACCCACCCGACCTGAGTACCCGAGTAACTGGTCCCAGCCCTAGTTACAGGTAGTCCAGAGGGTACCCGGGTCCTACTCACTACCCACCTGACCTGAGTACCCGAGTAACTGGTACCAGCCCTAGTTACAGGTAGTCCAGTGTGTACCCGGATCCTACTCAGGACCCACCCGACCTGAGTACCCGAGTAACTGGTCCCAGCCCTAGTTACAGGTAGTCCAGAGGGTACCCGGGTCCTACTCACTACCCACCTGACCTGAGTACCCGAGTAACTGGTCCCAGCCCTAGTTACAGGTAGTCCAGAGGGTACCCGGATCCTACTCAGGACCCACCCGACCTGAGTACCCGAGTAACTGGTCCCAGCCCTAGTTACAGGTAGTCCAGAGGGTACCCGGGTCCTACTCACTACCCACCTGACCTGAGTACCCGAGTAACTGGTCCCAGCCCTAGTTACAGGTAGTCCAGAGGGTACCCGGGTCCTACTCACTACCCACCCGACCTGAGTACCCGAGTAACTGGTCCCAGCCCTAGTTACAGGTAGTCCAGAGGGTACCCGGGTCCTACTCACTACCCACCTGACCTGAGTACCCGAGTAACTGGTCCCAGCCCTAGTTACAGGTAGTCCAGTGTGTACCCGGATCCTACTCAGGACCCACCCGACCTGAGTACCCGAGTAACTGGTCCCAGCCCTAGTTACAGGTAGTCCAGAGGGTACCCGGGTCCTACTCACTACCCACCCGACCTGAGTACCCGAGTTACTGGTCCCAGCCCTAGTTACAGGTAGTACAGTGGGTACCCGGGTCCTACTCAGGACCCACCCGACCAGAGTTACCTGTCCCAGCCCCAGTCAAAGGTAGTCCAGTGTGTACCGGGGTCCTACTCAGGACCCATCTGACCTGAGTACCCGAGTTACCTTTCCCAGCCCTGGTTAAAAGGTATGTTAATTTCAAGGTCTCAAATGGAATTTAATACCTGATTTTTGACCAATCGGCAAGATCAGAATCAAGCATTCTTCAGTGTCATGGTTGAATAAAATATATATATTAAAGTGTGTGTCCCTGTATGTAACTCCTGTGTGTTTGTACAGGGAGATGTGTCTGAAACAGTCAGGGTGTGTTTTGAGAAAAGCAAAAAGGTGACACCATTGAAGAAGAGTGTCCTGTCTTTACAAGAGGTGGGTGAAATAATCTGTATATATCATTTCTATCTCTGCCACTCATGTCGTGATCAGTATGGACAGCCAGTCCATCATGTCGTGATCAATATTGATAGCCAGTCCATCATGTTGTGATCAATATGGATAGCTTCCCCATCATGTCAGGATCAGTATGGACAGCCAGTCCATCATGTCGTGATCAATATTGATAGCCAGTCCATCATGTTGTGATCAATATGGATAGCTTCCCCATCATGTCAGGATCAGTATGGACAGCCAGTCCATCATATCGGGTTCAATATGGATAACCAGTCCATCATGTCGTGATCAATATCGATAGCCTTCCAATCATTTTAGGATCAATATTGATAGCCTAACAATCATTTTGGGATCAATATTGATAGCTTCACTATCATATCTGGATCAATATCAATAGCCAGTCCATCATGTCAGGATCAATATGGATAGCTTCCCCATCATGTCGGGATCAATATGGATAGCCAGCCAATCATGTCAGGATCAATATGGATAGCTTCCCCATCATGTCAGGATGAATATGGATTGCCAGCCAATCATGTCATGATCAATATTGATAGCCTTCCAATCATTTCAGGATTAATATTGATAGCCTAACAATAGTGTTGGGATCAATATGGATAGCCAGTCCATCATGTCAGGATCAATATGGATAGCTTCCAATATGGATAGCCAGTCCATCATGTTGAATCAATGTGGATAGCCAGTCCATCAAGTCAGCATCAATATGGATATCCAGTCCATCATGTTGGGATCAATATCAATAGCCTTCCAATCATTACAGGATCAATATTGATGGCCTCCCAATCATATTGGGATCAATATGGATAGCCAGTCCATCATGTAGGATCAATATGGATAGCCAGTCCATCATGTAGGATCAATATGGATAGCCAATGCGCATTATGAAAATATGGTACATGATCATGATGTGAAAGGAACTGGTTCCCTGTGGCAGGAATACAGATGTTAATTTGTTACAGATAGATACCTGCTGGGAGATCATTTGTTTTAATTCAACTAATCACAATCCTCGTCTATCCATTGTGTTACATCTCCATGCTATTATGTAGAGACAAGGGTGCCATTCATTCCCAGACCTAGTGAGTCGTCAGTTGCTAGAGGAATAGCTACTATGGCTAGAACTCAGATTCAAAAAGGATTTCTGAGGTGTTCTTATAAACAGCTGGTCATGACTGTGGTCTTGTGTTTCAGGCAGATGGCCTCCTGAACTCTCTGTCTAAGGCCACCACGGAGAGTGAACAACTCAGCATACTGACAAAAATTATTATAAGGTGATTTGAGATTAGTTTCTGAGATGAAAGTCCATGCGAATCACAGGATAGAATAGGTACCCACTGCATGTGATCCACATTTGTGTTTACAAACTAGACACCGCTCCAACTTGACTATTTAAACAGATTCTGATCCAATATTTACTAAACAGGCCCTGATCCAACATTTACTAAACAGACCCTGATCCAACTTTTACTAAACAGGCCCTGATCCAACTTTTACTTAACAGGCCCTGATCCAACATTTACTAAACACACCCTGATCCAACATTTACTAAACACACCCTGATCCAACATTTACTAAACAGATTCTGATCCAACATTTACTAAACAGACCCTGATCCAACATTTACTAAACACACCCTGATCCAACATTTACTAAACAGATTCTGATCCAACATTTACTAACAGGCCCTGATCCAACATTTACTAAACAGATTCTGATCCAACATTTACTAAACAGACCCTGATCAAACATTTACTAAACAGACCCTGATCCAACATTTACTAACAGGCCCTGATCCAACTTTTACTAAACAGACCCTGATCCAACATTTACTAAACAGATCCTGATCCAACATTTACTAAACAGACCCTGATCCAACATTTACTAAACACACCCTGATCCAACATTTACTAAACAGATTCTGATCCAACATTTACTAACAGGCCCTGATCCAACATTTACTAAACAGATTCTGATCCAACATTTACTAAACAGACCCTGATCAAACATTTACTAAACAGACCCTGATCCAACATTTACTAACAGGCCCTGATCCAACTTTTACTAAACAGACCCTGATCCAACATTTACTAAACACACCCTGATCCAACATTTACTAAACACACCCTGATCCAACATTTACTAAACAGACCCTGATCCAACATTTACTAACAGACCCTGATCCAACATTTACTAAACAGACCCTGATCCAACATTTACTAAACAGACCCTGATCCAACATTTACTAAACAGACCCTGATCCAACATTTACTAAACAGACCCTGATCAAACATTTACTAACAGACCCTGATCCAACATTTACTAACAGACCCTGATCCAACATTTACTAACAGGCCCTGATCCAACATTTACTAAACAGGCCCTGATCCAACATTTACTAAACAGACCCTGATCCAACATTTACTAAACAGACCCTGATCCAACATTTACTAAACAGACCCTGATCCAACATTTACTAAACAGACCCTGATCCAACATTTACTAAACAGACCCTGATCCAACATTTACTAAACAGACCCTGATCCAACATTTACTAAACAGACCCTGATCCAACATTTACTAAACAGACCCTGATCCAACATTTACTAAACAGACCCTGATCCAACATTTACTAAACAGACCCTGATCCAACATTTACTGAACAGACCCTGATCCAACATTTACTAAACAGACCCTGATCCAACATTTACTAAACACACCCTGATCCAACATTTACTAAACACACCCTGATCCAACATTTACTAAACAGATCCTGATCCAACATTTACTAAACACACCCTGATCCAACATTTACTAAACAGATCCTGATCCAACATTTACTAAACACACCCTGATCCAACATTTACTAAACAGATCCTGATCCAACATTTACTAAACAGGCCCTGATCCAACATTTACATCTGACAATGCCATGAAACAATTTTCATCTTTGAGGTTGAAGTTTGTCATGTGATGGGCTTGTTTGTTTCAGATGTACCAGTGATGGGCTTGTTTGTTTCAGATGTACCAGCAATGATCTGATGATGGTGGTTCGCATAATCAAACACGACCTTGGCATCAACGCAACGGCAAAACATCTGTAGGTAAATCATCCTTGAATGGGCAGTGTCTCATAGCTCCAGTCTATCATGGTATTCACCCATCTTTCTCCATCTCCATCGCCAGCTTCGGACAGAATATCTCTCACTGAATTCCACAGCTGATCAAAGACCCTGTTCTGAGTAAGGGCAGTTGTGGTGCCATCATTTGTCACGCGGAGGCCCGGGATTGATTCCCCATATTTGTAAAGCCAATTTCGGGTGTCTTCCATTGAGATATTGCTAAAAGTTACGTAAAACCATACACACTCTTCTGAATGAGAAGTCCGGGTTAGAAAAGGTCTTCAGCAAGCCATGCTTGCCGTAAAAGTCGACTATGCTTGTCGTAAAAGGCAACTGGCGGGATCGGGTGGTCAGGCTCGCTGACTTGGTTGAGGCATGTAATCGATCCCAATTGCATGGATCGATGCTCATGATATTGATCACTGGATTGTCTGGTCCAGCCTTGATTATTTACAGACCGTCATCATATACCTGGAATATTGCCGAGTGTGGCGTAAAACAACAAACCAACCAACCAATCTGAATGAGAATTTGGCATAGATCTACAACTATTATCATGGCCTCCGATGTGCAAATGCCAATATGATGTAAAAACTGAACCTTCAAGACTTTGGAGGGAGGTCCTAATACATCCCCAATAATGACAGAACTGTGTAATTTCATTGGATGGCTATTTATGGCATTGTCGTTCCAACTGGTCTTGAAACAGAAATGTAATGGAAGATGGTTCCAAGTGTTAATCATAATTGAGTGGTGATATGTGATGGTCGATTCAAACTTGTATATATGCTATGCTACAAAATGAGGGGGTATTTTGTTTGAGGCGACACTACAGGAACATACTCCAACGTCTGGCAATGAAAGTACCGTATTCGACGTAATAAGCGCCCCGCTCTAATAAGCGCCCACGGTGACATTTGCTGATACATTGGCTGGTGAACAATCCCAATTAGCACCCCTTCCGATTGATCAATGAACACAAGACTAATTTATTCGCGTATAATACGCATTCGTGTGCTATATGCACCCTAAATTATGGGCAATTAAATTCTGGAAAAATATATCTGTCGTACATAAACATTTCAGGCTGTCAGCATAACCATGAAGTTTATCTTTCAACTCTGTTTTTTCACCAAAATAATATTCTAATAAGAGCCCCCTCTTTCTAATTTTGAGAGCGCCCTCGGCGCTTATTACGTCGAATACTGTAAGTGATTTATGTGGCAAGAACATTTCTGAAGACCTCGAGGTCCCAAACACAACATTGTTACAGTCATGAAGCATGTGACATCGGACAGCACGTGCAAGGAATGGTATGCCAGATTTACCCTTGTCACTCTGGCATGGCTGTGAGGAGACGCATCTTGTTTTCTTGGAACCAAATATTCAGACACTATGTTAAACACATTAAATCATTAGGGAAGCAACAGCATTGATCATGCACTGTCTATGATGTGCTGAACGTTTTACGTGCCATAGGCATGTTGCAGACGGGCACACGTAAGAACATTGTTGACCAAAAGCTGCATGTTTGTCAATCTGTCTTTAGCAGATTGTGGGCCCCATACCAACAAACACATACTGTCAATGAACGCCGCAGTGCTAGACGCCCAAGGACAATAAATCTACCCAGGATAGATTAGTCAGCACGATGACATAAAGAAATCAGTTGCAAACAGCCACTCAGATAAGGAACCGGTTGCAACAATACACTGGATTGTCTGGTCCAGACTTGATTATTTACAGACCGCTGTCTTATAGCTGGAATATTGCTGAGTGCAGCGTTAAACAACAAACAACGTAAAAACAGGCCCATGTAAGAGTACATGCCCAGACAGTGCTAAATCCTTTGCACAGATGGTATTAACATGCACAAGGTCCATGTGTAATCCCACATCTTACTACACGTCATTTGAAGTACTGGAGGGGTCAGTGGGGCGGTGGGGTAGCCTAGTGGTTAAAGTGTTCGCTTGTCACGCCGAAAAATCGGGTACAATGTGTGAAGCCCATTTCTGGTGTCCCCTGCCGCGATATTGCTGGAATAGTGCTAAAAGCGGCATAAAACCGTACTCACTCACTCAAGGTGGCTTAGTTTGTCCAATACAAAGTGGGAGCTTGAAGTGTTTGGGTCAGATTTGTCTGAAAGGCAAGTTGTATTATAACTAGTCCAGTGGCTTAGTGTGTGATTTCGGGGCACAAGTGTCCCAGTCTTCTGAGGCGCCGCAATTCGCTGTGCAGAGTTGCGTCCCTTGGACACACCAGAAACCTGTGATCGTGGGTTCGAGTCTCGGTTCGCCCCGATTATGTTTCTAGGTTTGTCAGCACCATACCCGTGATCGTTAAACGTTTGAGACCTGCATCGCATCGGGCTTTCCTCCCACATCAAGATATTGGTCAAGCTCACTTACTTGGTTGATACATGTCATCGATCCCAATTGCGTGGATCTATGTTCATGATGTAAATCACTCAGTCAGTCAGTGGAGGCGTCAGTGGTGTAGGGAACAGGGATAATTGAGGTCGACTTTCATGACTGAAGGAATTGAGTTTGAACAGCATGATCATTTTGTGAGTGAGTGAGTGGGTATTGTGGGTGGGTGTATATTGGTATATAGGATGGTATCACAATGACTGGCGGAACAGCAATCCTTATTTCAAGATGATAATGCAAGTGCTTATCGTGCAACGATTGTGACCCAAATCCTCTAATATCAAAACATCCATGTTGTGCCACGGTCAGCACCTTTCACCCATGGAACTAGGGCTGGGACGGGTAACTCGGGTACGTGAGTCGGGTGGGTACTGAGAAGAACCTGGGTACCCAGAGAACTACCCGGACCCGTGGTTGGTCATGTGATATATTGTTTAATGACAAAAATGATCTTGAACTATATTGTTACACCACGAGTCACTAATGTTGGCATTTCTTTCTGACTATGCACCCAGGCGTAGTAAATTTGGACTCGTCCCAGCCCTACATGGAACACAACTGGGACTTCAGAGACAGACATGTTCATCAACGGCAAAATCCACCCACCACTCAATGAACTCGGTGTTGCTCTCACTGATGACTGGAACATTAGAAGTCACGCTGACATTGGTGGACTCAACAGAAGCATGCCTCCAAGAACTCTTGCATGTCTTCCCAACAGATGGTTGTACCCAATGTTAATGAGTGAGTGAGGGAGTGCGGTTTTACACAGCTTTTAGCAATATTCCAGCAATATCACGGCAGGGGACACCAGAAATGGACTTCACACATTGTACCCATGTCGGGAAGCGAACCCAGGTCTTCGGCGTGGCGAGCGAACGCTTTAACAACTAGGCTACCCGACCGCACCTCCGATGTTAGTGATGTTGGCTGCAAAATGCAGATTTCGAATTTGACCCCTGGCCTCTTTAATGACATAGTGTACCACCATCTCATCACACCAACCATAAGAACCTATTAGATCCAATTGCCTACCCCTAAACAGATATGATCATATCATTTCCATTGTTATTGCCATATAAATCAGAAGATATGTCTTGATGATTCCCCCTATCCCCTTCTTTTTTTGCACAGTATATTTACCACATTGGAACCCGATTAGGATGAGGATTAAGATTAGGATATCCCTTTCATTGACATAATTGTAAGTGGGTTGTATCGTGCTTTGATATGCTTCATAAGCAGAAGAAGGTCATCTTCATCTTTTATCCCAGATTAGGCGGCCTTCACCCTCATGCTTATGAAGCATTCAAGGTCTCTCGGAACCTGAAGGATGTCGTGGAGAGGGTTCAAGCCAATACACTGGAGAGCATGCCAGGCTTGAAGGAGAAGGAGGTGAGAATCTGGGCCTCACTCTTGACTCCTATATTCCCATGTTGTCAGTCTCCTGTACTTCCCA
The DNA here is from genome assembly GCF_022045235.1 of Haliotis cracherodii. Classification (NCBI taxonomy): domain Eukaryota; kingdom Metazoa; phylum Mollusca; class Gastropoda; order Lepetellida; family Haliotidae; genus Haliotis; species Haliotis cracherodii. The sequence goes on from NW_027266278.1 coordinate 13,854,267, forward strand.
TGTTGTCAGTCTCCCGTACTTCCCATGTTGTCAGTCTCCCGTACTTCCCATGTTGTCAGTCTCCCGTACTTCCCATGTTGTCAGTCTCCTGTACTTCCCATGTTGTCAGTCTCCAGCACTTCCCATGTTGTCAGTCTCCTGTACTTCCCATGTTGTCAGTCTCCTGTACTTCCCATGTTGTCAGTCTCCTGACTTCCCATGTTGTCAGTCTTCAGTACTTCCCATGTTGTCAGTCTCCTGACTTCCCATGTTGTCAGTCTCCCGTACTTCCCATGTTGTCAGTCTCCTGTACTTCCCATGTTGTCAGTCTCCTGTACTTCCAATGTTGTCAGTCTCCAATACTTCCCATGTTGTCAGTCTCCCATACTTCCCATGTTGTCAGTCTCCCGTACTTCCCATGTTGTCAGTCTCCTGTACTTCCCATGTTGTCAGTCTCCTGTACTTCCCATGTTGTCAGTCTCCCATACTTCTCATGTTGTCAGTCTCCCATACTTCCCATGTTGTCAGTCTCCCATACTTCCCATGTTGTCAGTCTCCAGTACTTCCCATGTTGTCAGTCTCCCGTACTTCCCATGTTGTCAGTCTCCAGTACTTCCCATGTTGTCAGTCTCCCATGCTTCCCATGTTGTCAGTCTCCCGTACTTCCCATGTTGTCAGTCTCCTGTACTTCCCATGTTGTCAGTCTCCCGTACTTCCCATGTTGTTAGTCTCCCGTACTTCCCATGTTGTCAGTCTCCCATACTAACCATGTTGTCAGTCTCCCATACTTCCCATGTTGTCAGTCTCCCATACTTCCCATGTTGTCAGTCTCCCATACTTCCCATGTTGTCAGTCTCCAGTACTTCCCATGTTGTCAGTCTCCAATACACCCATGTTGTCAGTCTCCCATACTTCCCATGTTGTCAGTCTCCCGTACTTCCCATGTTGTCAGTCTCCCGTACTTCCCATGTTGTCAGTCTCCAGTACTTCCCATGTTGTCAGTCTCCCATGCTTCCCATGTTGTCAGTCTCCCGTACTTCCCATGTTGTCAGTCTCCTGTACTTCCCATGTTGTCAGTCTCCCGTACTTCCCATGTTGTTAGTCTCCCGTACTTCCCATGTTGTCAGTCTCCCATACTAACCATGTTGTCAGTCTCCCATACTTCCCATGTTGTCAGTCTCCCATACTTCCCATGTTGTCAGTCTCCCATACTTCCCATGTTGTCAGTCTCCTATACGTCCCATGTTGTCAGTCTCCTGTACTTCCCATGTTGTCAGTCTCCCGTACTTCCCATGTTGTCAGTCTCCCGTACTTCCCATGTTGTCAGTCTCCCGTACTTCCCATGTTGTCAGTCTCCTGTACTTCCCATGTTGTCAGTCTCCAGCACTTCCCATGTTGTCAGTCTCCTGTACTTCCCATGTTGTCAGTCTCCCGTACTTCCCATGTTGTCGGTTTCTCATTTCATGTGTCTGATGACTTTTGGTCACTCACTCACTCACTCATGACTCACTCAGACAGGAAACGGCAACAGGGATGACAGAGACAACAGAGATGACCTGAAGAAAACACCGGTCAAGAGGCCAACAGGGGATGAGGGACTGACCACACCCGCCAAGAAGGTGACTTGACCAATTAATTTAGTCACAATTTCGACCCGGGATATTAGACCCATGTCAGGGAAGGCTGGATCATCTCTTGGCAACTGTACGCGTAGCTGTGGTTGTTTAATCATGTCCAGTCAAACACTGTTGTGTCTGACTTTCATTTCTCCATGTAAAGTTGTCCCTTCTTTTTCCTTTTTTATAGAGATCAGCCAGTCTGCTGGACCGTCCGTCTGTCCGTCCGTCTGTCCGTCCGTAATCATTTCCTTTTCCAGGGGGCAGAATTCCAAAACCATTTAGTGTATTTGATCGAAACTTGGTAAAGCTGTCAGGCACATACTGAAGTGGTGCCTTTTGATATTTATTTTTTTTGACGAATTTTTATTTTTTACGGAAAGAAGTTGGACCTAGACTCCATTGGGGAACGGGTTCGTTTCCGGGCCAGAATTCGAAAACCATTCAGTGGGTAAACAATGTATGCTTCTTAAAGAACATTCAACTGTTGACTCATTACATACAGAATTGCACATTTACTAGTGGTTACTTTACAGACAGCTGCCAGGGGGATATGTCATCTTTCTGATGACTCTTGTTATCGATCATTATTTAACCTCTGGTTTGTCGAAGTTCAGGTTCTCTCAGAGTAATTTTCCAGTCCAAAACGTGAACATTCAGCCTACATTTACTTGATTTCAAAAAGTCAATCTCTCCTCAACTGGTCACAGTTCAATTATCAAGGCATAACAAGCCGGAAGTCAGCACAGCGTTGAGTTCAGCTGTTCACACTCCATGGGCCTATTGTTTTGTTTTCGTACTGTGTTTATTTATTGCTTTTAATACCACATACTAAATGTAGACATATTTTGATTTAATAACTTCTATGCCATTATAATGGTCAATAATGTTGGACATATATTTCATTTTCTCGTTTGTCGCATCAAAAGTATTCATTTTCCTCCGTGGATTACTGTAGCATTGATATTTGGGACCCCTCCCTATTAAAAATGCTCGATCAACCCTTGATGTCCGATGTTTTTCAGCAAAAACCAGAATGCAAGACGGCCCCGGCAGCAAGCCCCTCCAACGTAGCGGCCAACATCTTCACAGGCTGCAAAATATTCCTGCCAGAAACCACTGACAGCTTCAAGGAGCTCAAGCAGTATATTATAGAGTATCCTTCACTTCAGTGTCAATACTTCATGGATTTGTAAAGACTGTGGCTCCATATCTTGACATTGTGGCTCCATACCTTCTGAGGCTACATACCCTAGGAGTGTGGCACCATACGCTGACACTGTGGTTCTATACCCTGACACTGCGGCTCCATACCCTGACACTGCGGCTCCATACCCTGACACTGTGGCTCCATACCCTGACACTGTGGTTCAATACCCTGACACTGTGGCTCCACACCCTGACACTGTGGCTCCATACCCTGACACTGTGGCTCCACGCCCTGACAATGTGGCTCCACACCCCAACACTGTGGCTCCATACCCTGACACTGTGGTTCCACACCCTGACACTGTGGCTCCATGCCCTGACACTGTGGCTCCACATCCTAACACTGTGGCTCCAGGCCCTGACACTGTGGCTCCATACCTTGACACTGTGGCTCCATACTCTGACACTGTGGCTCCACGCCCTGACAATGTGGCTCCACACCCTGACACTGTGGCTCCATACCCTGACACTGTGGTTCCATACCTTGACACTGTGGCTCCACACCCTGACACTCAGACTCCACACCCTGACACTGTGGCCCCAAGCCCTGACACTGTGGCTCCACACCCTGACACTGTGGCTCCATACCCTGACACTGTGGCCCCAAGCCCTGACACTGTGGGTCCACACCCTGACACTGTGGCTCCATACCCTGACACTGTGACCCCAAGCCCTGACACTGTGGCTCCACACCCTGACACTGTGGCTCCACACCCTGACACTGTGACCCCAAGCCCTGACACTGTGGCTCCACACCCTGACACTGTGGCTCCATACCCTGACACTGTGGTTCCACACCCTGACATTCTGGCTCCATACCCTGACACTGTGGCTCCATGCCCTGAAACTGTGGCTCCATACCCTGACACTGTGGCTCCATACCCTGACACTGTGGCTCCACATCCTGACACTGTGACTCCATACCCTGACACTCTGGCTCCATACCCTGACACTCTGGCTCCACATCCTGACACTCTGGCTCCATACCCTGACACTGTGGCTCCATGCCCTGACACTGTGGCTCCATACCTTGACACTGTGGCTCCATACCTTGACACTGTGGCTCCATACCTTGACACTGTGGCTCCGTGCCCTGACACTGTGGTTCCACACTCTGACACTGTGGCTCCATACCCTGACACTGTGGCTCCATGCCCTGACAATATGTTTCAATGCCCTGACACAGTGGCTCCATATTGACACTGTGGCTCCACATCCTGACACATTTTGGCTCCATACCCTGACACTGTGGCTCCATACCCTGACACTGTGGCTCCGTGCCCTGACAATGTGGTTCCATACCCTGACACTGTGGCTCCATACCCTGACACTGTGACTCCACACCCCAACACTGTGGCTCCATGCCCAGACACTGTGGTTCCACACCCTGACACTTTGGCTCCTAACCCCAACACTGTGGCTCCATACCCAGACACTGTGGCTCCATACCCTGACACTGTGGCTCCATACCCTGACACTCTGGCTCCATACCCTGACACTCTGGCTCCATACCCTGACACTGTGGCTCCACATCCTGACACTGTGGCTCCATACCCTGACACTGTGGCTCCATATTGACACTCCCAGACTTCTATTCCATGAATATTGCCTAAAAGCTGCTATGTTCTTGTCCTTAACTGTTGTCAGTTTTGACGGTGAAGTGTTGTCCGAGGGCAGCAAGAGATCAGCTACACACATCGTGTCTTCTAAAGGAAAGGTGAGTAGTGTCATGGAGAAAGATGTAGCTCACCTGAAGAAATCATACGACCATCTAAACACCATAGCTGGGCACACAGAGTGTCAGCTCAGTAGACTTTGTAAGCATGAAATATTAAAGTGATTATATGTTTTTATACGCTCGTTTACGAAGTAAATTGGGGGTACCTCGTATATAACGTTTTAATTTTTGCCGTTTCCATGGAAACATTAAGAAACTTAAACTTAGGGTGGGTGTTTTGTACGGCCTATATCTTTTTCACCATGCACCCTAACTTCACCAAACTTGCTACACATATTAACCACAATAAGTACTTGTGTCTATTGCTAGTTTGAAGATTCTGAATTTTTTATTTTTGCTGTTTCCATGGAATCATGGTGAAACATAAATTTTGGGTAGAGTTTTTGTACGATCAATGTTTACAATATTATGTTTCCTAGCTTCAGCAAACTTGCTACATTAACCACTATGATTGTTTTTTTATCTTTTATAAGATTCTGAAAGTTTTCTCTTTTGCTGTTTTCATGGAAACATGATGGAATTTAGAAATTTTGATGACTGGTTTTGTATAGCTAATATATTTTCCAAAATTGTTTCCACACATGTAGATCTTCATAGGTATCTTTGCTTTGTGTTAGTTTGAATTTATGAATTCTTTACCATATCTGTTAAGCCTAGATGGAAATTATTAATTTATTGATTTTCTTATATGATATTGTTCCATTTGTTATGTGTTTTTATATCAACAATTTTTGGTCCTTTTGATAATTCTTCTTATGTAAGTCCTCAATTTTTATTCAAAGGTGTTCATGGTGATCTACTTCCTCGTAGTGAACACTGGTTACATTGGAGATTGGGGGGTGGGTGAGGGTCAGTTGTTGCTGGAACTGGAAATCAGTCATGAACATTAATGAACAAACTATTTACTATTTGTTCTTGACCAGCGGGGATAACGGGGGTATGTGAGCTTTGCTCACTTCTTTCTTGTTGTTCTTGCTATTGATCATTGTTTTTCCATTCCAGATGAGCACAGTGGGTGGCAAGGTCAAGGTCGTAACCCCTGATTGGCTGTGGCTCTCGATCAAGAAGAAACAGCTTGCATCTACTGAAGAGTACAAGCCCTGACCATGCTCATTCAGATTTTTATCATGTTTTACATATAACAAATATTAATAATACATATGTTAGCCCTGACCATGCACATTCATTCATTTTATCATGTTTTACGTATAAAAAACTTACCAAAGTACTGTCGGAAATGTTAAAAAACTGTTTTTCTGGCTTCATTTCATAAATATGAGTCATAGGACTATAAAAAGAGCAAATAGCAAAATAACGCGAATTGCCCTAATCTAGCCTGTCCTAACTGACATTGTGATTACCCTTAAAATGTACTTTTACAGGTAAAATGATGATAAACTTAGAAAATATTGGTGTGTTGTCATACATGTATGAAATGGCCTTTAACCTGAGGTAATTACCTAACACCTGTCCCGAGGTGATGACCTCACACCGTCCCGTGCATTCTCCCAGGTGCAAATGTCATCGAGTTGGGGGTGGTCTCAAAATATTGCTGTTATTTTATTTAATTGACATGCGTTGATGAGGTAGCAATTTAGGATATGTACTGCATTATATTTGCTTGGAAACATGATGGACTAGTTAAGAACTATGAAACGGGATGTGTATTGGAAGGTTGTGGTTTTGGAATCCAGAAGTATTTGTTATTCTACAGATGGTTTCTTGAGGTAGCATTTATCTCAGCTGATGACGTGTATGAATCTGTATTTTTGAATGTTGTGTTGTGTCATGCTATGAATCCTTTACACTTAGCCAAGATGGGCACAACAGGGTTGAGCTGGCGTACGTAAGACAACGTGACCGTGTTGTGCCACCAGAACATATGTCTTGTACTTAACTGTTTTTTTATTCAACCAAATTCTCTCAATGAGTTGAACTTTCGTTTCATATGGTCTGAAGTCGACAATGTCATATATTCCTGTATGGTTGCAAACTCATGGTTTGAGAGACAGTATCCGATTCCCGGACGTTATATTAACTGGTGTTATCCATGACAATGACACTGATGTTGTTAAAATGAACACATTGCCTCCTATAATTTGCTTACGAATATCACCAGTTTTCTTTTTCGCCTCGAAAACTAGCACACAATCATCAGCAAGCCCCATTTGATGGGTTGCAGCGTTCAAAACAATGACACAATTACTGTTACCTGATGGTACCATGGGTGTTTTTTGTCCATCTGCCGATAGCCACATGTAGTCAGTGGAATGATTCATCAAGGTAAACTATCTGGACGCCCTGACTGTGATAGTTATGAATGGGTCGGAGATAATGTGACCTCATTGACAGGATGGAATATTTACCCCTGAAACGTGTTCGGTCATCGCCACGCGTAGTGTATCGAAATCCCATCTCTTGGAGAACAATTGTTAGTGCAGTCCGGGAAACATTAATTGTATCTTTAATTCCTCCCAAATTCTACAAGTCAGGGTTACCTTCTGCTCTTATAAACCTGTTCATTGGGATCTCTATTAAGTAAGAGAGTTCTTTCTTTAGGCATTAAAACCTATTGTGAGGTTTTACTTTCAAAGTAAAACCTACTAAGAGGTTTTACTTTCAAAGTAAAACCTATTAAGAGGTTTTACTTTCAAAGTAAAACCTATTAAGAGGTTTTACTTTCAAAGTAAAACCTCAAATCCCAGGTTTAACCAAGTAACTGAAAAAATGACTACAAGTAGCAATTCAAAATTTTAATTCAATTAAAATTGAATGTCATTTGTACAGTGAATGAAGACTGGGTAACAAAATGAAAGTCGTCGTTGCTCATCCTTCCACTTCAGAGTCTCTGGTGAAAGGACAGCGAGGTTTCAAAACACGTGCTTTTAAACAAGTGCTTATCAATGCTGCACAATTTGCACGTGAAGTAACTGCTAGCCGTTACGTCACAACTACCTCTGTGTAACAGTTGGATTGTTTAAAGTCGTAAATTTTGTAAAGCAAAAGACACCTTTTAAATTTGCGAATTTTCGTTTTGAAAAGTTTGAAAGAAGTGGAATATTGCAACACAAACATTTAGAGACCGGAGATTTCACTTTCATTTAAAAGTAAGTATTTTAGTTGTGTTTTGTTGTTTTGTTGTTGACACATCCAAGTGCTCTTGACTGCCTGGCAAGTCAGCGAATTTCACATGCAAGTTATGATATCACGTCTTCAAGGAAGCGCTATAATGAAGGGCCTCATTTATAGATGCTCGTTAAAACATTTAATCAATTTAGACGGTTTATAAGTATGGAAAAACACTTTCCCTCGGTTTTGGTAGACAGAGCATGCCCTGGGGGTCGGGAAAAAACGTGGGGTCTTCGCCCCCTTGGTTTTTCCCTCTCCCCAGGGTATGCTCTGTCTACCAAAACCTTGTGAGCGTGTTTTCTCCAATCCATAAAGCTTGTATACTCTTCGCCTAATCACCCTGTATCAAGGCTGTCTAATGTCCTTCTACTTCCCAGTTTTGTTTTTGAGACCACCCCTATACCTGTTTTGTTTTCTCATCATACCGTAGACTTGATGGTATGAATTGAAATCCCCATAGCTTGGGCAGTTGGGTAATTCACCCTATCTAAATTAATAAATTGTTTCCCTCTATCTCTCTAAAGTGTAAAGAACTTGTATGCATTTCCAAGTACAGATTCCATATCGTGTACCTTGGTTATAGCTATGTGTAATGTAACATGCATCATGGGAGCAATGTTAATAAAAAAACGCAGCGTCATTTTGTCATTTTAGAAGATGCACATCTAGAATTTTCTCAAAATGATTTTCTGTGTGTGCATTTGATCTTTTATGAAGACTACATTATTATCATAATAACGGAGTCACGTGCGCATCTTTCTATTGTCCGTTACGGACTGTCATCATTGGACTTAGTATAAATGTGATTGTCAGTAGGACTCCTTGTGACTGAAATACTTCAAACCACAGGTAGGGCGATCGGCAATTATGTCCTTTTAAACAGGCAAAAAAACCAGTTTTCTAGCAATTCCGACAGTACTTTAATACATGTGTTGGCCAGAACTCACTCAGATGACACATGCAATGGCTTCACTTGAACAATACCTGGACAACTTTCTAGATTATGTTAAACTATTGCACAATATGATGTATAATTTTTTTACACAGTATCATATATATGAGATAGCAATTTTTGGATCACATGACCAAATGTCACATAATCTAATGGAGTGGCCTGACCTGAAAAATTATATTTTTTAGTCATTTTTGTTCCAATTGTTTAGTTTGTTGTGGGAGTCATCACATACAAAGATCTGGGTACCGTTTCACAAAGCAGTCGTAAATTTACACGCTCGTAGATTTTACGCCATATTTGCGCAATGTTTACGCCATAGTCTTCGGTACTCTTCTGAGTGGAAGGCATTGTGGGAAATACAAAATCACCCATGGTAGCACATAATGCGTCTGTTGTTGCGTGGATTGCTCTGCAGACGGAGGATTTACTCACACCGTGGATATTGGCAATCTCACTGTAAAACCCACCCTTGGAGAAGTATCTCAGAGCAATTAAAACATTAAGGTAAGGTGGTATTGCATGGGAACGCTGGGTTGGATGTTCAAGTCTGTCACTCACTTTACCAATGATAGAAAATATCATGTGTCGTGATAGGCGGTACCTCTCGATGATGTCATGATCATCCTAATCGTCAAGGGGGTTCGACCTGTCGCGGAAAACACGTTCTCGCTTACATACTTTTTTGGCAATCTCGACCGTGGTTGGATTGATCGCCATCTTTATCGCTTGCGTAAATATTTACACCACCCCAAGACCACACGTAGAGTTTACGCCAATTTTACACGGACGTAATATTACACTAGCTTTGTGAAACACCCCTAGTTCAGTATTTCCGAGTTACGCCAGTTTTACACGCACGTAAGACTTACGACTGCTTTGTGAAACGGTACCCTGTTTTCACATTAATTACAATGTGTTGTTATTTAGACCATGCTCTTAAATTCTCTAAAAATACATATTTTGTGTTCTGCAATTGCCAGACTAAATCGGCATCAGTTTGGACTTGTACAAGCAGCCACACACTAACACTGACACACACACTAACTCGCATATACAGCGTCCCTCACTACAACGCTACCAATGGGGTCCAAATAATTGGTGGGCGTTATAGGCGATGAGCCGTTTAACCGCACACACACGCACACTAACACTAACACATACTAACACAAATGTCGCTCTATAAGAGCAATGATCTTTGAAGAGACGTTAAACCTCATTTCATCTCACCTCACCTCATACAAAAATATGTTAAAACAGGTACTTTTTTTTACCCTGCCTGGCGCTCGGCATTAAGGGGCTCAAACAAGGCTTGGCGGCTCGGAATCAGTATACTGTGTCTGAGTGGGGTATTCATGTTGAACTGCAACTGATATCTCAGTGAGCTAGCACTATAAATCGGCATTAGTCTGGACAAGGACACCTCAGCTGACCTAAAAGGAACGGTCAGTGAGACTTACTGGGATTTCACTTTTGTATCAGTTTTGTGGGTGGCATTTTCCACAATAAGCTTTTTAACCTGCCTGGCTCGGAGCCAGTATAATGTATCTGTATTATTGTTTTCCCCTTTGATAATATGTAGATGTTCCCAACCTTAACTACTGCCTCCGTGGTGCAGTGGTTCAGTTCTCTGGATCCGTCCTACAAAAAGATGTTAAAAGATGGAACTGCTTGTTTCCCTGCCTGGCATTTTCCAATAAGGGGCTAAAACAAGGACTGGTGGCTTTGAGTCAGTATAATGTATCTGAGTGGGATGTCTATGTTAAACTGTGTCATGGAGTGTAGCACTTTAAAATCAGACCAGAACAAGCAGCCACACACCAACCAAGAGTGAAATAATCTTGAACCATTTCATCTCACCTGACCTCCCAACAATAATTGTCCAAACGGAACGGTCAGTGAGACTTACTGGGATTTCACGACTGTGTCAGTATGTTATGTTGCATTCTCCACAATAAACAAATGAATACTGTGAAACAAAGGAATCTCTTTTAATGCATAATAGCCATTATTTGTGGCAACTACTCAGCCATTTTTATTACAAATGTAAGAAATTTGGTATATGTATAGTTATGATTGGGACTCAGTACATAGGTTCCATTTTGTTGTGTTGTGATGTATGAATGATGGATTTTGAAATGTTGACATTTTTAGGGGAAGTTTAATTTTCTGGATTTTCAAGAGCTTTTCAGTTGGATCCTGCTTTACATCAGGTGGACATGAGTACTTTTAGATGAAATACCTTTTGAACATATTCTCACCATTTTATACTTTTATATTTTTCTGTATTGATTTTGATTATTTTATGAAACAGAGAATTATGATTTTAGTATATTACTCCTAACATTCTTCATCAGTATATATTTAACATTTTACGGTTTTTAATTTATGAATGTCCCATACCATTAAGTATTGTTGAAAGTATAAGGCAACTAACATGATCAGGTGGCAGACTCGCTGACTTAGGTTGATACATATCATCGTATCCCAGTTGCGTAGATAGATGCTCCTGATGTCAATCACTGGTTGTCTGGTGCAGATTTGATTATTTACAGACCACTGTCATATAGATGGAATATTGCTGAGTGCAGCATTAAACAACCTACAAACAAGCATACATCATGTTGACCAGAAATCATAGCTCCTGTGTTAACTGTTTAAGAAACAGGAGTTTCTGTACCTTTGGCACTCTGACTTAAGATGCAAGAACAATCCAGAACAAGCTGTTGTGATCATTTGATTATTTCATGAAAATCCATTAAACCAGTTCATGACATGATCTTCTTAATTGTTTTCTACCACAAGGATGATTGCCTCTGTTTGATGTTATTTTGTTATGTGAAATATGCTTGTATAACCAGCAGATGTCTTACTCCATCTGTAAGAGGAGAAGAACTAGCAGATATCTCATTCCATCTGAGAGAGGAGAAGAACTAGCAGATGTCTAACTCCGTCTGAGAGAGGAGAAGAACTAGCAGATGTCTCACTCTGTCTGAGAGAGGAGAAGAACTAGCAGATGTCCTACTCCAGATAGAGCACAACCAACAGATGTCTTACTCCATCTGTAAGAGGAGAAGAACTAGCAGATATCTCATTCCATCTGAGAGAGGAGAAGAACTAGCAGATATCTAACTCCGTCTGAAAGAGGAGAAGAACTAGCAGATATCTCATTCCATCTGAGAGAGGAGAAGAACTAGCAGATGTCTAACTCCGTCTGAGAGAGGAGAAGAACTAGCAGATGTCTCACTCTGTCTGAGAGAGGAGAAGAACTAGCAGATGTCCTACTCCATCTGAGAGAGGAGAAGAACTAGCAGATGTCTTACTCCATCTGCGAGAGGAGAAGAACTATCAGATATCTTACTCCATCTGAGAGAGGAGAAGAACTATCAGATGTCTTACTCCATCTGAGAGAGAAGAACTAGCAGATGTCCTACTCCATCTGTAAGAGGAGAAGAACTAGCAGATATCTCATTCCATCTGAGAGAGGAGAACCAGCAGATGTCTTACTCCATCTGAGAGAGGAGAAGAACTAGCAGATGTCTTACTCCATCTGAGAGAGGAGAAGAACTAGCAGATGTCTTACTCCATCTGAGAGAGGAGAACCAGCAGATGTCTTACTCCATCTGAGAGAGGAGAACCAGCAGATGTCTTACTCCATCTGTAAGGGGAGAAGAACTAGCAGATATCTCATTCCATCTGAGAGAGGAGAAGAACTAGCAGATGTCTAACTCCGTCTGAAAGAGGAGAAGAACTAGCAGATATCTCATTCCATCTGAGAGAGGAGAAGAACTAGCAGATGTCTAACTCCGTCTGAGAGAGGAGAAGAACTAGCAGATGTCTCACTCTGTCTGAGAGAGGAGAAGAACTAGCAGATGTCTTACTCCATCTGAGAGAGGAGAAGAACTAGCAGAGGTCTTACTCCATCTGAGAGAGGAGAAGAACTAGCAGATATCTCATTCCGTCTGAGAGAAGAGAAGAACTAGCAGATGTCTCACTCCGTCTGAGAGAGGAGAAGAACTTCCAACATATCTTGAGGGATACGCTACAGCATTGGCATCACATTAAGGTACTCTATAGGTACTCACCCAGTACTTATTCGACTGGGGGCACAGGTGGCCCAGTTTCACCGAAGTGGTAAACGTCTGAGACCTGCATCACTTCGGGCTTTCCTCCCACATTAAGCTGATATGCCGCGATATAACTGGAATACTGTTAAAAGCAGCGTTAAACCCAACTCACTCACTCACTCACTCACTTCCCACTCACTTAATCGACTTATGAATTCATTTTCACTGGAAGATACCAAAATTCATTGCACCATTAGTAATAATGAAAAACAATTTGTTCACAAAGCTGACACAATTTTATTTTACTGCATTAGTGATCCAGATACAGATCCTTATACTGTTGTCAAGCAAAGCTGAATAATGAGTGAGTGAGTGAGTGTGGTTTTACGCCGCTTTTAGCAATATTCCAGCAATATCACGGCGGGGGACACCAGAAATGGGCTTCACACATTGTACCCATGTCGGGAATCGAACCCAGGTCTTCGGCGTGACGAGCGAACCCTTTAGCCACTAGGCTACCCGACCGCCCCGCCGAATAATGTACATGGTACAGAATATATATGGCACTGCATTCGGTAACATTTATTTAGGGTTAAACAAAAGTGTTTTTATGAGAAACTGACATAAAAAATTCATATTGGCTGTTATTAACATTTAAAAAAAAAAAGCGTGCCCGAGTACCATCGTCCCACCAAACACGCAAACATCCAAATTGTACTTCATGAATATGTATCAAAAGATGCATTATTTAATTTCAGAAATTTTTTAATTAAACTTTTTGTATGAAGCACAGTTACTTTTTCCCGTTAGTATACATTGGTATAAAAGTATAAACAAGTTCCTGTGAAGAAGTTCAAGGACTTGGACGCTGTCGTCTTCCCGAAACAAGGGAGTTAACTGACTGTAAAGGTCCAGTTTCCACCCTTGCTGAACTAGGCTGGAATTAGTGGGCTCGATCATAGCGACACCGGTGGATATTGTGAGTCGTGTCCCTTCTACCACACTCCTATAGACTAATCAGATTCCACCTCTCATATCACTTGCATTTGCTCCAAACAAATGGCAGCGCCCAGTTTCACCGAAGTGGTAAACGTCTGAGACCTGCATCACTTCGGGCTTTCCTCCCACATTAAGCTGACACGCCGTGATATGACTGGAATACTGTTAAAAGCGGCATTAAACCCAACTCACTCACTCACTCACTCACTCACTTTTCAAAATAAGAAAGGCATAGGTGTTTTGAGAATTCCAATTAAATTCCCCGACCAAACCATCAGAAATCGTCTGAGGGAAGTGGGAATTCGAGCGAGACGAGCGAGTTGGACCTGTCTTGCGACGTCTACACCGTCAACGACGTGGTGCAACAGAGTACAGGCATGGGCTCTCAGGAACTGGCGACGCGTTTGGTTCAGCGACGAGTCACGTTTTCTTCAACGACGGGATGGAAGACAACGTGTATACCGACGTCGACATGAACGTTTTGCGCCGAACTGCGTTCGACAGGCGGACCGATTTGGTGGAGGGAGTGTCGTGGTGTGGGGAGCCATATCCCCCACGGGTAGATCACAGTTAGTGGTTGTCCAGGGCAATCTTACAGCAAACCGATACATCGACCAAATTCTGCGTCCGCACCTCCTCCCAACGTTGGCGCGCCAGATGGAGCTGTTCCAACATGACAACGCTTGGCCCAACACAGCACGTGCAACAGTTAATTTCCTTGTTAATGAGAACATCAATGTCCTTCCATGGCCGTCCAAATCGCCTGATCTCAACCCGATTGAGCATTTGTGGGACGAACTTGATCGACGCGTCCGTCAACGTCACCAGCGCCCCTTAACAATGGCACAACTCGTCAACGCCTTACAGGAGGAATGGCGTAGAATTCCCCACGAAAATAATTCGACGATTTAAGGAATCTGTGCCAAGGAGGTGTCGAGCAGTGACGGCTGCAAGAGGTGGTGTTACCAGGTACTGACCATGACGCTCCCTTGTGACTACACATGTGCAATGACTGAACTGAATTAATGCTGACTATGGCGACAATGCTTTTGTGGATCACTGTGTCTAATTTCATTTGATTTGCGTTTCTTTTTTGAAGAGTGTATAATAACAGGTGACATCTCTGTTGCTTACAATAACAACGTTCGTCAGTTGTTCAAACGGATCCCAGGTAGAATAGGTCTTCAGCAGCCCATGCTTGTCGTAAGAGGCGACTAACATGATCGGCTGGTCAGGCTCGCTGACTTGGTAATTGATGCATGTCATCGATCCCAATTACGCGGATCGATGCTCATGATATCAATCACTGGATTGTCTGGTCCATACTCGATTATTTACAGACCGCCGTCATATAGCTGGAATATTGCTGAGCGCGGCGTAAAGCAATAAACCAACCAACCAACTAATCAAATGTGGACCACAATATTCGTGAGCAGAATCCTTCACGATTTCAAATTTATCCTGGATCAACGCTGGCGACCCCCCCCCCCCCCCCCCCCCCACGCCCTTTGCAGACGTGAAGGATGTTGGATGATAAACAAAATCTCACCCTCGTGTCCTCGTTTTTTTCACTTTTATCAACTCCTGTTGATATATTTGATATCAAAAGACACTCGGTGAGATTCTCTATTTTTTACTGCAATCATTCTTAATAGTGTTGATCCAAAAACCTCTCATGTTTTAAAAACATCTCATTATATTGATGAGAACTATACCTTCCAAACTATTCAAAGTATATCAACATTTTAATTTCAACCCATAAACAGTCATATCCTTTGCACAATTTGAAAAAAATAAATTATCTACCACTTCATTTGACATATACTCAACAGTTTCCAAATTAAAATATGAGGTTTCTAATCTATAGTTAGACTACCTCTAAGTTCAAGTCACGGAAGCTTAATAGATCTCCTTACTATCCAATTTCTATCGGTTTCGTTGTCTTCGTTACGGGGCCGTTTCAGCCAATGAAGGGTGGGGCTGTTTTGTCCTAGGTACATTAAGGAATGTGCGGTCGTATTCAAACGCGGAAGTAAATTAAGCGTTTTGATTGGTCCACGTGATCATATTGACAGCCGAACGATTGACCGGATCTATGATTAGTTTGATTAAGCCTGAGGCGATTCACCAAGGCAATATTCTCGACGATACATACACGAGAAGGAAGGTGTGATCTGCACTGTGACGCACTGACAGTCCTCGTGTGATTGAATCTGTCCACTGTTGCGGTATCTCGTGTACTGTCAGGTATGTTATGTCAAATTACATGTGATCTACCTGTGATCTACCTGTGAAGCATATTCGGATTGTCTATAGCACCCACTTATAACAAATGCATCACTGCGTATCATTTCTCCGAATCTGCACGCTACTAGTAAGCATATCGACAGGTAAATGATCTTAGAAACCTTGAGACATGTTCGTATACCGCTTTCTTACCGAATGTAAACATATAATTGGCGCATGCGCAGCGTTTGTTTACGAGCTCAAGCTCTGGGTGACTCGCTGTAAAGACGTTCCAGGGGATTTACTGCATTAAGTACGCAGAACAAGCATGTGACAGGTGGGTTGATGGATAGGTAAATCATTTCTTGTTTGATAGGTATCTAAATTTTAGATAAGATGTGTATTTTGGTGCTGTGAAACTATCCGCGCAACTCGTTCCCAACACAGACCTCGTTCCTCAGGGGCACGGTGGCCCAGTCGTCTCAGGTAGTTCAGAGTTGCGTCCCTTGGGCACGCCAGAAACCTGTAACTGTGGGTTCGAATCCCGCTTCACCTCGATTATGTTTCTAGGTTTGTCAGCATCATACCCATGCTCCTGGGTTTCACCAAAGTGGTAAATGTCTCAGACCTGCATCACTTCGGGCTTTCCTCCCATATGATGTTCTGTCATTTAACTGGAAAATGTTTCAAAGCAGCATTAAACAGAACTCACTCTATGAAATAATCAAGTCTGCAAAATTCCTTTTAATATTTCTCAATCACAGACATTTTATCAAACACAAGTGGGCACACATTGAACTCAGTCTTTGATACAGTTTATCATCCAAAACTGGCTCCCACAGGAGATATTGCTTGGGTGAGATCAAGAGATATATACATTGTAAATATTGCTGCAATGAAATTGCATCACAATGCTTTGCAAACCATTGATGGGTTAACAAATTCATGTTAACAAATTCATGTTTAACAATCGACCAAATCTGTCATTATTATGGAGTTAGAAGACACCAAGGGCTGAAGTCCCCGAATAGTTTCCAGCAAATATCTAATTTTCCTTTTCTTCATGTTTCAGATAAAGAATGAGTGATTGATCAAAAGTTCTCAACAGATCAATTTTCTCACCAGAGCCATTCGCACCTCCATTATAGAATACACCCACATAGTGTATAGAATACACCCATATAGTGTATAGAATACACCCACATAGTGTATAGAGTACACCCCATATAGTGTATAGAATACACCCATATAGTGTATAGAATACACCCCATATAGTGTATAGAATACACCCCATATAGTGTATAGAGTACACCCCATATAGTGTATAGAGTACACCCACATAGTGTATAAAATACACCCACATAGTATATAGAGTACACCACATAGTATATAGAGTACACCCATATAGTATATAGAGTACACCACATAGTATATAGAGTACACCCATATAGTGTATAGAGTACACCCATATAGTGTATAATATAGAATACACCCTCTGGATGCATCAGGCTGCAATTTTACACTCCCCAGCATTAAACCATCACTTAGCAACCCCCACCTAAACTGTTACTGTTTCATTTCACCTAAATACAGTTACAGTGTCAATATTTATGTACTGACTTCATAATGTCTGGAAATATCTTCTGTATCACACTTGCAGTATCGGGAAGGTCAATTTGTAGAAATTGTAACAAGTATATTGAAAAAAAAACATTAAGAATTGGGAAAGATATTCCTAACCCATGTGACGATAATGACGAGGGCTGGGGTGATGTGACTCTGTGGTACCACCCGGTCTGCATGTTTGAAGAGTTTGACAAGGAGAAGGCAAAGGAAAGGAAGATCAAGGCCCCGGAGGATATATATGGATTTAAAGAACTAAAACAGGGTGAAAAGGACACCATTCTGGGATTCATTAATAGTGAGTCCTGTTGTATATTATACCATGCATACAGAGCTCCAGATAAGCTGTGTATCTGCGTAAAATACGCATCAGAAATGCAGAAATACGCAGTAAAATAAAATCCAAGTGTATCAAATACGCAATGAACATTACAGATTCGCTACAAAAATAAATACTTGTGCGTATCATGAAAATATTGTGAAGTAACCCTGCGTATTCGATTAGCAAATCAGCAACTTATTTTGAAATTATAAATGGACATTCCGTCAACCTTGCCAAACTCCACGATGACAGTTACATCATGATCATTTGCCATCACACTTTCTTGTGGAAGTATCGTGGTATTTTTGAGTCCTATAAAGCTCTCAAACCCACACGACACCAGTTTGCAGGGACTAGATGAATAGTGTTTTTAAATATTTAACTTAAATACCCACACGTGTAAAAACTAGTGGGTAACAGAAATTTGAATACCCAGATAGAATTACTGATACCCAATGATTTTAAAATGCATGGGTAAAATACCCACAACACCAAAAGCTTATCTGGAGCTCTGATGCATTGATCAAGACATCACTGGGAAATAACCATAGATGTGAACGATGCATCGGTGGATCGCACTGTTTTACTTCCCGATGCAAGTATCGATCACAATCGCACACTAAGTTCAAAATATTGATTCTTACCTTCAGTGTGTTTTCTTTAATAGCTGTTACCATGGTTACACTAGGCGACTATGCTTGTCGTAAGAGGCGAATAATGGGTCGGATTGTCAGGCTTGCTGACTTGGTTGATGCATGTCATAGATCCCAATTGGGGTAGAATAGGTCCTCAGAAAAACATGCTTGTCGTAAAAGGCGACTATGCTCGTCGTTAGAGGTAACTAATGGGATCGGGTGGTCAGCCTCGCTGACTTGGTTGATGCATGTCATTGACCCCAACTGGGGTAGAATAGGTCTTCAGCAATCCATGCTTGTCGTAAAAGGCGACTATGCTTGTCGTAAGAGGCGACTAACGGGATTGGGTGGTCGGGCTCGCTGACTTGGTTGATGCATGTCATTGACTCCAACTGGGGTAGAATAGGTCTTCAGCAATCCATGCTTGTCGTAAAAGGCGACTATGTTTGTCGTAAGAGGCGACTAACGGGATTGGGTGGTCGGGCTCACTGACTTGGTTGATGCATGTCATCGATCCCATTTGGGTAGATCGATGCTCATGTTGTCAATCACTGGGTTGTCTGGTCCTGACTCGATTATGTTACAGACAGCCGTCATATAGCTGGAATATTGCTGAGTGCAGCGTTAAACACCAAACAAACAAACAAACAAACAAACATCATCAGTATGCTAGGTATTTGGCCACCCTGACTATGAAAGAAATTGCTCGGGTACCACAGATACAAGTATCATGATACCTATCAGATCGGGAGCAAAGTATCGTGATATGTATCAGACTGTACAGTTGGTGCATCATCCTAGCCCAACATTCTACTGTGACAAAATAAACATCTACACTCTTTGGTCTTCCTTCCACATCAAGCTGACACGCTGTGATTTAACTGAAGTCCTGTTCAGAGAGGCGTTTAGTCCAACACACGCCAGGTCCTACTAATTGACATACTCCCCTCACATTTGCAGATGCTAACATGAAGAGGGAGGACAACTCTCTCTGTCAGTTCCGTTCTCTCTGTACCAGGATATCTGAAGAAAAGAGTGGCACCAGCAAGACCGCTGTTGTCTCCGACTACCTCAAGAAGGGAAACAGTGGCAGTAAGTTGACACAGATCATCTAAACTCATCATGACATGTCAGTTTTATTTATAGAACTGTTTTTAGCGTTGGACTACTATAGGGGTTTGAGTTACATAGCCAATTCGTAATTGATATTATTCTTTACATTATATTTGTTTGCTCTTTTCTTCACATTTGTCCGGGGCGGTGGTATCGCCTAGTGGTTAAAGTGTTCGCTCATCATGGTGAAGACCCGGGTTCGATTCCCCACATGGGTACAATGTGTGAAGCCCATTTCTGGTGGCCCCCTACCGTGATGGTGCTGGAATATTGCTAAAAGTGGCGTAAAACCATACTCACTCACTCACTTCACATTTATCAACATATGATGCATGTCGCGAGGTAAGACCTGTTTTATTGCAATACAGATCTTGAATATCGATCAAATCGTCTTGACTGGGCGCCGCCGTTTTGTTTGAAGCAAATGCATGTGATATGAGAGATGGAATCTGATTAGTCAATTGAAGGGATGTAAAAGGGACATAGAAGGGACATAACTCGTAACAGTGGCGCTACAATCGAACCACGAAATTCCAGCCTTGTTCGACAAGGGTGGAAACTGGATTTTTACAGTCAGTTATCTCCCTTGCCTCGTATTCTCTTTCTATCCAGAGCTAGTATTTTGGTAATTATATTGGTAATCTGCGATCGTGAAAAACATGTACTGGACCCAGGGGTAAGTGTAGGTTTACTGAAATATAGAGAATGTGGCCTCGGGAAGATGGGTTTAACTCAGCTTCTACAGTATTGTTGTCATCGCTTTATATGAGGGGCCGTCGGAGGGCCTAGTGGTTAAAGCGTTCGCTCGTCACGCCGCAGACCCGGGTTCGATTCCCGACATGGGTACAATGTGTGAAGCCCATTTCTGGTGTCCCCCGCCGTGATATTGCTGGAATATTGCTAAAAGCGGCGTAAAACCATACTCACTCACTCACTCGCGTTATATGGCTGTGATGACATCAATGTGATGTAAAAGTTCAACTTACAGTAAAGTTCCTAATAATATATGTTATCACTTTTTATGTGATATCAATGTAATGTAAAAGTTCAACTTACAGTAAAGTTCCTAATAATATATGTTGTCATCACTTTTTATGTGATATCAATGTAATGTAAAAGTTCAACTTACAGTAAAGTTCCTAATAATACGTGTTGTCATCGCTATGTATGTCTGTGATCTTTTTGATATGATGAAAACTCCACTCCAGTCCAATTGTGTCACTTCCAGCCGGCTTCAAGGGCGATGTCCACATGTTGATGAAGTGGTTGTTGCCAGGTGTTGTCAAGACCGTGTTTAATCTCGACGACAAACTACTTGTCAAGCTATTCAGTCAAGTTGGTACTTCTTTTGAGATGCTTTTGTTCCCTCTCCAGTTGATTTATTGTTTAAAAGTCAGGCTGAACTTGACATTAAGCGGAAAAGTTTGTCAAATTTAGCACAAATTTAATTAAGATTTTATAACATTAATTATTTTAACTAAACATACTTAATGACTATTCCTAAGTATTACACTTCAATATCTTGTTGGGTTCTGAAGGATGAGAGGGAATGGATGGCCCAGTCGTCTGAGGTGCCGCGATTCGCTGTGCAGAATTGCGTACTTTGGGCTTCAACATATGATTGTAGGTTTTAATCCCGGTTCGCCCCGATTATTTCTAGGTTTGTCAGCACCATACCCATGCTCGTGGGTTTCACGCCTGAGACCTGCATCACTTCGCACTTTCCTCCCACATTAAGCTGACATGCCGTGATATAACTGAAATACTGTTGAAAGCGGATTTAAACCCATCTCACTCACTCACTGAAATTTGTATGGGTCTTCATGGCTTGCAGTGCATGTATGATACGTGTCGATGTATTCGTCACCATAACATGCAGCTTTTTAAATTGAGGGCCTGAAGAGTTTGGTCATGTTGTATTTTCAAAACTTTAGGATCGCAAGTGAGTGAGTGAGTTGGGTTTTACGCCGCTTTTAACAGTATTCCACTTATATCGCGGCGAGTCAGCTTAATGTGGGAGGAAAGCCCGAAGTGATGCAGGTCTCTGACGTTTACCACTTCGGTGAAACCCACGAGCACGGGTATGGTGCTGACAAACCTAGAAACATAATCGGGGCGAACTGGGATTCGAACCCACAATCATAGGTTTCTGGCGTGCCCAAGGGACGCAACTCTGCACAGCGAATCGTGGTGCCTTAGACGACTGGGCCACCCGTGTCCCCCTTTAGGATAGTGAAGCCAAGTAATTAAGAATAGTGTGTTTTAAGCGATGCTGTCAAATGTCCAATTGTGGCATTTTGGGGGTATGCATTTCTGATCTTCATATTTCACAGGAGGGTTTCTGTACCAGAAGATGTGTTATGTAAGCAGTGTTGTAGATGAAAAGAAATTAATATTTTGTTTGAATTTTTTATGATTTTTATAAAAAATTATATAAATTGTATTCTTATTAATTTCTTAATGGACCGCCTCCGTGGTCTAGTGGTAGAGCGTCCGCCCGGAGAGCGGAAGGTCCGGGGTTCGATCCCCAGCCGCGTCATACCAAAAGACGTTAAAAGATGGTACTTGTTGTTACCCTGTCTGGCGCTTGGCATTAAGGGGCTAAAACAAGGACTGGTCGGCTCGGAGTCAGTATACTGTGTCTGAGTGGGATATTCATGTTAAACTGCGGCATGGTATCTCAGTGAGCTAGCACTATAAATTGGCATTAGTCCGGACTAGTACAAGCAGCCACACAAACACACACACGTACAGCTGTACATGCACGTCGCTATATAAGTGCAATAATCTTGGACGCGACGTTAAACCCCATTTCACCTCACCTAATTTCTTAATGAAGCTGAAAATGGATGATAGTGTCATGTTTTTTTATGTTTGTGTGCAGATTTTTGATACAAATCAGAAGGCGATGGAGGAGGATCTAGACCAGGTATGTTATAGGTTTTGTCTTGTTTCAGCTTGTTCAATGATGGACAGAAAAGACGAGATATAACAAGGGTCCTCTTTGAACCCCTGGAACTGTCAAATGTGAGGGGGCGGTCGGGTAGCCCAGTGGTTAAAGCGTTCGCTTGTCATGCCGAAGACCCGGGTTTGATTCCCGACATGGGTACAATGTGTGAAGCCCATTTCTGGTGTCCCCCGCTGTGATATTGCTGGAATATTGCTAAAAGCGGAGTAAAACCATACTCACTCACTCTCTCACTCAAATGTCAGAGTTACTGCTCACTTTGAAATATCGGTATCAAATTAGCAGACATGCTCATTCTGTAAAGTCTGATGAATGCCTTTTTTATTTCTTACACTTGCAAATGTTTTAATTAGACATAAGAATGGCTAAAATAAGTAAAATAGGCTGATTTTATATTTCTACTTCAAGAGAAAATCTAGATTTGAACAAATCTGTGGCCCAAAATATACCATATGTTTCTGTTGACTTTTATCATATCATGGGTGGGTTTCTCGGCAGGATTAAGCCAACTGTTAAAAACGATATCTGTTGGAGTCAAATGCGGATAGAGATGCAAATATCAAAGGTCAAGTAGGGACTACTTTCACAGTTTATAAACAAACATGGCGTCGCCCTTGTCATTCGGCGATCAAGTCAGAATTAACCATCAGGAATCTCAAGAAACAATTGGGATAATGCTATCATTGTCAATATACTGTCTAATATACTGAAACTCAGTGTCTAACTGTGATGTAGCTAAGACATTTTTCAAGTTTGGGCAATTTTGGAGATATAAATTGCTAAACTTTTTTGCGAGAACACTTTAGCCAAACGGGATCAGTTTTCATATCTGTGCTTGTACCTGCGGCTTGGAACCTTTCCATAACTTCGTAACGTTATGGCAGGACAGGCTGACTGTCCACAATGCCTGATTGGCTGTGACATTAGACTGGGGTTAGAGTTGCCTCCCTTTGATAAAGGGCAGTTACTCTATCGGACAGACCAATGGATTGCCTCAAAAGGCAAGTTAAACAATTTGTGTAGGCAATTGTTGTTTTGCATATATGTAGCTATGCCACTGTATAAGAAACAGGTTTCAGTTGGAACTATTTTGGCTACTGTCACTGTCCGACTGACACATTACTTACCCTCTGACTTAATATATATTAATGCGCACATTCCAGGAAAACTTGCAACGTTTAGGTAATGTTTGTGAGAGATGGTTTGTGAGATTTGTGCATAGAATTAAAGAATGACATTATATGATAAAGAGGTTATCACGCTTGTGTGTTTAGGGATGTTAAATGTCCTGTATTAGAAATAAACACTTTGTGATCAGCTCGCCAAGGCTCGTGATAACGTCTATTTATTGACATCTTCTGAATAATCAGCTTCAATATTAGAAAACCGCTTGCCCCCGAACTAAAAAAGATTAAGATTAGGGACACATTTAGCATTATCTATACATTAAGTGTTGTTGTAGGACCAATTCTAAGATGCCTCACTATAAGATCAAAGGCGATGACTGTTCTTTATCCTGCAGTAATGTACATTTTTTTAGTTACTTCATAATGGTGTGATCTCACAATGCGGTTAAAACTACCTCCCATATGAACTAACATGTCCTTGGTAACACCCTTCTTTCAATAGTGTCAAGATTTGTCAAGCAAGATAGCACATCCACAACAATAATGGATCAGTGAAATATGTATCTTTAAACTTGTTGAATAATTGAATGTTATTGCCTGGAAGAAATATGGCAAGGTGATGTCAGCCAGCTCTTACAAACATTCGAACCACGGTGTCCATAGCACAGCAGCCACAAAGTTGTCCGATGCCCACAGAATTATGGCTTTGTGTCTTTGGCACAGGCGTTGGCAATCCATGTAGCGTGGCACACCTGTTGCTCAGTGTTGCGCATGTAGCAACATGCTGCCGTCGAACATAACGAAAGCTGTTGCTCTTCCTCAGCTATGGGTCACGCCATATCACGCTCCAGGCCCGATTCACTTGGGTTGGAACTGTACTAACGTCAAAGCACTTGTACGCAAGCATCCTTGTGCTTTAACTGTGATAGTTCAGGGCAAAACTATACTTTATTACAGTACACGGGGGTAGAGCAAACTCTATTTCTTTATTGTTGGATAAACAAAGTAAAGTTCTCTTTCATATGATTTTGTATGAATTAAATTTTTTTGCTAATTTTTCAACTTGTGCGGATAATGTGGGCCAAAGAGCGCCCTTTTTATACATATTTCGGAGATAAACCTGTTGTGTTTTGAAATTTTAGAAATCTGAAGATAAGATACCTCTTATTTCAATTGGGAACCCAATCTCATTAAAATCAGACCTTAGTTCTTGCTACCGCTAAACAAAGATCTGAGGACATCCAATTACGGGTCACGTCAGACCGACCTTGCATGAACCTTGACCGACTAATGGAATGACCAATCAGAAACCAGCTTTCTCGTGCTTTACGGCACAAATTCCAAATTGGCGACTACGCTTCGAAACATATTTTGACAAATTCTCGATTACAAATTTGAAACCTTAACAAAAAAACATTCTGGAATGACTAATAGATGGTCTAGAATGTAAGGATTCAGCGACGCACTGATTGGTCGGATGAAAGGTCGTTCTGACGTGACCTCAAATGGGATGTCTTCAGATGTTGGTTTAGCGGTAGTGAGAACTAGGGCTTCAGCGTTCCTCAGCGTCATGGTAGAATTATATGTATATCACAGTGTGTCCTGGTATGTGTGACTCTGTGTACAGTAAACTTTGTTTATAATGAACACGCTTAGAATGAACTGACCATATTACAAACTTATTTTTTAGTACCGGCCAGTTGTTGTATACATGCTGTATATATATAAAGTTTGTAGTCCCTTTGAGTTCGTTATAACCGTAGTTTACTGTATATTACTGCTTAATGTGTGTTTGTACAGGGAGATGTGTCCAGGACAGTCAAGGTGTGTTTTGAGAAAAGCAAAAATGTGACACCATTGAAGGAGAGTATGGTGTCCTTGAGAGAGGTGTGTAAAATAGTCTGTATATATAATTTCTATATCAGCCTATCATGTCGGGACCAATATAGATATATTGCCCTAGTGTGTTATAAAGAGGATAGTGATATTGCCTAGTCTGCCTGATAATGATGATAAACTAGATGTGAAAAGAACTGGTTTCCTTAGTCATGAATACAGAGGTTAATGTTGGTTGGTTGGTTTGTTTGTTGTTTAACGCCGCATTCAGCAATATTCCAGCTATATGACGGCGATCTGTAAATAATCGAGTCTGGACCAGACAATCCAGTGATTAATATCAGGAGCATCGATCCACGCCATTGGGATTGATGACATGCATCAACCAAGTCAGCGAGCCTGACCACCCGATTCCGTTAGTCGCCTTCTACGACAAGCATAGTCACCTTTAACAGCAAGCATGGGTTGCTGAAGACCTATTCTATGAATCTTCACGGGTCAGAGGCTAATGAGAGACATGGGACAGAAGGATTGGCCAGTGTTTTTAGGTTAGATCTTTAGTTGTCAGATGCTAGCAGAATAGCAGTACGGCTTAATGACAACAATACCAACATGTGTCCTGATAATAATAATACCGTATTCGACGTAATAAGCCCCCAGGTCGCTCTCAAAATAAGAAAAAGGGGCTAAAATAAAATTTTGGTGAGAAAACCCCCCAGAGTTGAACGATTGTAAATTTCGTGGACAGCCTGAAATGATACAAAGAATTATACACATTAGATATATTTTTCAAAATTTAATTGCCCATAATTAAGGGTGCATATAACACATGAGTCTGTATTATACACGAATAAATAAGTCTTGTGTACATTGATCAATCGGAAGGGGTGCTAATTGGGATTGTTAACTAGCCAATGTAGTAGCAAATATCACCGTGGGCGCTTATCAGAGCGGGGTGCTTATTACGTCGAATACGGTAATGATATGGTGTATGTTTAATATTCTCCATGTTATGATGCAGTGTTTGACACAGGTCCAAGGTACCGGCACAAAGAAAAGTGTACTGGGACCTGTTCCACAAAGCGAACTTAGTGCTATGTTGGTCGTAACTCCCATACTTTATCATAGGCTTACGATCAACGTAGCGCTAACATCGCTTTGTGGAACGGAGCCCTGGTCCTGCTGGGTCTCTACTTGACCAAGAAAGGTCTTAAATCACAGAAACTTCATCATGTTCACCAACAAGTGAGCGTGCATACTTGGACTGAGAACCAGTGAAGGAGGTGACTCCTGAACCATGCAGGGTTGTTTAGGGTCATGACTGTAGACGTCTTGTGTTTCAGATCCATGGCCTCCTCACTTCACTGTCTCAGTCCACCTCGGAGAAAGGAATACTCAAGATGCTGTCCAAAATCATCAAGAGGTGATTTGAGATGTAGCATGCGAGGTATAGCCCAGGCATCCCAGGGCAATCCTCAAAACTTTTAAACTGGTCCCTGAACAGACTCTGATCACACATTCACTAACCTTGATCCAACATTTACTGACCCATGATCCAACATTTACTGATCCATGATCCAATATTTACTGATCCATGATCCAACATTTACTGACCACCATGACCCAACATTTACTGACCACCATGACCCAACATTTACTGACCACCATGACCCAACATTTACTGACCACCATGACCCAACATTTACTGACCACCATGACCCAACATTTACTGACTACCATGACCCAACATTTACTGACCACCATGACCCAACATTTACTGACCACCATGACCCAACATTTACTGACCACCATGACCCAACATTTACTGACTACCATGACCCAACATTTACTGACCACCATGACCCAACATTTACTGACTACCATGACCCAACATTTACTGACCACCATGACCCAACATTTACTGACCACCATGACCCAACATTTACTGACTACCATGACCCAACATTTACTGACTTCCATGACCCAACATTTACTGACTACCATGACCCAACATTTACTGACCACCATGACCCAACATTTACTGACTACCATGACCCAACATTTACTGACCACCATGACCCAACATTTACTGACTACCATGATCCAACATTTACTGATGTATGATCCAACATTTACTGACTACCATGATCCAACATTTACTGACTACCATGATCCAACATTTACTGACCCATGATCCAACATTTACAGACCCATGATCCAACATTTACTGACCACCATGACCCAACATTTACTGACCACCATGACCCAACATTTACTGACCACCATGACCCAACATTTACTGACTACCATGATCCAACATTTACTGACCACCATGACCCAACATTTACTGACTACCATGACCCAACATTTACTGACCACCATGACCCAACATTTACTGACTACCATGACCCAACATTTACTGACCACCATGACCCAACATTTACTGACCACCATGATCCAACATTTACTGACCCATGATCCAACATTTACTGACCACCAAGACCCAACATTTACTGATGTATGATCCAACATTTACTTGCCACCATGACCCAACATTCACTGACCCCCATGATCCAACATTTACTAATCCATGATCCAATATTCACTGACCACCATGATCCAACATTTACTGATGCATGATCCAACATTTACTGACCCATGATCCAACATTTACTGATGTATGATCCAACATTTACTGATTCATGATCCAACATTACTGATGTATGATCCAATATTTACTGACCCATGATCCAATATTTACTAATGTGTGATCCAACATTTACTGACCCATGATCCAACATTTACTGATGCATGATCCAACATTTACTGATCCATGATCCAATATTTACTGATGTATGATCCAATATTTACTTACCCATGATCCAACATTTACTGATGTATGATCCAACATTTACTGATTCATGTTCCAATATTTACTGATGTATGATCCAACATTTACTGATCCAGGATCCAATATTTACTGACAACCATAATCCAACATTTACTGACCCATGATCCAACATTTACCGACCACCATGATCCAACATTTACTGATGTATAATCCAACATTTACTGATCCATGATCAAATATTTACTGACCACCATAATCCAACATTTACTCACCCTTGATCCAACATTTACTGACCCCCATGATCCAACATTTATTGACCACCATGACCCAACATTTACTGACCCATGATCCAACATTTACTGACCACCATGATCCAACATTTACTGACCACCATGATCCGACATTTACTGACCACCATGATCAAACATTTACTGACCCATGATCCAACATTTACTGACCACCATGATCAAACATTTACTGACCACCATGATCCGACATTTACTGACCACCATGATCCAACATTTACTGTTGTATGATCCAACATTTACTGACTACCATGATCCAACATTTACTGTTGTATGATCCAACATTTACTGACCACCATGATCCAACATTTACTGACACCATGACCCAACATTTACTGTTGTATGATCCAACATTTACTGACTACCATGATCCAACATTTACTGACCACCATGATCCAACATTTACTGACACCATGACCCAACATTTACTGTTGTATGATCCAACATTTACTGACACCATGACCCAACATTTACTGTTGTATGATCCAACATTTACTGACTACCAAGACCCAACGTTTACTGACCACCATGATCCAACATTTACTGACCACCATGATCCAACATTTACTGACACCATGACCCAACATTTACTGTTGTATGATCCAACATTTACTGACACCATGACCCAACATTTACTGTTGTATGATCCAACATTTACTGACTACCATGACCCAACATTTACTGACCCATGATACAACATTTACTGACCACCAAGACCCAACATTTACTGACTAGAATGATCCAACATCTACATCTGACAATGCCATGAAACAATTATCTTTCATCCTTTGAGGTTGAAGTTTGTCATGTGATGGGCTTGTTTGTTTCAGATGTACAAGTGATGGGCTTGTTTGTTTCAGATGTACCAGCGATGATCTGATGATGGTAGTTCGCGTCATCAAAGACGACCTTGGCATCAACGCGAAGGCAAAACATCTGTAGGTAAATCGTCCTTGATTGGTCAGTGTTTCATAGCTCCACTCTATTATGGTATTCACCCTGGACACGTTCACAACCAAAGCTTCATTTCAAAAGTGACAACACCGTCTCCATGTTTCTGATCAACTTTTGCTCAGAATTACACATGAATTTGGGGACTGTGAGATAGCCTAGTAGTTGAAGCATTCGCCCTTAGCAGCGAAGGCTCTGGTGCGATTCCCCAAATGAGTACAAAGTGTGAAGCCCATTTCTTGTGTTCCCTTCCATGAGATTACTGCAATATTTCTGTCATAGCGACTGATTTACGACATCCATTGTCTGAAGAACATTTGATTGCAAAGGCTCATTACCCTGGAGCCATGACATCTATATGCCTTGAAACACTTAATTACTGTTATTTATAAGATGCTAATCCTATTTGTTAATCCCCATTTTTGTGTACATCGACCGTCTGCCATCCTGAACAGGATGTGCAAGTATGTCACTGATGATTTACTGTTTACATTTATATTTATTACTTACTAAATGTCAGGTGACCTTGGCTATATAAGCCTTGGTCCAGAGGAGATTGGGAAGGAGAAGAAACGTCTTACCCTTAGCCTAGCTACAAACATTAAATCATCAGTGACATACTTGCACATCTTTAGACAATGGGTGTCGTAAATCAGTCACCATGACATTTCTAAAAGCGGGATAAAACCATACTTATAGCTAAAATGGATAGAATTATCATGAAACCCCCCGCATGTTATCAGAAATCAGCGGGCCACTGTAACTTGATAATGCCCTCATATTGCTTGACGACGGCCATTATCACGCCCGTTGTTAGGTGATGTCATAGGGTAGGGATAGGTGACGTCACGTTCAATAGCGACGTCACCTGGTTTGTTCTATGACGTTTCCATATTTGTAAAAGTGGGTCACTGACATTTGTGTTGATTGCAGTAAATGTTTCAAAACCGATATTGTTGTTTCTTTTTATTTGATAACAAATTCTATCCATTTTAGCTATAATAATGGTAACACTATTTTTCAGGGCATTATCATTTGCAGAAGCCCTTGGTCTTTTCAACTGCCCTTCTTTGTCGGACAGTTAATGGAAGACCTCAGGCTTCTGCAAAGGATAATGCCCTGAAAAATAGTGTTTCCCTTATATTACTCACTAATCAGAATGGGAATATGTCGTAGTTCCACATCAATAATTGAGGCCTCAGCTGTATTAGCCCTCTAAAGACTTACTAGAATCAGAAGCCTGAAAAATACGAACCTTTAGCTGGAAAGTAATTTTCCTGACCAGTGATGAATATTAAGGTGGGAACACATTCCCAGTCCATTTTGAGACCTCCCACAATCTCATTAAAATCAGATCTTAGTTCTCGCTACCGCTAAACAAAGATCTGAAGACATCCCATTAGGGGTCACGTCAGAACGACCTTTTATCCGATCAATCAGAGCGTCGCTTACCAGATTATGAAAGTGACAGTTGGAATGTGATTTCTAATCATGCAACCTCGAAAACTTTAACATTGGGTATTCTGAACGATAGTTACGTGTTTGACGACTGAATCCTTACAATCTAGACCATCTATTAGCCATTCCAGAATGTTTTTTTCGTTCAGGTTTCAAATTTGTAATCGAGAATTTTGTCAAAAATGTTTCGGGGCGTAATCGCCATTTTGAAATTAGTGGCGTAAAGCACGAGAAAGCTGCCTTCTGATTGGTCATTCAATTGATCGGTCAAAGTTCGCACAAGGTCGGTATGATGTGACCCATAATGGGATGTCCTCAGATCTTTGTTTAGCAGTAGCGAGAACTAAGGTCTGATTTGAATGAGATTGGACCTCCCACAGCAAGGGGAGTGAAGTGCTGGGGACACTGCTGCTTGTTTCAATCATGAAAGAGACTGTGTAACTTCTTTGGATGGCTATTTATGGCAGTTTAGAGTCATCTTTATCTTTGATCACAGATTAAATGGCCTTCACCCAAATGCATATCAAGCCTTCCAGATTTCTCAGAACCTGAAGGATGTCGTGGAGAGGGTTCAAGCAAACACACTGGAGAGCATGCCAGGCTTGAAGGAGAAGGAGGTGAGAATCTGAGCCTCACCCTTGACTCGTATATTCCCATAGTCAGTCTTCAGTACTTCCTATGTTGTCAGTCTCCCTTACTTCCCATGTTGTCAGTCTCCTGTACTTCCCATGTTGTCAGTCTCCCATACTTCCCATGTTGTCAGTCTCCTGTACTTCCCATGTTGTCAGTCTCCCATACTTCCCATGTTGTCAGTCTCCTGTACTTCGCATGTTGTCAGTCTCCCATACTTTCCATGTTGTCAGTCTCCCATACTTCCCATGTTGTCAGTCTCCCGTACTTCCCATGATGTCAGTCTCCCATACTTCCCATGTTGTCAGTCTCCCATACTTCCCATGTTATCAGTCTCCCATACTTCCCATGTCAGTCTCCCTTACTTCCCATGATGTCAGTCTCCTGTACTTCGCATGTTGTCAGTCTCCCATACTTCCCATGTTGTCAGTCTCCTGTACTTCGCATGTTGTCAGTCTCCCATACTTTCCATGTTGTCAGTCTCCCATACTTCCCATGTTGTCAGTCTCCCGTACTTCCCATGATGTCAGTCTCCCATACTTCCCATGTTGTCAGTCTCCCATACTTCCCATGTTATCAGTCTCCCATACTTCCCATGCAGTCTCCCATACTTCCCATGTTGTCAGTCTCCCGTACTTTCCATGTTGTCAGTCTCCCATACTTCCCATGTTGTCAGTCTCCTGTACTTCCCATGTTGTCAGTCTCCTGTACTTCCCATGTTGTCAGTCTCCTGTACTTCCCATGTTGTCAGTCTCCTGTATTTCCCATGTTATCAGTCTCCCATACTTTCCATGTTGTCAGTCTCCCATACTTCCCATGTTGTCAGTCTCCTGTACTTCCCATGTTGTCAGTCTCCAGTACTTCCCATGATGTCAGTCTCCCGTACTTCCCATGTTGTCAGTCTCCCATACTTCCCATGTTATCAGTCTCCCATACATTCCATGATGTCAGTCTCCCATACTTTCCATGTTGTCAGTCTCCAGTACTTCCCATGATGTCAGTCTCCCATACTTTCCATGATGTCAGTCTCCCATACTTTCCATGTTGTCAGTCTCCCATACTTCCCATGTTGTCAGTCTCCTGTACTTCCCATGTTGTCAGTCTCCTGTACTTCCCATGTTGTCAGTCTCCAATACTTCCCATGTTGTCAGTCTCCTGTACTTCCCATGTTGTCAGTCTGAAGTACTTCCCATGATGTCAGTCTCCCATACTTTCCATGTTGTCAGTCTCCCATACTTCCCATGATGTCAGTCTCCCGTACTTCCCATGTTGTCAGTCTCCCATACTTCCCATGTTATCAGTCTCCCATACTTCCCATGTCAGTCTCCCATACTTTCCATGTTGTCAGTCTCCCATACTTCCCATGTTGTCAGTCTCCAGTACTTCCCATGATGTCAGTCTCCCATACTTTCCATGTTTACAGTCTCCCATACTTCCCATGTTGTCAGTCGCCCATACTTCCCATGTTGTCAGTCTCCCATACTTCCCATGTTGTCAGTCTCCTGTACTTCCCATGTTGTCAGTCTCCAGTACTTCCCATGTTGTCAGTCTCCCATACTTCCCATGTTGTCAGTCTCCCATACATTCCATGATGTCAGTCTCCCATACTTTCCATGTTGTCAGTCTCCCATACTTCCCATGTTGTCAGTCTCCTGTACTTCCCATGTTGTCAGTCTCCAGTACTTCCCATGATGTCAGTCTCCAGTACTTCCCATGTTGTCAGTCTCCCATACTTCCCATGTTTGTCAGTCTCCCATACATTCCATGATGTCAGTCTCCCATACTTTCCATGTTGTCAGTCTCCCATACTTCCCATGTTGTCAGTCTCCTGTACTTCCCATGTTGTCAGTCTCCAGTACTTCCCATGATGTCAGTCTCCCGTACTTCCCATGTTGTCAGTCTCCCATACTTCCCATGTTATCAGTCTCCCATACATTCCATGATGTCAGTCTCCCATACTTTCCATGTTGTCAGTCTCCAGTACTTCCCATGATGTCAGTCTCCCATACTTTCCATGATGTCAGTCTCCCATACTTTCCATGTTGTCAGTCTCCCATACTTCCCATGTTGTCAGTCTCCGATACTTCCCATGTTGTCAGTCTCCTGTACTTCCCATGTTGTCAGTCTCCTGTACTTCCCATGTTGTCAGTCTCCAATACTTCCCATGTTGTCAGTCTCCTGTACTTCCCATGTTGTCAGTCTCCAGTACTTCCCATGATGTCAGTCTCCCATACTTTCCATGTTGTCAGTCTCCCATACTTCCCATGATGTCAGTCTCCCGTACTTCCCATGTTGTCAGTCTCCCATACTTCCCATGTTATCAGTCTCCCATACTTCCCATGTCAGTCTCCCGTACTTTCCATGTTGTCAGTCTCCCATACTTCCCATGTTGTCAGTCTCCAGTACTTCCCATGATGTCAGTCTCCCATACTTTCCATGTTTACAGTCTCCCATACTTCCCATGTTGTCAGTCGCCCATACTTCCCATGTTGTCAGTCTCCCATACTTCCCATGTTGTCAGTCCTCTGTACTTCCCATGTTGTCAGTCTCCTGTACTTCCCATGTTGTCAGTCTTCTGTACTTCCCATGTTGTCAGTCTCCTGTACTTCCCATGTTGTCAGTCCTCTGTACTTCCCATGTTGTCAGTCTCCCATACTTCCCATGTTGTCAGTCTCCTGTACTTCCCATGTTGTCAGTCTCCTGTACTTCCCATGTTGTCAGTCTCCTGTACTTCCCATGTTGTCAGTCTCCCGTACTTCCCATGTTGTCAGTCTCCCATACTTCCCATGTTGTCAGTCTCATGTACTTCCCATGTTGTCAGTCTCCTGTACTTCCCATGTTGTCTGTATCCCATACTTCCCATGTTGTCAGTCTCCTGTACTTCCCATGTTGTCAGTCTCCTGTACTTCCCATGTTGTCGGTCTCCCGTACTTCCCATGTTGTCAGTCTCCCATACTTCCCATGTTGTCAGTCTCCCATACTTCCCATGTTGTCAGTCTCCTGTACTTCCCATGTTGTCAGTCTCCTGTACTTCCCATGTTGTCAGTCTCCTGTACTTCCCATGTTGTCTGTATCCCATACTTCCCATGTTGTCAGTCTCCCATACTTCCCATGTTGTCAGTCTCCCGTACTTCCCATGTTGTCAGTCTCCCATACTTCCCATGTTGTCAGTCTCCCATACTTCCCATGTTGTCAGTCTCCCGTACTTCCCATGTTGTCAGTCTCCCATACTTCCCATGTTGTCAGTCTCCCATACTTCCCATGTTGTCAGTATCCCATACTTCCCATGTTGTCAGTCTCCTGTACTTCCCATGTTGTCAGTC
This sequence comes from Haliotis cracherodii, assembly GCF_022045235.1. Lineage (NCBI taxonomy): Eukaryota > Metazoa > Mollusca > Gastropoda > Lepetellida > Haliotidae > Haliotis > Haliotis cracherodii. Next base: position 13,889,324 of record NW_027266278.1, read on the forward strand.
TCCTGTACTTCCCATGTTGTCAGTCACCATACTTCCCATGTTGTCAGTCTCCTGTACTTCCCATGTTGTCAGTCTCCCGTACTTCCCATGTTGTCGGTCTCCCGTACTTCCCATGTTGTCAGTCTCCCATACTTCCCATGTTGTCAGTCTCCTGTACTTCCCATGTTGTCAGTCTCCCGTACTTCCCATGTTGTCAGTATCCCATACTTCCCATGTTGTCAGTCTCCTGTACTTCCCATGTTGTCAGTCTCCTGTACTTCCCATGTTGTCAGTCACCATACTTCCCATGTTGTCAGTCTCCTGTACTTCCCATGTTGTCAGTCTCCCGTACTTCCCATGTTGTCTGTATCCCATACTTCCCATGTTGTCGGTCTCCCATACTTCCCATGTTGTCAGTCTCCCATACTTCCCATGTTGTCAGTCTCCCGTACTTCCCATGTTGTCAGTCTCCCATACTTCCCATGTTGTCAGTCTCCCGTACTTCCCATGTTGTCAGTCTCCCATACTTCCCATGTTGTCAGTCTCCCATACTTTCCATGTTGTCAGTCTCCCATACTTCCCATGTTGTCAGTCTCCCATACTTCCCATGTTGTCAGTCACCATACTTCCCATTTTGTCAGTCTCATGTACTTCCCATGTTGTCAGTCTCCCATACTTCCCATGTTGTCAGTCTCCCGTACTTCCCATGTTGTCAGTCTCCCGTACTTCCCTTGTTGTCAGTCTCCCATACTTCCCATGTTGTCAGTCTCCCATACTTCCCATGTTGTCAGTCTCCCATACTTCCCATGTTGTCAGTCTCCCGTACTTCCCATGTTGTCAGTCTCCCATACTTCCCATGTTATCAGTCTCCCATACATTCCATGATGTCAGTCTCCCATACTTTCCATGTTGTCAGTCTCCAGTACTTCCCATGATGTCAGTCTCCCATACTTTCCATGATGTCAGTCTCCCATACTTTCCATGTTGTCAGTCTCCCATACTTCCCATGTTGTCAGTCTCCGATACTTCCCATGTTGTCAGTCTCCTGTACTTCCCATGTTGTCAGTCTCCTGTACTTCCCATGTTGTCAGTCTCCAATACTTCCCATGTTGTCAGTCTCCTGTACTTCCCATGTTGTCAGTCTCCAGTACTTCCCATGATGTCAGTCTCCCATACTTTCCATGTTGTCAGTCTCCCATACTTCCCATGATGTCAGTCTCCCGTACTTCCCATGTTGTCAGTCTCCCATACTTCCCATGTTATCAGTCTCCCATACTTCCCATGTCAGTCTCCCATACTTTCCATGTTGTCAGTCTCCCATACTTCCCATGTTGTCAGTCTCCAGTACTTCCCATGATGTCAGTCTCCCATACTTTCCATGTTTACAGTCTCCCATACTTCCCATGTTGTCAGTCGCCCATACTTCCCATGTTGTCAGTCTCCCATACTTCCCATGTTGTCAGTCCTCTGTACTTCCCATGTTGTCAGTCTCCTGTACTTCCCATGTTGTCAGTCTCCTGTACTTCCCATGTTGTCAGTCTCCTGTACTTCCCATGTTGTCAGTCTCCTGTACTTCCCATGTTGTCAGTCTCCCGTACTTCCCATGTTGTCAGTCTCCCGTACTTCCCATGTTGTCAGTCTCCCATACTTCCCATGTTGTCAGTCTCCTGTACTTCCCATGTTGTCAGTCTCCTGTACTTCCCATGTTGTCTGTATCCCATACTTCCCATGTTGTCAGTCTCCTGTACTTCCCATGTTGTCAGTCTCCTGTACTTCCCATGTTGTCGGTCTCCCGTACTTCCCATGTTGTCAGTCTCCCATACTTCCCATGTTGTCAGTCTCCCATACTTCCCATGTTGTCAGTCTCCTGTACTTCCCATGTTGTCTGTATCCCATACTTCCCATGTTGTCAGTCTCCCATACTTCCCATGTTGTCAGTCTCCCGTACTTCCCATGTTGTCAGTCTCCCATACTTCCCATGTTGTCAGTCTCCCATACTTCCCATGTTGTCAGTATCCCATACTTCCCATGTTGTCAGTCTCCTGTACTTCCCATGTTGTCAGTCTCCTGTACTTCCCATGTTGTCAGTCACCATACTTCCCATGTTGTCAGTCTCCTGTACTTCCCATGTTGTCAGTCTCCCGTACTTCCCATGTTGTCGGTCTCCCGTACTTCCCATGTTGTCAGTCTCCCATACTTCCCATGTTGTCAGTCTCCTGTACTTCCCATGTTGTCAGTCTCCCGTACTTCCCATGTTGTCAGTATCCCATACTTCCCATGTTGTCAGTCTCCTGTACTTCCCATGTTGTCAGTCTCCTGTACTTCCCATGTTGTCAGTCACCATACTTCCCATGTTGTCAGTCTCCTGTACTTCCCATGTTGTCAGTCTCCCGTACTTCCCATGTTGTCTGTATCCCATACTTCCCATGTTGTCGGTCTCCCGTACTTCCCATGTTGTCAGTCTCCCATACTTCCCATGTTGTCAGTCTCCCGTACTTCCCATGTTGTCAGTCTCCCATACTTCCCATGTTGTCAGTCTCCCGTACTTCCCATGTTGTCAGTCTCCCATACTTCCCATGTTGTCAGTCTCCCATACTTTCCATGTTGTCAGTCTCCCATACTTCCCATGTTGTCAGTCTCCCATACTTCCCATGTTGTCAGTCACCATACTTCCCATTTTGTCAGTCTCATGTACTTCCCATGTTGTCAGTCTCCCATACTTCCCATGTTGTCAGTCTCCCGTACTTCCCATGTTGTCAGTCTCCCGTACTTCCCTTGTTGTCAGTCTCCCATACTTCCCATGTTGTCAGTCTCCCATACTTCCCATGTTGTCAGTCTCCCATACTTCCCATGTTGTCAGTCTCCCGTACTTCCCATGTTGTCAGTCTCCCATACTTCCCATGTTGTCAGTCTCCAGTACTTCCCATGTTGTCAGTCTCCCGTACTTCCCATGTTGTCAGTCTCCCATACTTCCCATGTTGTCAGTCTCCTGTACTTCCCATGTTGTCAGTCTCCAGTACTTCCCATGTTGTCAGTCTCCCATACTTCCCATGTTGTCAGTCTCCAGTACTTCCCATGTTGTCAGTCTCCCATACTTCCCATGTTGTCAGTCTCCAGTACTTCCCATGTTGTCAGTCTCCCGTACTTCCCATGTTGTCAGTCTCCTGTACTTTCCATGTTGTCAGTCTCCCATACTTCCCATGTTGTCAGTCTCCCATACTTCCCATGTTGTCAGTCTCCAGTACTTCCCATGTTGTCAGTCTCCCGTACTTCCCATGTTGTCAGTCTCCCATACTTCCCATATTGTCAGTCTCCCATACTTCCCATGTTGTCAGTCTCCAGTACTTCCCATGTTGTCAGTCTCCCATACTTCCCATGTTGTCAGTCTCCCATACTTCCCATGTTGTCAGTCTCCCATACTTTCCATGTTGTCAGTCTCCTGTACTTCCCATGTTGTCAGTCTCCCATACTTCCCATGTTGTCAGTCTCCCGTACTTCCCATGTTGTCAGTCTCCTATACTTCCCATGTTGTCAGTCTCCAGTACTTCCCATGTTGTCAGTCTCCCGTACTTCCCATGTTGTCAGATCCCGTTAGTCGCCTTTTATGGCAAACTTGTGTTGCTGAAGACCTATTCTACCCTGGAGCTTCATGGTGCCTACATACATTTATACCAAGTTGACTGGGAATAATTTGCTTCAGCATGTTCAGTGCTTACAAAATCACTGTAGTATCGATAACATTGATCCTTCTCTCTGGATGACAGTAGAACTCTGACAGAAGAGAAACTTATGTTGCAGCATACAAGAGATTTGCTGTGTGGTTTCTCTAAACTGATCCCACTGAGAAGTAATTCCTCATGTCCACAGAGAAGTAATTCCCCATATCCACAGAGAAGTAATTCCTCATGTCCACAGACAAGTAATTCCTCATGTCCACAGAGAAGTAATTCCCCATGTCCACAGAGAAGTAATTCCTCATGTCCACAGAGAAGTAATTCCCCATGTCCACAGAGAAGTAATACCTCATGTCCACAGAGAAGTAATTCATCATGTCCACAGAGAAGTAATTCCCCATGCCCACAGAGAAGTAATTCCCCATGCCCACAGAGAAGTAATTCCCCATGTCCACAGAGAAGTAATTCCCCATGTTCACAGAGAAGTAATTCCCCATGTCCACAGACAAGTAATTCCTCATGTCCACAGAGAAGTAATTCCTCATGTCCACAGAGAAGTAATTCCCAATGTCCACAGAGAAGTAATTCCCCATGTCCACGGAGAAGTAATTCCTCATGTCCGATGTATTTCAGCGTAAACCAGAATGCAAGACGGCCCCAGCAGCCAGCCCGTCCAACGTATCGGCCAACATCTTCACAGGCTGCAAAATATTCCTGCCAGAAACCACTGACAACTTCAAGGAGCTCAAGCAGTATATAATAGAGTATCCTTCACTTCAGTGTCAATACTTCATGGGTTTTTATACACTGTGGCTCCATATCTTGACATTGTAGCTCCATACCTTCTGTGGCTACGTACCCTAGGAGTGTGGCGCCATACTCTGACACTGTGGTTCAGTACCCTGACACTGTGGCTCAATGCCCTGACACTGTGGCTCCATACCATGACACTGTGGCTCCATACCCTGATACTGGCTCCACACCTGCTGTGGCTCCACACCTGCTGTGGCTCCATACCCTGACACTGTGGCTCCTTACCCTGACACTCTGGCTCCATGCTCTGACACTGTGGCTCCTTACCCTGACACTGTGACTCCATGCTCTGACACTGTGGCTCCATACCCTGACACTGTGGCTCCATGCTCTGACACTGTGGCTCCATACCCTGACACTGTGGCTCCATGCTCTGACACTGTGGCTCCTTACCCTGACACTCTGGCTCCATGCCCTGACACTGAGGCTCCTTACCCTGAGTGTGGCACCACGCCCTGACACTGTGGCTCCACACCCTGACAGTGACTCCATGCTCTGACACTGTGGCTCCTTACCCTGACACGGTGGCTCCATACCCTGACTGTGGCTCCACGCCCTGACGCTGTGGCTCCACGCCCTGACACTGTGGCTCCATGCCCTGACACGGTGGCTCCATACCCTGACACTGTGACTCCAAGCCCTGACACTGTGGCTCCATGCTCTGACACAATGGGTCCATGCCCTGACACTGTGGCTCTATGCCCTGACACTGTGGCTCCACGTCCTGACACTGTGGCTCCACGCCCTGACACTGTGGCTCCACGCCCTGACACTGTGGCTCCATGCCCTGACACTTTGGCTCCACGCCCTGACACTGTGGCTCCACGCCCTGACACTGTGGCTCCATGCCCTGACACTGTGGCTCCATGCCCTGACACTTTGGCTCCATACCCTGACCCTGTGACTCCACACCCTGACACTTTGGCTCCATACCCTGACACTGTGGCTCCACACCCTGACACTGTGGCTCCACACCCTGACACTGTGGCTCCACATCCTGACACTGTGGCTCCACACCCAGACACTGTGGCTCCACATCCTGACACTGTGGCTCCATACCCTGACACTGTGGCTCCACATCCTGACACTATGGCTCCATACCCTGACACTCTGGCTCCATATTGACTCTCCCAGACTTCTATTCCATGAATATGGTTTAAAAGCTGCTATGTTCTTGTCCTTAACTGTTGTCAGTTTTGACGGTGAAGTGTTGTCCGAGGCCAGCAAGAGATCAGCTACACATATCGTGTCTTCTAAAGGAAAGGTGAGTAGTATCATGGAGAAAGATGTAGCTCACCTGAAGAAATCAGGCGGCCATCTGAACACCATAGCTGGGCACACAGAGCTCCACAGCCTTTGGAGTTTCAGAAGAGATATAAAAAATGTGTAAATTAATAACTGACTGACTATTTGATGACGGACAATGTGCATAGATATAAACTCACTTGACTTTTGGTCAGGTGAGTTCAGATATTTGGGTTTTGTCAGTAGCAAGAGCTATGAAATAAAAGAACTATGTTAGAAACCATGAGGCTGGAAAATATTAAAGTGATTAAATGTCTTTGTTGTTGCTATTGATCATCGTTCTTCCATTCCAGATGAGCACAGTGAGTGGCAAGGTCAAGGTCGTGACCCCTGATTGGCTGTGGCACTCAATCAAGAAGAAACAGCTTGCATCCACTGAAGAGTACAAGCCCTAACCATGCACATTCAGACTTTTATCATGTTTTACATATAACAAATCTTAATAATACATGTGTTGGCCAGAGCTTATTCAGTTGACACGTACAGTGGCTTCAAAGGTCACAATATTGCTAAATAATACTCGCCCGATGAAGATACCACTGTTTCATAACAATAAGCTGGTATTACGCAGTGTTTAATACCAACGCACATACTTATGTACTGCGGGAACAAGTTTCACCATAAAATATATTTTATGGTCTTTTGTTTCACTAACAAACATTAAAAACTCTTAACATGCCTGGACTTATTCAATGACATTGCACTGCCTCCGTGGTCTAGTGGTAGAGCGTCCACACGGAGAGCGGAAGGTCCGGGGTTCGATCCCTGGCCGCGTCATACCAGACGTTAAAAGATGGTACTTGTTGTTACCCTGTATGGCTCTTGGTATTAAGGGGCTAAAACAAGGACTGGTCGGCTCGGAGTCAGTATACTGTGTATGAGTGGGTAATCATGTTAAACTGCGGCATGGTATCTCAGTGGGCTAGCACTATAAATCGGCATCAGTCCGGACTAGTAGAAGCAGCCACACAAACACACACATGTACATGCACGTCACTATATAAGTGCAATAATCTTGGACGCGATGTTAAACCCAATTTCACCTCACCTCAGTGACATTGCTGGTACAGATGATAGGTCATTGAGAGGACCTCATGCACAGTCAATGACCCCAGCCAAGTTGCTAGGCTCGTGTCACACAACACTGTTTCTTGCAATAGAATTCCACAAGTTACGTCAGTGGGCATTGTAATGTGATTGTAAACTTTGTGGTGCAGGTTCCTGTTCCATTAGGCAATCATAGTGCAGCGATAGTCGTAAGTTGATGCATATGGGAGACACAATAACCGTAGTGCTGCAATAGCTTTCTGGAACGGACGGATTCTAAAGGTGAGCCATTGTATGGTATTTAATTAATACATGTCAACATTTATGTGTTTGAAGTATTACTCCTTTACACTGATGTTATTTATTCATTTCGCACTGTAGGCCATCGGCCCAGTGTACATGAGTTAAGTTCTAGATAATTTTTGTCATTAAACAATTACCACGTGACTAACCACAGGTCCGGGTAGTACCCGAGTTACCCGTCCCAGCCCTAAAATCTGGTTAATATCACAGTGGAGTTCATAGTAGGGCTTAACATCAGGGATCTGGAAATAGTTTTTTGCCAATCTGACATCGTCATTTTCGTCACGCCCACCTCATATCTGAGGTGCTTGATGTCCATGCATGAATAAAAAGAATAAACTCAAGTGTCACTTTCATAACATGTATACATGATATATATACAATTTATTAACAATTCAATGAGACTAAGGGGGGAATGGGTGGCCCAGTCGTCTAAGGCGCCGCAATTCGCTGTGCAGTGTTGCCCCCCTTAGGCACGCCAGAAACCTATGATTGTGGGTTCGAATGCCAGTTCGCCCCGATTATGTTTCTAGGTTTGTCAGCACCATACCCGTGCTTATGGGTTTCACCGAAGTGGTAAACGTCTGAGGCCTGCATCACTTCGGGCTTTCCTCCCACATTAAGCTGACACGCCGGGATATAACTGTAATACTGTTAAAAGCAGCATTAAACCCAACTCACTCACAATGAGACATAGATCTAATATATATATGTTCCATTTTTCACAATATTTTACTTTTTGACCTTTATTTTATACTCAAAGTTTTGGTTAAAATTGTAATGAAATGTGTTTTTGTGTAGCTCTTGGTGTGGCTCAACACACATATATTCGTCTTTTGCAATATTGTACATTTTGACCTTTATTTGACTTAAAGCCATTAAGCAGACAATTTTGATAAAATTGTAAAGACATTTGGTTTTGTGTAGTTAGTAATGGGGCTTAACATCTGTCTGTCTGTCTGTCTGTCTGTCTATATAAACTCACCGCCAAAAGAAATGTAAACACATAGAGAAGTATGTACGTTAAATGATGTTTCCAATGTGTACCAATTAATGACAAAACTAACAATCAGTCAAGTGCTACCAAAGAGTGACTTTTCCTATCACGATATGCTGAACATGATTTTTTTAACTTTACACGCTAATCCTGCACGAGACAAATGGTGCATCTCAAGTCATGGATCTTTGACGTCACATGTGATGTGTTCATGAGCATCAGTTCACACAACATACTAGTACATGTATGTTTGATTAGGCATTGGTCCAATCTAATATCTCTTAAATATGAGCAAGTTTTCATATATAAACCAACATATATGGTGTTGATGTTTCTTTTGGCGGTGAGTATATGTACAAAATGATCCCTTTTTCACAATATTTTACATTATGACCTTTATTTGACCTTTGCCGTTTGAGTGAGTGAGTGAGTGTGGTTTTAAGCCGCTTTTAGCAATATTCTATCAATATCACGGACATGATACCACATATATCCCAACTTGTATTTAGCCACATGGCACAGAAGAAATCTACCCCCAAGTCTGATTGCAAAAGTTATTCTCTCTTAGTTCAAACCATATTTCCGCATTTGTTACACAGATTGTTTTTTTTCAACGTACAACATATTTCAAGGTTTTCTTGTTTCCCCTTTGATAATATGTAGATGTTCCCAACCTTAACTACCGCCTCCGTGGTGCAGTGGATAGAGTGTCTGCCCAGAGACCTGAAGGGCAGTGGTTCAGTTCTCTGGATCCGTCCTACAAAAAGACGATAAAAGATGGTACTTCTTGTTTCCCTGCCTGGTACTTTGCAATAAGGGGCTACAACAAGGACTGGCGGCTCGGAGTCAGTATAATGTATCTGAGTGGGATGTCTATGTTAAACTGTGGCATGGAGTGTAGCACTAAAATCGGACTAGAACAAGCAGCCACACACCAACCAAGAGTGAAATAATCTTGAACCATTTCATCTCACCTGACCTCCCAACAATAATTGTCCGAGGGGAACGGTCAGTGAGACTTACTGGGATTTCACGACTGTGTCAGTATGTTATGTTGCATTCTCCACAATAAACAAATGAATACTGTGAAACAAAGGAATCTCTTTTAATGCATAATAGCCATTATTTGTGGCAACTACTCAGCCATTTTTATTACAAATGTCACTATATAAGTGCAATAATCTTGGACGCGACGTTAAACCCCACTTCACCTCACCTATTACAAATGTAATGAAATTTGGTATATGTATAGTTATTAGTGGGACTCAGCACATAGGTTCCATGTTGTTGTCTTGTGATCTGTGAATGATGTGCATAGATATTTTGAGAAATTGAGGTGAAGTTTGATTTTCAAGAAATTTTCATCAAATACACAGCAGTTCGATCTTGCTTAATATCAGGTGGAGAATATTATACTACATTCTAACAACAAGGTAGAAAAACTTACACCCCTTTATTAACAAAATAGCTACATATTGCCTATGTAGACAGACTTACCCAAACTGCTCTGATCTAACTACTAGAAAAAAATGTGTCAACAAAAATTTAAGAACCTTGCACAAAAAAACTTTGTAAAAACAGGAAGTGTCAGAATCGACAGCAATATAATATGAAATGTGAACAAGAATGGGGCAAATTCATGTAAAACACAATAAATAATAAAATTTGCACAACATCCTGTCATGTGACGATCACATGACAGGATACAACTGATCTATTTTTAACTTTAGTTTGTGACTACAGACACAATGAAAACACATAATCAACTGGAAATCAGAGAAAATGATCTCCAAACACATCGATTCAAACCTGTACTATGACATTGCAAACTTATTCGATTATTGTGGCCATTTTGTCACATATTCGAAAAATCAAAGATGAATTTTCAAAACGTGTCAATGTGCCTTCAGATGAAGCTGATGAAATATATTCTCAGTAATAAAGGAATTTGGATCAACTGATGTTGGTATATTTGATATCAAAGACACTCAGGTGAGATATTTAAAAAAAAAACATTTAGAGGTTTTTCATGTATTAAAGTCCCATACCATTACATATAGTTTAAGTAAGAGGTGGTCGAGTGTTGAGGCTTGTTCACTTGGTTGATGCATGTCATCTTATCCCTATTGCGGAGATTGATGCTCATGATGTCAATCACTGGATTGTCTAATTCAGTGCTGGGTAATTTGATCATTGACTATTTCATGAAAATCCATTTGTCCAGTTCATGACATAATCTACTTAATTGTTTTCAACTAGGGCTGGGACCAGTCCAGATGTACTACCTGCGTACCCCCCCCCCCCATTAGCTGACCCTACCTGGGTACCCAACCCCCCATTACCCGACCCTACCCGGGTACCCACTGTAGGTCTCAGGAGATGTCTCAAATTTTCTGATTGAGATTTCTTTTTTCCACAGCACTTGGAAAACTTATTTAGATACATGTATTAAATGATCTGGTCATGCATACGCAGGAGTTGACTTAAGTTATATCTTTATTTTACCATATGGAAAATCAGAAGGAATGGGTTCATAGTCAGAGAGAAGTGCGAACATAAGTGACATGTAGTGTAACCATAGAGTTCTAGATAATTTTTGTAATTAAACAATTACCACGTGACTAACCACGGGTCCGGGTAGTCTTGTGGGTACCAGGGTCCTACTCAGTACCCATCCGACCCGGGTGTCCTCAGCCCTATTTTCAACCAGGAGAACGATTGAATCTGTTGTGCTTACGTTTCACACTCACAGTTTGATGTTTATTTTACTTTATTAACATTATTAATAAATATGTTGAGTATTTCAGGCTGACCACCTGATCCCGTAAGTCGCCTCTTACAAGCATGGGTTGCTCCAGACAAATTCCAACCTGGATCTTCACAGGTCAATCTTATTGTACAAGATCCCAAGTTGCACCGCCTCTGTTAGCAGTGAGATTGGTTTTATCCTAGAATTTCATCCGAGATGAAAACAGAAATTCATGAAAGAAGCCAAAAATGCTATTATACAAAATCAATTTATTCAATGATATATGCAATTTCATATTGTTTGAACTATAGAAATTCACACACGTAAGTTTCCAAGAATGAAATGACAGTGATTCTTGGTCAGATTTGTATTACATGTTGGTTGCAATATTCCAGCTAAATGATGTCCGCCTGCAAATCTATTCAGGACCAGACAAACCAGTGATTGATGAACGATGTCCCACCCTGTGAGGGTACGATGACATAATATCAACCAAGTTACCAAGCCCAACCACCTGATATATACTACTCAAAAGAAGTTAAGGATCACCTGATTCTTTCATATTACAATAGTTAATCTCTCATGCCATGACAGATTAACATTACCAATATGAAAGAACTGGGTGAACCTTAACTTCTTTTGAGTAGTATACTTTGTTGCCTTTTACAACAAGCGTAGGTTGTGGTCCATGTACGAGAGGATAACAGGCAAAGGAGGCCACTCTGATGAAGGAAGGGAGTGAGTGAGTACGGTTTTACGCCGCTTTTAGCATATTTCCAGCAATATCATGGCAGGGGGCACCAGATATGGGCTTCACACATTGTACCCATGTCGGGAATCGAACCCGGGTGTTCAGTGTGACGAGCAAACGCTTTAACCACTAGGCTACCTGACAGCCCCGACTCAGATCAAGAGTGAGTGAGTGAGTTGGGTTTAACGCCCCTTTTAACAGTATTCCAGTTATATCGCGACGTGTCAGCTTAATGTGGGAGGAAAGCCCGAAGTGGTGCAGGTCTCAGATGTTTACCACTTCGGTGAAACCCACGAGCATGGGTATGGTTCTGACAAACCTAGAAACATAATCAGGACGAACCGGGATTCGAACCCACAATCATACGTTTCTGGCGTGCCCAAGGGACGCAACTCGGCTCTGATCAAGAAGGCAAGATCCTAACTGGATGAAGTAATGAAAGGTTTATCTTAATGAATGAGACACACAGTCTACATACAGACCAAACATGGTAGAAATACTCTACTGAAACATTTAAATTGTACATAACTTATTGAAGCATAATACAAGCAGTGTGTGGGGTGATTGAGGAACAATCCTTCGGGAGGGGGAGGGGATTATTTCGAAATACTACTTTGTTCCAGAAAAATATACTTTGTCCTTAGGTGTTACTGAAAAAATAAACTGTGAGCTGGACATGCTGTGAGTTGTGAAAAAACTATGCAAGCACATCCCATATGTCTGTTCATCTGACAGAAGTCAAACGGCATGATCAGAAAATAAAACAGAAGAATTTAATAGTCATTTTATTTACCTTCTTGTTGATATCAATTGGCAGATGAGAAAAAAAATGCAATGAAGAAATCAAACAAAATTTTAATCAATAATCATCATAAATCACCTCTTGCCACTGCAAACACTTCACAAAGAGAAGAAAAATCTCCCTGATGAAATACTACAGTAAAAATATCTGACATCCTATTCATTATTATCTTCTTTATTTCAATATCGTTTAAGATAATGTTACAGTGATAGTACCGACTCTACATGGCGCCAACTACAGTTTACTCGCTACATTTTCATGACACCCTAGAGTTACAAAGCTATCCTGTACACTACTCTCTACACCACAAGAACTACTCTACACAGGGCTTTTTGTGTGCATGCGTGTGTGCGTGCGTGGGTGTTTGTCTTTCAGTGTCGCTCTCTAAAATATTCCAGCTACATAACTACAATTAAGCATGTCTGGACCAAACAATCCAGTGATTGTCATGAGCACTGATCCACACCGTCTGGGTACGATGACATGCCATCAACGAAGTTACCAAGTCAGACCACCTGACCCCTTAAGTCGCCTCTTATGACAAGCACGGGTTTCTGGGGACATATGCTAACCTTGAATCTCCACGGGGGCCGACAGTGTGGTAGAATGCCCTATATTCCCCTTGTTGCAGAGACACTGGAACAGAACTCAGAACTCCTGTGTAACAAAACACTATCCACTGGGCTAACCCACCTGCCCCTAATGACATGAATATGTACAATTTATACATACTCTTTCTTAAGGCAATAATTTTAACAAACTGAAGGGCTACACAAATACATTCAATAAAACATCAGTAACCATAGTAACAATATTTTAAAATATACAATGAATCTAAAGGAATTTAAGGTTAATTTGAGGCAACTGAAATAGTAACAATCTTCTTTGCCTTGAGACATATATTTAGTCATCTTGAAGTATGTCTGTAGTGGAAATGACATTCCTGTCACATTTGACTAAAAACAATACACAATCGTTAACCACAGTGACAGGCATGAAACAGACAACCTAATAAAGAAATCTTCTATAAAGGCTATCTGTTGCCATAGTAACAACATTCAGCTGCTTCAACAGTCATAACTGTACTGAACTGACAAGATCCAAGATCAGCAAATGAGTGAGTGAGTGAGTTAGTTGGGTTTTGCTGCTTTTAACTGTATTCCAGTTATATCACGGCGTGTCAGCTTAATGTGGGAGGAAAGCCCGAAGTGATGCAGGTCTTAGACATTTACCACTTCGGTGAAACCCACGAGCACTGGTATGGTGCTGACAAACCTAGAAACATAATCGGGGCGAACCGGGATTCGAACCCACAATCATAGGTTTCTGGCGTGCCCAAGGGATGCAACTCTGCACAGCGAATCGCGGCGCCTTAGACAACTGGGCCACCCATGCCCCCAGATCAGCAAATGAGTTGTGTGCATCAGCTGCTTTCACCTCTTTCACCTAATGTAGAATCGGGTAATTATTGCTTGTCTACAAAGTCCTCCTGGACAGACATGGTGTACGTGCTAAAGCCCTGTTCAAAGACCCCAAGAATTAGTTTGTAAATATTTCATTGTCACAATATTCCACTGTAATGATAACTGAAAAACTAATCAGTTATTTGTCATTTGTTTTGTAACAGTGTCAGATGACATAATTCCTTGTATGCTGGTTTATCCAAATAAATCTTAGTGGATTCAGCAACTGTGCACATTCCTTTTTCATTTGTAAATAAAAATATCACATGAAATCGTTGTTCAAATGTGGCACACCAGTTTGGCTTGTAAAGAATCCAATCCAATGTGTAACTTTAACAGGAATATCCAACAAACCAATTTGACACATAATTATTTTCTTACAAAATGAGAAACACTTGTCTTTTTTCAGAGTATTGTTTTGTTCATTTAAGTGAGTGAGTGAGTGAGTAAGGTTTCACGCCGCTTTTAGCAATATTCCAGCAATATCACGGCGGGGGACACCAGAAATGGGCTTCACACACTGTACCCATGTCGGGAATCGAACCCGGGTTTTCGGCATGTAAAAATGCTTTAACCACAAGGCTACCCGACCGCCCCATGTTCATTTAAGGATGCCACACCTAATACTGACTTATCAACACAGTGACATGGGACCCTGTGATTCTGGGGACCCGGACAGATAATTTTGTGACTGTCTACATACAGGATGAGTGAGTGAGTTGGGTTTAACGCCGCTTTTAACAGTATTCCAGTTATGTCACGGCGTGTCAGCTTAATGTGGGAGGAAACCCAGAAGTGATGCAGGTCTCAGACGTTTACCACTTCAGTGAAACCCACGGGCACGGGTATGGTGCTGACAAACCTAGAAACATAATCAGAGTGAACCGGGATTCGAACCCACAATCATATGTTTCTGGTGTGCCCAAGGGAAGCAACTCTGCACAACGAATTGCGGCGCCTTAGACGACTGGGCCACCGTGACCCCACTACAAACATCGATTTATAAAAAATTCAAAACTACGTGCCCAACAGCCAAAATGTATAAAAACGTAATATTGTTCGAAATTGGGACTTTCCTAAAATCCTATATTCTTAATTATAAAGGAATTTTAAAATAGCATTCAATGCAATAATTTAAAATTAAGTATTAAAGCCTTTAATACATACAAGTCACCTCCATCAAGCCATCACATTAGTTATTACTTTAGTTGCCAGAATTGGGACATTGTGTTAACCATTTGAGAAGCATAGCTGACATTTGCTGTAGATGTAGGGCTGAATATCAGCCTTTGACCGTCTAAATAAAACCCTGACATGTCAACAAGGGCGCTGCGAATAGCTGTAATAATGCTGATGCAGAGTAAAGCAATACCGTAAATCTTGAAATTAATGCGTCTCCTAATTTATACAACTGCTGGCCCCCAGCCAATAATGCGACTCCCTCTACCCCTTCCCCAGTGGATTCCTACCTTGACCTTGGGTAGAAGTGATAACTCACCGGATGCCTATGGTGTAACTTCTATTCTCTGAATGACGTTGTTATATACATTGATGCGATGTTTCTTTAATGGGAACAAAGACTACTTGCATTTGTCGCATTTAATTCACACTTGCGTTAATTTCAAGGTTTACGGTATTTATTCATTCATTCATCAAAGGGCATCATAATGTATCCAGGTTTAAGAGTGAGTGAGTGAGTGAGTGAGTGAGTGAGTGAGTGAGTGAGTGAGTGAGTGAGTGAGTGAGTATGGTTTTCTGCCGCTTTTAGCAATATTCCAGCAATATCACAGCGGGGGACACCAGAAATGGGCTTCACACTTTGAACCCACGTCAGGAATCGAACCCAAGTCCTCGGCATGATGAGCAAACACCTTAACCACTAGGCTACCCAACCGCCAAACCCCCACCCCCACCCAAAGGGCAAGCAGGGAGTGGAGCCGCCCTTTACAGCAGACTCCACTGTGTTTCATATTCACTAAAACCTCCAAAAGATGCTGCCAACATTCATATGGCCTTGACCTGTTTTCTTGAAGTGAAGCCCTTGCATGTGTCAACTGAGCCAGCTCGAGCCAACACATGTATTGTTTAGTCCTTTGCATATAAAACAGGATAAAAGTCTGAATGTCCCTGTTCAGGGCCTGTACACTTCTGTGGATACGAGTCGTTTCTTCTTGATTGACTGCCATAACCACTCCGGGGTCACAACCTTGGCCTTGCCACCCACTGTGCCAATCTGGAAAGGAAATTAGTAACCATGGTAACATGTTTATATTCTTCACATGGATCAGGTGAGTGAGTGAGTGAGTGAGTGAGTGAGTGAGTGAAAATTGCTGTATAATGCATCAGCAAGTACCAATGCATTTTACTGGACACCTATCCACCATGTTTGTTTGATGCTACCAATAGACTGAACGCAACAGCTTTATTAGTTGAAAAAAAGGATGTAAAGCTAAAAAAAAAAAACCCAGAAAAAAGTGTTAAACCCCCTGTTATTTTAACGAGGCCACAAAAATGCATGGCGTCTGAAAAACTTAGAAACTATGGCACGGGATGAGCACATCCCTTACCAAAATTGGCAGGAAGGTGTCCGGTATACTGCATTCTTGCAGATCAGTAAAATGGCATCCAATTTGTGGCGATACAGGGGTTGTTCATCCACTGAGAAACTTTTAAGCCATACTCGGAAAACAGGTGGTTGATAGCAAGAGCACACACTCAGCCAAGTTGGTTGGTTGGTTGGTTTGTTTGTTGTTGAACGCCGCACTCAGCAATATTCCAGCTATATGAGGGCGGTCTGTAAATAATCGAGTCTGGACCAGACAATCCAGTGATTAATATCATGAGCATCGATCCACTTAATTGGGATCAATGACATGCATCAACCAAGTCAGCGAGCCTGACCACCCGATCCGGATCGTCGCCTCCTACGACACGCATAGTTGACTTTTACGGCAAGCATGGGTTGCTGAAGACCTGTTCTACCCTGGATCTTCACGGGTCCACTCAGCCAAGTACAATATGTGGAGCCCATTCCTGGAGTGCCTGCCGTGATATTGCTGTAATATTGCTAAAAGCGTGTGAAACCAAACTCTCTTACTATTACAAAATTATTCTTTCAATGAAGTTTCAGTATCAAACAGGACTGGAAACATTAACTCACCTTTCCCTTAGAAGACACAATATGTGTAGCTGATCCCTTACTGAACTCTGCCAACAAGTCACCGTCAAAACTAGCCACAGTTAAGGAATTCCCAAACAACAGAACAAGTACTTCAGGCATACATAATTTTAGGACAGTGTTTAGGCCAGGCTTTTTTTACTTTTAGGATTACAGATTTTTTCAGCCCAACGTCCAAGGTTGGAAGAGGGGAAAACAAACGAAAAAAAGCTAGATGCATTTATTTTAATGCAGAATGCCTCTGGCATACTTTATGAACATATTCTGTGCTCAAAAGTCGCCATGTGTGATGATAAAGCCCCTTGTAACAATAAAAATTCTACCACTTACAATACGGACAATTGTCAAGGGAGGCTATTCATGTTCGGCTTCGAGATCAACAAAGATCGATTATGTATATCTTTACTAGTTTACAACGGTAAAGTCATTTGTTTTTTTATTAAAAGGTGATGATAACAAATAAAATAACTGAACACACGGCTATTGTTGAGGGAAAAAAATATAAATCTGATTATTATTTTTTTTAACATTTTCTCAAAAATTAGAGTCGGGGGTCCGTAATCTGAAAAATATAAAACGCCTGGCCTAACGGATCTATCCTCAGAATACTTGGCAGTTATGAAAAGGTCTAGCATGAAAACCAATGTCAGGAACTTTGGGATTCATAATCACAAAGCGACAGTTACCATGGTTACTAGTCTGTTAACGTAAAATCTGATTCACTGTCCAAACATCCATATCATGAAAGGTGACTTGAACCTTACGTTTTGCTGTGATGAACACCACATCAATCAGTTCCTTCACACATATGCTGTCTATATGTTACAGTACATGTGATAAATGACTGAAATTTTCACTAAGGCAACTACATAATGCAAAAATATTTTGCTGACTTTACTATTATTTTTCCATTTATTATATTATGATAACGAATTCCAAACCTGTTTATGTTCTATTTCATCACCCAGTGACTGAAAATGATAGGATTAAAAGAAAATGAAAGTCAATGTATATATTAAAAAATATTTGGCTTCAAACAATTAAAAATTGTCAATAAGTAGTCAGTTGTGATATTTTTAAGCACTTTTGGACTTCCGAATAACTTTAAGTTAATCTGACTGAAAACGACGGAATTTTTTTGTATTTTGTAAATTGCCAATGTGAAAATGTCTGCCATTTAACACATTGACTTTAACATATACATATACCGGTAGTCCTACATCCATTACTGTCAGACACCTAGATCATAGTTCATCTCAGCTCCTATTCCCGTTGTTGAGTGTGGCCTGGTTTGTTTGCATGTTGTTTACCGCTGAGCATCAACGGTATTACAGCTACATGAAGGCAAGCTAAAAATAATCAAGTCTGGACCAAAAAATAGTGACTGATATTATTAACAGGTGAGGTGGTGAGGTGAAATGGGGTTGAACGTCGCGTCCAAGATTATTGCACTTATATAGCGACATGCATGCACATGTGCATGTGTGTGGCTGCTTGTTCTAGACAGGACTGATTTATAGTGCTAGCCCACTGAGATACCATGCCGCAGTTTAACATGAACACCCCACTCAGACACCGTAAACTGACTCCGAGCCGACCAGTCCTTGTTTTAGCCCCTTAATGCCGAGCACCAGACAGGGTAACAACAAGTACCATCTTTTAACATCTTTGGGTATGACGCGGCCGGGGATCAAACTCCGGACCTTCCGCTGTCCGGGCATACGCTCTACCACTAGACCACGGAGGCGGTCTATTATTAACAACATTAGCATTGGGGTACAATGACACACAGACAGTCAAGCTCCCAAACCTGACCACCTGCTCCATAACATGGCCTCTAATGATCAGCATAATCCATTGGATGCTGGGGATATATTCTTGCTTGTTTGTTGTTTAATGACGCACTCAGCAATATTCCAGCTATATGATGGCGGTCTGTAAATAATCGAGTCTGGACCAGACAATACAGTGATTGATATAATGGGCATCGATCCACACAATTGAGATCAATGACATGTATCAACCAAGTCAGCGAGCCTGACCACCCGATCCCGTTAGTCGCCTCCTACAACAAACACAGTCGCCTTTTATGGCAAGCATGGTTTGCTGAAGACCTGTTCTACCCCGGAGTTTCAGGGTCGGATCTATTCTAACCCCGAGTCCCCAGGGTGTAAGACTCCCAAATGTAAAGGATACGCTATGATGTACCGCTTGAGCTCCTTGAACTTCTCTGTGCTTTCTGGCAGGTATATCTTGCAGCCTGTGAAGATGTTGGGTAGGGTCTTGGAGGAACTGGCTACCCCAGGGGTGGGGGGCTTGGACGGTGACTTGTGGGGGGTGCTGCCACCTGCTGGGTGATAGAAGGCTGCCTTGTGGGAGGGGCTGGACTGGTAGCAGGAGGAGCCATACTTGCATTCTGATTTAGACTGAAATACATTGTCGCACATGAGGCATTACTGCTGATACAGATTGGACAACAACATAGTGAAACCTTAGCATGCTGCTCACTCGCGCAGGGTTTTACACGACCATCGATCATCAATCAATCATGACAACTGTCCACATGATTACTGAATCAAGAGCAGTGGGCGTCTGTCATTTCATCCATCAATCATGACAACTGTCCACATGATCATTGAATCAAGAGCAGTGGGCGTCCATCAATCATCCATCAATCATGACCACTGCCCACATGATCATTGAATCAAGAGCAGTTACATCCATCAATCATGACCACTGTCCACATGATCATTGAATCAAGAGCAGTGGGCGTCCATCAATCATCCATCAATCATGACCACTGTCCACATGATCATTGAATCAAGAGCAGTGGGCGTCCATCAATCATGACCACTGTCCACATGATCATTGAATCAAGAGCAGTGGCGTCCATCAATCATGACCACTGTACACATGATCATTGAATCAAGAGCAGTTGCATCCATCAATCATGACAACTGTCCACATGGTCATTGAATCAAGAGCAGTGGCGTCCATCAATCATGACAACTGTACACATGATCATTGAATCAAGAGCAGTTGCATCCATCACTCATGACAACTGTCCACATGATCATTGAATCAAGAGCAGTGGCATCCATCAATCATGACAACTGTCCACATGATCATTGAATCAAGAGCAGTGGCGTCCATCAATCATGACAACTGTCCACATGATCATTGAATCAAGAGCAGTGGGCGTCTGTCATTTCACCCATCAATCATGACAACTGTCCACATGATCATTGAATCAAGAGCAGTGGGCGTCCATCAATCATCCATCAATCATGACAACTGTCCACATGATCATTGAATCAAGAGCAGTGGGCGTCCATCAATCATGACAACTGTCCACATGATCATTGAATCAAGAGCAGTGGCGTCCATTCAATCATGACAACTGTCCACATGATCATTGAATCAAGAGCAGTGGGCGTCCATCAATCATGACAACTGTCCACATGATCATTGAATCAAGAGCAGTGGCGTCCATTCAATCATGACAACTGTCCACATGATCATTGAATCAAGAGCAGTGGGCGTCTGTCATTTCATCCATCAATCATGACCACTGCCCACATGATCATTGAATCAAGAGCAGTTGCATCCATCACTCATGACAACTGTCCACATGATCATTGAATCAAGAGCAGTGGCATCCATCAATCATGACAACTGTCCACATGATCATTGAATCAAGAGCAGTGGCGTCCATCAATCATGACAACTGTCCACATGATCATTGAATCAAGAGCAGTGGGCGTCTGTCATTTCATCCATCAATCATGACAACTGTCCACATGATCATTGAATCAAGAGCAGTGGGCGTCCATCAATCATCCATCAATCATGACAACTGTCCACATGATCATTGAATCAAGAGCAGTGGGCGTCCATCAATCATGACAACTGTCCACATGATCATTGAATCAAGAGCAGTGGCGTCCATCAATCATGACAACTGTCCACATGATCATTGAATCAAGAGCAGTGGGCGTCTGTCATTTCATCCATCAATCATGACCACTGTCCACATGATCATTGAATCAAGAGCAGTGGGCGTCCATCAATCATCCATCAATCATGACAACTGTCCACATGATCATTGAATCAAGAGCAGTGGGCGTCCATCAATCATGACAACTGTCCACATGATCATTGAATCAAGAGCAGTGGCGTCCATCAATCATGACAACTGTCCACATGATCATTGAATCAAGAGCAGTGGGCGTCTGTCATTTCATCCATCAATCATGACCACTGTCCACATGATCATTGAATCAAGAGCAGTGGGCGTCCATCAATCATCCATCAATCATGACAACTGTCCACATGATCATTGAATCAAGAGCAGTGGGCGTCCATCAATCATGACAACTGTACACATGATCATTGAATCAAGAGCAGTGGCGTCCATCAATCATGACAACTGTCCACATGATCATTGAATCAAGAGCAGTGGCGTCCATCAATCATGACAACTGTACACATGATCATTGAATCAAGAGCAGTTGCATCCATCAATCATGACCACTGTCCACATGATCATTGAATCAAGAGCAGTGGGCGTCCATCAATCATCCATCAATCATGACCACTGTCCACATGATCATTGAATCAAGAGCAGTGGGCGTCCATCAATCATGACAACTGTCCACATGATCATTGAATCAAGAGCAGTGGGCGTCCATCAATCATGACAACTGTCCACATGATCATTGAATCAAGAGCAGTGGCGTCCATCAATCATGACAACTGTACACATGATCATTGAATCAAGAGCAGTTGCATCCATCAATCATGACAACTGTCCACATGGTCATTGAATCAAGAGCAGTGGCATCCATCAATCATGACAACTGTCCACATGATCATTGAATCAAGATCAGTGGCTTCCATCAATCATGACCACTGTCCACATGATCATTGAATCAAGAGCAGTGGGCGTCCATCAATCATGACCACTGTCCACATGATCATTGAATCAAGAGCAGTGGGCGTCCATCAGTCATGACAACTGTCCACATGATCATTGAATCAAGAGCAGTGGCGTCCATAAATCATGACCACTGTCCACATGATCATTGATTCATTCCAGGCTCTGAAGTAATTATCAGTACAGTACAGCCTATAGTACACGTACAGCACTCAACACCATTTCATTACTTTACAGGACCCTAATACTGCCTGCAAGGACTCTTAAGACTTATCATATTCGACTTATTAAGTGCCCAGGAAGCTCTCAAAATTAGAAATAGGTGGCTCTTATCATAATATTATTTTGGTGAAAAAAAAACAGAGTTGAAAGATAAATTTTGTGGTTTATGCTGACAGCCTGAAATGTTTATATACGACATATATATTTTTCCAGAATTTAATTGCCCATATTTAAGGGTGCATATAACACACGAGTGCGTATTATACAGGAATAAATAAGTCTTGTGCACATTGATCAATCGGAAGGGGTGCTAATTAGGATTGTTCACTAGCCAATATATTAACAAATATCACTGTGGGCACTTATTAGAGCGAGGTGCTTATTACGTCGAATAGGGTAGTTATTGGGAGTTCCCTGGAGTCCCACTATGTCAGTCAGGGGGAGACACTGCTCCTGTCTGGTAGGCCTTGGTACAACTGGATGTTCATGATATGTTACTGAGGCGACAGAGTTCTCATCTATTGAAGCACATTGCTTGTAGACAACATAATAAAATAAATATGGTTATACATTCAGATGTGTTAATTCAAACATGCCATAGCACAGGAATTACATGATATAGATGCAGACTATTTTGATTTTAGACAATATCACATGTCATATCAATATAATATCTAAAAAACATATATTTACTATCTCAAAACTCCTCTGGGGGACCAAAATATGACATTGGACATAATAAAAATGAAATAAAAATTGATAGAAAACAGCTGTTCGATTGAGCTGAGGTTAACTTGTGCTATCTCATATAACTTTCATTGACTCAGAAAAGGATTGCGGCTTTTTGTTTGGAAGGGTATAAGGGATTATTCTGCCTCTCAGAAATCCATGTGCTCTCTGTCTCACTCATGACGGGGTATAGGGGATTAATTCTCCAACTGAGAAATTTATTTCCCTCCATGGCGGAAACCTACGCCGCTTTGAACAGTATTCCAGTTATATCACGGCATGTCAGATTGATGTGGAAGGAAAGCCTGAAGTGATGCAGGTCTCGGACGTTTACCACTTCGGTGAAACCCACGAGCACAGATATGGTGCTGACAAACCTAGAAACATAATCGGGAAGAACCGGGATTCGAACCCACAATCATAGGTTTCTGGCGTGCCCAAGGGACGCAACTCTGCACAGCGAATTGCGGCACCTTAGACGACTGGGCCACCCGTGCCCGCTGTTTCAGAACAGTGGAATTTGGTTAATCAGTTATTCATAGTGTTCCGTCATTCAAACTGGACATTTTACCACTTTGATAAACCCACGAGCACGGGTATATTGCAGACAAACCTAGAAACATAATCAGGGCGAACCGGGATTAGAACCAAAAGGTTTCTGGTGTGCAACTCAAGGGATGCTACTCTGAACATATTAGTTTAATATTCAGTTGTCTGGGTTGAACTTGCTACTATAAAGGATGGTATGTGGTCAAGTCACCTTCTTGGTGGGTGTGGTCAATCCTTCATCTTCTGCTTGTCTCTTGACCGGTGTTTTCTTCATGGGGATGTCAACGTCCATGCTGTCACTGTCGCCGCTGCTGTGCTTCGCACCATTACCATTACTTTCATCATTGCCTGTCTTCTTGGGGACTTCAATGTCCGTCTTCTCCTTGGATTCTTTGTACAGGACCTGAGTAGAAGCATACAGCGTTATAATGAGACACAGTGTAGAGTTAGCATTGTACAGGACCTGGGTAGAAGCATACAGCGTTATAATGAGACACAGTGTAGAGTTAGCATTGTACAAGACCTGGGTAGAAGCATACAGCATTATAATGAGACACAGTGTAGAGTTAGCATTGTACAGGGCCTGGGTAGAAGCACACTGCGTTATAATGAGACACAGTGTTGAGTTAGCATTGTACAGGACCTGGGTAGATCACACAGCGTTATAATGAGACAGACTGTAGAGTTAGCATTGTACAGGACCTGGGTAGATCACACAGCGTTATAATGAGACACACTGTAGAGTTAGCATTGTACAGGGTCTGGGTAGAAGCATACAGCATTATAATGAGACACAGTGTAGAGTTAGCATTGTACAAGACCTGGGTAGAAGCATACAGCATTATAATGAGACACAGTGTAGAGTTAGCATTGTACAAGACCTGGGTAGAAGCATACAGCACTATAATGAGACACAGTGTAGAGTTAGCATTGTACAGGACCTGGGTAGAAGCATACAGCATTATAATGAGACACAGTGTAGAGTTAGCATTGTACAAGACCTGGGTAGAAGCATACAGCATTATAATGAGACACAGTGTAGAGTTAGCATTGTACAGGACCTGGGTAGAAGCATACAGCATTATAATGAGACACAGTGTAGAGTTAGCATTGTACAGGACCTGGGTAGAAGCATACAGCGTTATAATGAGACACAGTGTAGAGTTAGCATTGTACAGGGCCTGGGTAGAAGCACACAGCGTTATAATGAGACACAGTGTAGAGTTAGCATTGTACAGGGCCTGGGTAGAAGCACACAGCGTTATAATGAGACACAGTGTAGAGTTAGCATTGTACAGGGCCTGGGTAGAAGCACACAGCGTTATAATGAGACACAGTGTAGAATTAGCATTGTACAGGGCCTGAGTTAGAAGCACACAGCGTTATAATGAGACACAGTGTAGAATTAGCATTGTACAGGACCTGAGTTAGAAGCACAGCATTATAATGAGACACACAGCATTATAATGAGACAATGTCAGCCTTCTCCTTGGAACATTTGACCAGTGAGTGAGTGAAATAATAAGTGAGTGAGGTTTACATATAAAACACTCAGCCCCCACCCCACCTCTACCACAAGAGATTCAATGATGTTTCTCTTTTCTATACCTTTAATCTGGGTAGATCCGTCGCATTCTCCCAATTCTTATCATCCCTGAATTTCTGAATTCTGGGAAATCTGATTGAGATTCCATCGGCAGTGTGAACCTCTGCCTTGCTGAACTCGGCTCCAATGATCTCCCAGACTGGAGCCTTCTTGGGGTCGGTGACGACAAAGTCTGGCGTGAGCGGCTTCTTGATGTTGAGCCACATGGGCACCTTGGTGAAGTTCTTGCTGATCTTCACCATGTCCATCTCTTTGTTCAGCTTCTCCAGCATCTTGTCGTCAAGGCCGCTGCCACACTTCGTCACCGTGCACCACAGCTTAGACTTGGGGTCGTACACGCCTAGCAGGAAGATAGACATCATGCCACCTGGTGGGAGAAAGAGGAACTGTGTCACGCAAACTCTGTATGTACATATTGGAGTGACCCGTGAAGATCCCGGGGTAGAATAGGTCTTCAGCAACCCATGCTTGCCATAAAAGGCGACTATGCTTGTCGTAAGAGGCGACTAACTGGATCGGGTGGTCAGGCTTGCCGACTTGGTTGATGCATGTCATCGATCCAAATTGCGTGGATCGATGTTCATGTTGTCAATCACTGGATTTTCTGATCCAGACTCGATTATTTACAGACCACCATCTTATAGCCGGAATATTGCTGAGTGTGGCGTTAAACAACAAACAAACAACATATTCGAGTGTGTGCGTGCGTGCATGTGTGCTTGAGTATGCTTTTTTTTAACGGTGCACTTAGCAGTATTCCAGCTGTATGTATGCAGCCTATAAATATCTGGGCCAGACAATCCTGCAATTGATATTGTGGACAAGAATCCACACCGTTGGGATACCACGACACGCAATCAACCATGTCACCAAGCCTGACCACCTATTCCAATAATTCGCATCTTACGACCAGCACAGGTTGTTGAGGACCAAATATGATGCTGTGATTACTAGGCCAAATAATATTTTACTAGACTGGGTTTGGGACTACATGGAGACTGCGTATTAGACAGAATACAGGAATATGGCATACACCTACTGTGAGGGATAATGATATTTCAGCACAATTGATTCTCAGTCATAAGGATTTGTGCAAGCTCTATGTGACCTCATACATGCATTCTGTCGTATATTCATATCATTTGTCAGTCAGCTCTTAACACAAACTTTGTTTGGTACTCTATGCCGCAGTCAGCAATACTCAGGCTATATCATAATAATCATGGCAGACTGTAAATAACTAAGTCTAGGTCTCAGAAACCAGTGGTTGATATTATGAGGTAAGGTGAAATGGGGTTTAATGTCACGTCCAAGATTATTGCACTTACATAGTGACTTGCATGTACGTGTGTGTGTGTGTGTGTGGCTGCTTGTACTAGTCCGGACTGATGCCGATTTATAGTGAGTATGGTTTTACGTCGCTTTTAGCAAAGTCCAGCAATATCAAGGCAGGGTACACCAGAATGGGCCACATTGTACCCATGTGGGGAATTGAACCCGGCACTTCGGTGTGACGAGCGAACGCTTTAACCACTAGGCTACCCCACCGCTCGATGCCGATTGATAGTGCTAGCCCACTCAGATACTATGCAACAGTTTAACATGAATACCCCACTCAGACACAGTATACTGACTCCGAGCCGACAAGTCCTTGTTTTAGCCCCTTAATGCCGAAAGCTAGACAAGTACAAGAAGTACCATCTTTTAACATGCTTTGGTATGACGCAGCCGGGGATCGAACCCTTGACCTTCCACCCTCCAGGCGGACGCTCTACCACTAGACCACAGAGGCTGTTGATATTATGAGCAATCTCAAGCTGTCATGGTACGAGGACGGGGAATCGACAAAGGAAACGAGTCTCAATACAAGGATTTGTACCTGTCCCTCTGGCGCACTACCACAAGCTAACACTGACCAGTGAAGAGCCGGGGTAGAATAGGTCTTCAGCAACCCATGCTTACCGTAAAAGGCGACTAATGGGATCTAGTGGTCAGTGTTGCTGACTTGGTTGCGTGGATCTATGCTCATGTCAATCACTGGATTGTCCGGTCCAGACTCAATTGTTTACAGACCGCTGTTATGTCGCTGGCGTTAAACAACCAACAAACAAGGTAACACCCGTACCTACCCTTGTTTCCTGTGCCAAAGTACGCCCCCAGGACCACCAGGTCAGCGGAGTCGGCCATACTGCCCTGATGCAAGTAGTCTTTCTTCACCTTCAACCAGTGTCGCTTTCCTGGTTCGTAGTTACTCTGGAAACACACAATTCCACATCAGACCAAAAGTACTATGGAAAAGGGGGCATGAGTTGCCCAGTTGTGTAAGGCGTTGCATTTTGCAGTGCAGAGTTGTGTCCCCTTGGCACGTGAGAAACTATGGTCGTGGCCTCGAATTCCCGTTTGCCACAATTATGTTTCAAGGTTTGTCAGTGCCATATGCGCACTTGAGGGTTTCACCACAGCGGTAAACATCTCAGACCTGCATCACTTCGGGTTTTCCTCCCACATAAAGCTGACACGCGGTGATATTATTAGAATTCTGTTCTAACACTACACTATACTGTTGCTACTGTTCAAGGCGGCGTTAATCCCAACATACTCCCTCACTCATTCCATTCCTCACTTTTAACAAAATGTAACTCCGGACTCTGATACAACATAGAGAACCATTAACTGAACCTAGGTGGCGCTTAATGTAGTTGCCACCAAGAGGAGACAACTCTTGTTTCTATTCCTTTGACACTCATTCCTCACATCAACACAGTCAAACAAATCCCCATTTCACACTATGGACATGTGTCTCACATTGACATCCTTCAGCACGAGTCCTTCCAGGCCCTCTCGGAACACCTTGTCCATCATGGACTGGAGGTCACTTGGCTTCTGCAAACAGATGTAGGATACAGTTCTTAGTCTCGTCTTTCCAGGGCAGGAGCAAACAAGGGCATTGATAACTGGGAATAACATTTTTGATTCATGTTGATTGGCTTAAACACAGCAATTACAATTGCAGTTACTACCATTATTGCTACTACTGCTACTACTACTACTGTTACTACTACTGTTACTACTACTGTTACTACAACTACTACTACTACTACTACTACTGCTGCTGCTGCTGCTGCTGCTACTACTACTACCTCTGCTGCTGCTACTACTACTACCTCTGCTGCTGTTACTACTACTACCTCTGCTGCTGCTACTACTACTACCTCTGCTGCTGTTACTACTACTACCTCTGCTGCTGCTACTGCTACCGCTATAACTCGTTACTACAGCTACTACTACTACCACTACTACTACTTCTGCTACTACTACTACTGCTTGTCATAAGAAGCGACTAACGTGATCGGTTGGCCAGACATGGTTGATGCATGTCATCAATCCTAATTGCGTGGATCGATGCTCATGATGTCAATCACTGGATTGTCTGGTCCAGACTTGATTTTTAACAGACCGCCATCATATAGCCGGAATATTGCTGAGTGCAGTGTTAAACAACAAACAAACAAACAAACAAACAATTGCGTTGATCGATGCTCAAGATGTCAATCACTGGATTGTCTGGTCGATTATTTACAGACCGTGGTCATATAGCTGGAATATTGCTGAGTGCGGTGTTAACAACAAACAAACAAAGCTTACCTTAATGTGTTCATACTCGGAGAACATGATTCTGTTGGGGATTTCCTGCATGTTGTCCTGCAGTATCGCCCTCCTCTTCTTGATGGGTCTGAAACCATAGTTACCATCACAGTGAAACCTTAGGACTGTGTAACATTTCACTGCCCCAAACATTTCACGTAACACTTTATAACCACCCCTCTCCCAATACATGTAACACTTTATAACCACCCCTCCCCCAATACATGTAACATTTTATAACCACCCCACCCTCAAATACATGTAACACTTTAAAACCACCCCTCCCCCAAATACATGTAACATTTTATAACCACCCCTCCCCCAAATACATGTAACACTTTAAAACCACCCCTCCCCCAAATACATGTAACATTTTATAACCCTCCTCCCCCAAATACATGTAACATTTTATAACCACCCCTCCCCCAAATACATGTAACACTTTATAACTACCCCTCCCCCAAATACATGTAACATTTTGTAACCACCCCTCCCCCAAATACATGTAACATTTTATAACTACCCCTCCCCCAAATACATGTAACATTTTGTAACCACCCCTCCCCCAAATACATGTAACATTTTATAACTACCCCTCCCCAAAAACATGTAACATTTTATAACCACCCCTCCCCCAAATACATGTAACACTTTATAACCACCCCT
Source organism: Haliotis cracherodii (assembly GCF_022045235.1). Taxonomy (NCBI): domain Eukaryota; kingdom Metazoa; phylum Mollusca; class Gastropoda; order Lepetellida; family Haliotidae; genus Haliotis; species Haliotis cracherodii. The sequence goes on from NW_027266278.1 coordinate 13,918,738, forward strand.
CCCCCGAATACATGTAACACTTTATAACCACCCCTCCCCCAAATACATGTAACACTTTATAACCACCCCTCCCCCAAATACATGTAACACTTTAAAACCACCTCTCCCCCAATACATGTAACACTTTAAAACCACCTCTCCCGCAAATACATGTAACATTTTATAACCACCCCTCCCCCAAATACATGTAACACTTTATAACCACCCCTCCCCCGAATACATGTAACAATTTATAACCACCCCTCCCCCAAATACATGTAACACTTTATAACCACCCCTCCCCCAATACATGTAACACTTTAAAACCACCTCTCCCGCAAATACATGTAACATTTTATAACCACCCCTCCCCCAAATACATGTAACACTTTATAACCACCCCTCCCCCGAATACATGTAACACTTTATAACCACCCCTCCCCCAGATACATGTAACATTTTATAACCACCCCTCCCTAAATACATGTAACATTTTTCCATGACACCCCCTCCCTAAATACATGTAACATTTTATAACCACCCCTCCCCAAATACATGTAACATTTTTCCATGACACCCCCTCCCTAAATACATGTATAATATACGACCAGTGATCCGTCTATGAATAACGTTCAAATTCAAAACTTTTTTTCCTGAAAATGTAGAACTCCACATGGTTGTGATAAACTTTGGCGACACCCCTAAACTTTTGCTGTGCTGTGTTACCTGTCCATAAGGTTTTCCCCGTTGATGTGAAGACAGTCGAACACAAACAGACACACTTTGGCTTCCGAGAATGCAGCTTTCTGAAACACAAAATATTGTCTGACTGAAAACAAAGTCACATGTTCCCTGGAGGTTGTGACTGTATGACGTCTGTCTGTGGTGTCAATCATGTGCAGTGATTTTGTTTGACATGAATCCTTTGCAAGATATTCTAGAACATTTTCATGATTTTATCCCTTTTTGACCGGACATTATGCGTCAGGGGCAGATCCAGGATTGCAAGAAACAGTTGGGTGCATACTAAGTAACAATGTCAACAACAGGCAGGATGGACATGTCAGGTGTCTTAGAAAGGGTGTGCACTCCACGTTTAGATGGGGCAGTGCATATGCTACCCAATTTGAAAATATGGTCAGGACATTTATGATAACAAACCATGATGTCCTGGACTATCAACCATTCCATTGATGTCCTAGACTATCAACCATTCCATCGATGTCCTAGACTATCAAACATTCGATCGATATTCTAGACTATCAACCATTCCATCAATGTCCCAGACTATCAACCATTCCATCGATGTCCTAGATTATCAACCGACAGTCGATGACCTAGTCGTTAGACTACACACAACAATTGTATCTAAGTCACCTTATGTACGCCAAGTGTTCCGAATGGCAGGGGTTTGCCTGTGTTGGTGTCGACCAGAAGCACTTCCGCATCCAGGATGAGATCATCGCCTGACGGGAACGCCTTGGGGATGAACTCCTTGAAGTGGGCTACCTGAAGGTTGGGAAGGGAGAAAACAGTCATTGATCACTGTGGAATATTAACAAAACATCAAAAACAAAAACAGATTTCCTTCTAGATCGCACCTTTAAGTGAATGGAATTGGTTGTAAAAACAAAATTGACGTGATCATCGCAACCTATTGATCGTTGAAACTCTCCAAGAATTCCCAAATACCAGGACTGCAATGGTGGTATTGTCATGGTTGTTCATTGTATGGAGACAATTACAACATATGTTTTCTAATGTTTTTGAGATTTAAACATAGCTTTTGAATTCACAAAGTCTGCAAGTCCGAGACTATTCTATTGTCCAGAGGACAAGCAAAATTTCAATGATGGTCGTCCTCTTTGACTAGAATCATATAGGAGCTATAATTCTCAACTAGTTCTCAATAGTTCAATGGTGCTACAAATTCATCCTCTATATCTCCACGGCTCGCACCTACACTGACCCTGAATCTATTCCCATGGTTCTCACAAACTCAAATTACCAGTCCTTGGCTTCCTTTAGATTTAGTAGCGTAGCCAGTCAACATGGTTACAGGAAGCCAAGGGCAGGTAAGTGAGGATCGCGAAAACCTCGAGAATGGATCTGGTGGTTAGTGTCGGTTTACAGAAATGAGAGTGTTCTTCAAACAGTACTCTGAAGAGTGAGTGAGTGAGTGAGTGAGTGAGTGAGTGAGTGAGTTGGATTTAACGCCCCTTTTAACAGTATTCCAGTTATATCACGGCGTGTCAGCTTAATGTGGGAGGAAAGCCCGAAGTGATGAAGGTCTCAGATGTTTACCACTTCGGTGAAACCCACGAGCACGGGTATGGTGCTGACAAACCTAGAAACATAATCGGGGTGAACCGGGATGCGAACCCACAGTCATAGGTTTCTGGCGTGCCCAAGGGACGCAACTCTGCACAGCGAATCGCGGCGCGTGGGACGACTGGACCACCCCTGCCCCCGTACTCGGAAGACTAATGAGTAAGTGAGTGAAGTTAAGTGCTGCTTTGAACAGCATTCCCGGTCTATCATGGTGTGTCAGCTTAATGTGGGAGGAAAGTCCAAGGTGGTTCAGGTCTCAGACGTTGACCACTATCGTGATACACATGAGCATGGTTTTCTGACCTACGATCAAGGTTTTCTGGACTGCATAAGGCATTCAACTCTGCACAGCGAAATTGTGGCGCCTAATACGATTGGACCACCTGTGTGGCTGAGGAATAATGAAATAAGGTTTTACAACATTTCTTTGGACTTGTCTTAAAACACCAATTCTTCGGCTTTTAAACTGCCTGTCCCTGTTTTCTGACCAACCCCTGAAAGCACCCCAGTTGTTTTTGTCACATCACCTTGTGAGGCAGGACAGGCTTCAAGCTGCGGCTGAAGTACCGGAACTCATCGGACTTCTTGTGGACCTGCACTCTCTCTCCGTCATACTTGATCTCGGCGTAGAATCCGTTGGGACACTTCTTCATGGCCTGCTCCACCGACCTGCAAGCCTCTGCCTGAACAGAGAGTGGGTGGTGAATGGTACACATGGAACTAAAGGGCTGAACCACTCAGACAATGGGAGGCTGACAACATGGGAAGTACGGGAGACTGACAACATGGGAAGTATGGGAGGCTGACAACATGGGAAGTACGGGAGACTGACAGCATGGGAAGTACGGGAGACTGACAGCATGGGAAGTACAGGAGACTGACAGCATGGGAAGTACGGGAGACTGACAGCATGGGAAGTACGGGAGACTGACAGCATGGGAAGTACGGGAGACTGACAGCATGGGAAGTACGGGAGACTGACAGCATGGGAAGTACAGGAGACTGACAGCATGGGAAGTACAGGAGACTGACAGCATGGGAAGTACGGGAGACTGACAGCATGGGAAGTACAGGAGACTGACAACATGGGAAGTACTGGAGACTGACAACATGGGAAGTATGGGAGACTGACAACATGGGAAGTACTGGAGACTGACAACATGGGAAGTATGGGAGACTGACAACATGGGAAGTACTGGAGACTGACAACATGGGAAGTATGGGAGACTTACAACATGGGAAGTACTGGAGACTGACAATATGAGATACGGGAGACTGACAACATGGGAAGTACAGGAGACTGACAATATGAGACACGGGAGACTGACAACATGGGAAGTACGGGAGACTTACAACATGGGAAGTATGGGAGACTTACAACATGGGAAGTATGGGAGACTGACAATATGAGATACGGGAGACTGACCAGCATGGGAAGTACGGGAGTCATGAGTGAGGCTCGGATGCTCAACTTCTTCTTCATGCCTGGCTTGCTCTCCTCTGCGTTGGCTTGAACCCTCTCCACAACGTCCTTCAGATTTCTCGATGCCTGGAATGCTTCATATGCATTAGGGTCAAGACCGTCTAATCTGGGATCAAAGATGAAGATGAGATGAGGTGAAATGTGGTCAAGGCTGCATTTAAGATTATTGCAAATATATTGCAATGTGTGTTGGTATGTTTGCGTGTGTGTGTGTTTTTGTGTGTATGCCCACTGAGATACAATGCTGAAGTTTAACATGAACACCAAACTCAGACACAGTATATTGACTCTCAGCTGACCAGTCCTTGTTTTAACCCCTTAATGCTGAGCGCCAGGCAGGGTAACAACAAGTTCCTTCTATAAACGTCTTTAGGTATGACGCGGCTGGAGACGTTCTACCACTTGACCACAGGGGCAGTCAGGGGTGAGGTTAAGAATTGGGTTAACGCAGTGTTCAAGATTATTGCACTTATTTTGCAATGTGGGGTATCAGATGAAGATGACAATGCTTATATAGAATATCAAAACATATACAAGTTTGGATTGGATTGCAAATATTTCATTGACAAGTTTCAGTTGAGTTCTTAATGCTGATGACTGGCATGACTTACATGTTATATATATTTAGGACCATCAATGTTAATACTCGTAATATACTGAAGTCCAACCTACATGTGTTTTGCCCCTGAGTTAATGCGAAGGTCGTGTTTGATGAGACGGACCACCATTTTCAAATCGTTTCCGGTACATCTGAAACCAACAAGTCCATCACATGATTCAAATTCAAACTGGAAGAAGTGTATGAATGACTATTGTTTTATGACACTGTCATCAGTGATACAGCTGCTTCATGGAAATCTGTGATGCTTCGAATCCTATCTGTTAGTTCGACACCATACCTCTAAGATCTGACGACACCTCCATAGAAGGTGAATCATGTAACAACTTTCTAAGATGAATCGGTTTCCTTGTTGGTCCACCTCGTTTCGAAAATTGTGAGTGATACAAATGAAAACCTATACAAACACTAATAGTCCCTCAATGTCATGATGCTCAGCAACAACAATGAACAAGAGGATGTTTGTTTGTTTGTTTGTTGTTTAACGCCGCACTCAGCAATATTCCAGCTATATGACGGCAGTCTGAAAATAAGGGAGTCTGGACCAGACAATCCAGTGATTGACATCATGGACATCGATCCACACAATTGAGATCGATGACATGCATCAACCAAGTCAGCGAGTCTGACCACCCGATCCCGTTAGTCGCCTCTTATGCCAAGCATAGTCTCCTTCCTGAGTTCAGTCAGCGCTTAGTACAAGAGTGGGCCATGGGCATCTCCTCCGTCCTGGCATCCCCACGGCCCTGAAGCCATATAGCCCAAATCACCTTTTAGCAATTTTCGTCAGCAGTCTGAGTTGCTCATCCTCCTTGGTGAATTTTGACAGAGCAGCCAGAAGGCCGTCCACCTGAAACATATGTCTACAGATGCATGTCAAGAGTTAAACAGTGAGTGAGTGAGTGAGTGAGTGAGTGAGTGAGTGAGTGAGTGAGTGAGTGAGTGAGTGAGTGAGTGAGTGAGTGAGTGAGTGAGAGGTTTGACACAGTTTTTATCAATATTCCAGGAATATCACGTAGGGGACACCATAAATGGGCTTCACACACTGTAGCCATGTGGGAACTCAAACCCGGGCCTTTGTCGTGACGAGCAAATGCCTTAACCACTAGGATACCCACCACCCAAAAAGGAAAACAACGACAAACATATGTTGCATGATGAGTAAACCAACAGTTTGCAATCATGTTGTTGTCATTTTCCAGTAAATTATCTGGAGCTGCCAGTTTGTCAGCGGCACAGTCAGTTGTTAATTACAGTCAGCACTTGGTGCAATGGGAGGGGGGACAGGTGGCCCAGTCATCTAAGGCGCCCTGATTCGGTGAGCAGAGTTGCTTCCCTTGGGCACGCCAGAAACCTATGATTGTGGGTTCGAATCCTGATTCGCCCCGATTCTGTTTCTAGGTTTGTCAGCACCATACCCATGCTCGTGGGTTTCACTGAAGTGGTAAATGTCTGCGACTTGCATCACTTCAGGCTTTTCTCCCACATTAAGTTGACACGACACGATATAACTGGAATATTGTTAACAGCGGTGTTAAACCAAACTCACTCACTAGGTGCAACGGAAAACGAAAAACGAAAGTGCACCATGTGAGCTTGAGATAAAACACAATCAAAATGCCTCTTCTGAATGCTAGTTTGCCATAGGCCTTCATTCAAGATTGTGGCCTCGTACAGGCAAATCTTCCATATACTGATATAGATGAAGTTGTAGTTGAAAGATGTTTTGAGACAGGGATGGGATATTTCTTAAGCTATGAGACAAGTTGTATTTGCCATGGAACACAAAGTCTGATGGGCAGCTGCTTGTTTCAGAACAGTGAGTGAGTTTAGTTTAACGCTGCTTTTAACAGTATTCCAGTTATATCACGGCGTGTCAGCTTAATGTGGGAGGAAAGCCAGAAGTGATGCAGGTCTCGGACGTTTACCACTTCGGTGAAACCCACGAGCACAGATATGGTGCTGACAAACCAAGAAACATAATCGGGAAGAACCGGGATTCGAAACCACAATCATAAGTTTCTGGCGTGCCCAAGGGACGCAACTCTGCACAGCGAATTGCGGTGCCTTAGACGACTAGGCCACCCGTGCCCCCTGTTTCAGAACAGTGTAATTTGGTTAATCAGTTATTCATAATGTTCCGTCATTCAAACTGGAGACAAAACAAAGCTATGGTGTTGATTCGAGGATGATCAACTGAAAAAGGCAATTCATCAGAAACATGTCAGTATTTCTGTCACATGATCTGACCTCCAAAACACACTCCAATATTTTTGAAAAACAGTTCTATGAAATTTATTTAATCATGATAATTGTAATATGCCATTTGTTCTCAATCAATCCATCTACCTGTTTATTTTGACCCCATCGATAGACGTTTACCACTTTGGTCAAACCCACAAGTGACAAACCTAAATCATGATCATAGGATTCTGGTACGCCTAGGGGACACAACTCTGCACAGCAAGTTGCAGCACTGCTTCACCTGTGCCTTATTCCTGTTAGTATGGAGTGAAATGTCAGTCTGTTTGTTTGTTTGTTTGTTAGTTTTTTGTTAAACATCACACTCAGCAATATTGCAGCTATATGACAGGGGTCTGTAAATAAATGAGTCCGGACCAGACAATCCAGTGGATGATATCATGAGCATCGATTCACGCAATTGGGATCAATGACATGCATCAACCACGTCAGCATTCCTGACCACCCGATAATCTCCTTTCACAACAAGCATAGTCACCTGTCACAGTAAGCATGGGTTGCTGAAGACCTATTCTACTCGGGATCATCACGTGTCTGTAGTTAAGTAATGCAGGTCTTAGAAATGTGAGTTGACAAACCAAGAAATATAATCAGATTTGGATTGTTGTTGTTAAACTCTCCACTCAGCAATATTCCAGCTATATGGCAGCGGTCTGTAAATAATCGAGTCTGGACCAGACAATCCAGTGGTTGATATCATGAGCATTGATTCACGCAATTGGGATCGATGACATGCATCAACCAAGTCAGCGAGCCTGACCACCCGATCAGGGAGAACTAGATATATAATTCCACGTTTCTGGCATGCTTTAGGGATGCAACGCTACATGCAAATTTTGACATCTTATGTGGCTAGGCCTCCCATCCCTGTCATCATCAATATCAGAAATAGATGGCCTAGTTCATTTCACTCACCTCTTGTAAGGACAGGATACTCTTCTTCAAGGGTTCAACATTCTTGTTGGTCTCAAAAAACACCCTGACTGTCTCTGCCACATCCCCCTGTACAGACACACACACACACTGTTACTCACCCACATTATAAACACATGTATAGTCTGGAACGTAATTTAAGGTACCAACGTTTACTACAATATCTGAAAAACTACCGGACCTACTCCAGTCAAAGTTGGTATGAGATTAGTAGACAGTCATACATAACTGGATATTACATTCAAAGACAATCGGTGCATGAATAAAAAATCTGTCTATTTAGCTATCACTATATTTCATCAACAACCAGACCTGTTCGTCATTGGTTGAACGAACATTCATTGTAACAGCCATCTGTTCCCCTGTGTCACAGGGCCATATGACACAGTTGAACAAATCAACTCAACTCGAAAGGTTGCACGCGAATCACGCACGTTGAGACGCCCAACGCTAACACCGTATTCATGGGTTAAATGGGAATGGAATCAGCTCAAATGTGAACGTGAGCAAGTCTTTGACCCTAGCTGATTTTTTAGTTTTTAGGAGATATAGATAAAGTCAGTATGGGTCATGGATAGGCTCATATAATATTTTCTTTAGAAATCATATACTTCACATATTTTGGCCATACTTGTGTATTTTATCCAAGTCCAAAACTTGTAAGTGTAACCAATGAAACAGGCAATCATTAAAAAAGCTGAAACTAGATAAACTATAAAACACATACCTGGTCCAGATCCTCCACCATTGCCTTTAGACTTGTACCAAATATCTGCAGACAAAAAGGTATGCATAAACATGAAATTATTTTACAGCCTCACTTAGAATTCTGTACACTAAAGGTTTGAAATCACATGAATTTCTGATCAATCAACAACACTGTTCAAACAACACATCTTCAAACAGTTAAAAAGCCTTGTGTGAAATATGAGGACCATCCTCTGAGACAAGAAAAAGATATGGATCGTTGGTTTGTTGCAGCTATATGACGGCGGTCTGTAAATAATCGAGTCAGTGCCCGTAAATCCAATGATTGACATCATGAGCATCGATCCACACAATTGGGATTGATGACATGCATCAACCAAGTCAGCGAGCCCGACCACCCAATCGCCTCTCACGACAGGCATAGTCGCCTTTTACGGCAAGCATGGGTTGCTGAAGTGCTCTTCTACCCCAGATCTTCACAGGTCTGGAAAAGATACGGACATGACACTTCTGGTATGATGGAAATAGTCTCAGTCTTAAAGTGAGAGAGTGAGTTTGGTTTAACGCCGCTTTTAACAATATTCCAGTTATATCACGGCGTGTCAGCTCAATGTGGGAGGAAAGCCCGAAGTGATGCAGGACTAAGACGTTTACCCAGTCTTAAAGGGTGTTGGGTTTTACACCGCTTTTAGCAATATTCCAATAACATTATGGCGGGTGACACCAGAAATAGGCTTCACACATTTTACCCATGTCGGGAATCGAACCAGGGCCTTCAGCGCGATGAGCAAACGCTTTAACCACTAGGCGACCCTAACTGCCCTGTGACTCTTTCAAGATTTAGGGAATCAAAATTATGTGTTCATTCACTGACTTTTTTTTCAATCTCACATATAAATCTTTTCATTTATAATCAATGTCATACTCAACTGCATCTTTCTGAGTGAGTATGGATTTATGCCGCTTTTAGCAATGTTCCAGCAATATCACGGCGGAGGACACCCGAAATAGGCTTCACACATTGTACCCATGTCGGGAATCGAACCTTGGTCTTTGGTGTGAGGAGCGAACGCTTAAACAACTAGGCTACCCGACAGCCCCGCATCTTTCTGAAGTCTGGCTCAACAAGACAGTACTTGGTGTAACTGTATGTACATATGGCCTAGAATGTTTAGTAACAACAATTCAGTGGAGTTTCTTCTCATGTGACAAGCTTTTCACACTGTTTCAGTTACATGGTATAGAATGAGGTGAAATTGGGTTTAAGGTCACGTCCAAGAATATTTCACTTATATAGCTAGCTCACTGAGATACCATGCCGCAGTTTAACATGAATACCCCATTCAGACACAGTATACTGACTCAGAGCCGACCAGTCCTTGTTTTATCCCCCTAATGCTGAGCGCCGGACAGGGTAACAACAAGTACCATCTTTTAACGTCTTTCGGAGATCAAACCCCGGACCGTCCGCTCTCCCGGCTCTACCACTAGACCACGGAGGTGGTCAATTTAGCATGAAGTTGAACGTGACCTTTAAACAATAAATCAAGTGGAAATTGAATTCTAATGATTTTATTGTACTGCAGAAAGTGTTGAGAAAATTACCAAGGGACATAACTCTTGCTTGGTTCTAGAAATCTGAACAAAATTTGACTGATATCTGAACTGGATACAGGTTTTAGCATTAAATTAGTCTGCTACATCAACTCTACTGCATTGAAACTTTCTCTCCTCTAAGACGAGGTACCAACCTGACTGAATAGCTTGACGAGTTGTTTGTTGTTGAGATTATACACAGTCTTGACAACGCCCGGCAACAACAGCTTCATCAACAGATAGACATCACCCTTATACCCGGCTGAAAGTGACACGAATTGTACTGGAGTGAACGAGTGAGTTAACACTGACTGGACACAGGCAATATCACAGCCATATCATAGCGAAGACAACATTTATTATCAGGAGTAGGTGAGGTGAAATTGGGTTTAATGTCGCATCCAAGATTACTGCACTTATATAGCGACGTGCATGCACGTGTATGTGTGTGTGGCTGCTTGTACTAGTCCGGACTGATGCCAATTTATAGTGCTAGCCCACTGAGATACCATGCCGCAGTTTAACATGAATACCCCACTCAGACACAGTATACTGACTCCGAGCCGACCAGTCCTTGTTTTAGCCCCTTAATGCCGAGCGCCAGACAGGGTAACAACAAGTACCATCTTTTAACGTCTTTTGGTATGACGCGGCCGGGGATCGAACCCCGGACCTTCCGCTCTCCAGGCGGACGCTCTACCTCTAGACTAGGGAGGCAGTTTTATCAGGAGTAAGTGAGTTTGGAGTAACATTGTTAGCTAATGTGGGAGGAAAGTCGTAAGTGAAGCAGGTCTTACACATTAACCACTTTTGTGAAATCCACATGCAAGGGAATGGTGCCGACAAACCTAGTTATGAACATAGCCGTGTTAAGAACCCACAATCATAGGTTTCTGGCCTGCATAAGGGAAGTAAGTCTGCACAGTGAAATGCAGCGCCACCCTTTACTGGGCCTTCTGTGCACCTGTACAATGAGCAGTGTTAAAAATTAGGACTAGTCCTGTCGTCCATGCCACACTGCCCAATAGTTAAGGTGTCATAAGGACTAGTAGAAATTAGCCATTTTTAAGGGGTTTGCTATGTGTTACCATTATAAGGACAAGTGGACTAAATTGTTACAGTAAACTACAGTTATAACAAACTCAAAGGCACCACTAAATTTAGTTTGTTATAACCGTAGTTCACTATAAGCACATATACAGCATACAGACGGGACCAAAAAACAGTTTGTCGTATCCCCAGTTCGTTATAGTGTGAGTGAGTTGGGGTTTAACACCGCTCTCAACAGTATTCCAGTTATATGACGGCGTGTCAGCTTAATGTGGCAGGAAAGCCAGAAGTGATGCAGGTCTCAGACGCTTACTACTTCGGTGAAACCCATGAGCACGGGTATGGTGCTGACAAACCTAGAAACATAATCGGGGCAAACCGGGATTCGAACCCACAATCATGGGTTTCTGGCTTGCCCAAGGGACGCAACTCTGCACAGCGAATCGCTGCGTCTTAGACGACTGGGCCAGCCGTGCCCCCCCCCCCCCCCCCCAGTTTGTTATAAGCGTGATCGTTACAAACAAAGTTTATTGTAGTTTCTATCGCTGGTATTTAGTCCACATCAACTTACTCCCACTGTTGCCCTTCCTTAGGTAGTTTGACACAAGAGCCGTCTTGCCAGTGTAGCTGTTTTCCTCAGCAATATCTGCACAGAGGCGGCGGAACTGTCGGAATGAGTTGTCCCTCTCTGTATCAGCATCCGCGAACTTGGGTGGCACGAGGCCATTAGCATCCAAGTTTGTAGAAGGACCTGTAACCATGGAAACACAGCGTTAGAAATTGGCACTAGTCCTATAGTCCTTGCAAACTGACCAATGGTGAAGGTATCATAAGGACTTGTAGACATTTGCCATTATTAAGGGTTTTGCTATATGTTAACATCATAAGGACTAGTGGACAAAAACTGTTAGTTTCTACCACTGAAATGTAACTAGGCGTTAGTTTATTTGGATAACTCTTATAAGTTAAACATACAATATTTAGACAAATGTCAGACGACTATTATCATGATTATCTCCTTGTTTAATGGTCAAGCCTCACATATCAGCCGTGATATTTTCATTAACGTTTCTGCTTCCTGTCCATGTAATTTTGATGAGCAAGTCTGTAAACCAAAAGCTTGATTGATCTTAATACCATGCAGCGATTAATCCAGGATTAACACGGTTGCAGACTTGGGGCTGAAAATCAGAATCTGGGGAGGTCTAGATAAAGCGACATTGATGTGACTCTCACCTGCATCAAAACTGTCTCCCTCCTCCTTTTTCACCTTCGGTGGGGAGAAGGGAAGCTTGCTTTGGGCAGCAGCCTTTTTGGGGGTCTTGCCTTTACCCTTCGCACTCGACTTGGCCAAGAAGTCTGAAATAGAAAGTTCCCACTTGTTTTCAATTGTACCATCTACCCGAGGCAAGAGAGTTAACTGACTATAAAAGTATAGTTTCCACCCTTGCTGAACTAGGCTGGTGTTATGGAGTTACATTTTGGCTGGACTAACAAGTCTATGCATAGCCCAATCAAAATCGTGCATCGAAATCAAAATCCGGTTCGTAAACTGTCATGCAGATTTCGGTCAATTGCAGGATTTGCAAAGCATGTGCACTGCCAACTCGTTGTCAACAGATATTTTCAAAATCTTTTCATGTTTTTAATCAAGGTGCTCATGTGATTTGATGCATTTTGCGATGTAAGACCCGTTTTATCACAATGCAGATTTTGATTATCGAGCAGAACGTCCTGACTTGGCACCGCCATTTTCTTTGAAGCAAATGCTAGTGATACGAGAGGTGGAATCTGACTGGTCCATAGGAGAGGCTTAGAAGGGACATAACTGGTAATAGTCACTGGTTGCGCTATGATCGAGTCCAGGAATTCCAGCCAAGTTTGGCAAGTTTGCCTTGGGAAGATGCAATTGTACAGGATTATGATGAGGTAATTACCCCATGTGTCACTCTGCTTGTGAAATATTTCAAATATGTAACTTGTTATTTAGATTACATAGATTTCATAGTCCTTTATGCTCCGTTGTTTAACGCCTCATTCAGCAATATTCCAGCTATACATGAATATGACGGCAGCCTGCAAAAAATCAAGTCTGGACCAGACAATCCAGTGAACGTTATTGTCAGCAACAATCTACACCACTGGAGTAGAGGACATGCTATCAACAAAGCTAGGGGCACACTTGGGATTCACATAAACATTCATCTCTCGGCAATTTTTTTGTGAAGCCAGTATAAATATACTATGTGACCTGGACAAACTCATGTTTTGTTGAAGTAATTTGTTTTTGTCTGGGTGACATGTAATATCCTCAACGCACACTAAGTTAGACATCCTTCTAGCGCCTATTATAAATTAATGGGATCTTTTCATAGAACAGATATTTTTAGAAAGCGTCAAGATATAACTATATTTTTCTCTGAAAGAATATCAAATGGTCCCCAATAAGGTGTTTTTACTTCAACAGTTTATTGCCAAAAACATGATAAACAGGCCTAAAATTGCAACTTAAATTTCAATTTGTCTACTGTCTAAAATTCAGAGGTAGCCAAATAACTACCTTGAAAAATAGCCGGTGTCGGACAAATTCTATTGCAACACATATGTAGACACAAAAATACACATGTCTGCTACTAACCATGCTAACTGTACTCGCAAATAATTCCTCTAAGTCAACAATGAGCCGAAATACATAAATATTAATGTAATTTGTATTTTATTTCAAGTTGATAGTTTATTGGATAAGCAAGGATATACCTATATAATCTAGTAACATAAATTGCATCATTGTTCGAGTCACAAATCACAAAACTCCACTAATACAATTTCCAATAATATACAATTCCAAGACTAGTGCTATGACTTTTACAGATAATAGTTATTTGATAAAAGATAATTTCAAATGCTTTTGGCTACCTACAATATTGGCTTCACTTCTTAATTTTACCACTGGCTACCTGGAAAAAAATACTTGTAGCCATATGGCTACTTGGTAAAAATTTAAACTTTGAGGCCTGATAAAGCAAAGATTGTCCAACCTATCATCATAATCACTGAATCTACTTCCCAAGCCCACCATCATTTGAAACTTAAAAACCTCCCAGTGAGTTTAGTTTTTACACTACCTTGAACAGGAAGTACTTTAGTCATTACATGGCACGTCAGCTTCATGTGGCAAGGAAAGCAGGTCGTAGTGGCTTACCTCAGTGGTGAAAGTTATGAACATGGAAATGCTATTGACAAAACACTCATCATAATGAAGGCTGTTCTGGGATTTCGAACACAATCATGGTATAATGGCACACATAAGGGACGCAACTCTGCACAGCTAAGTGCAGTGCCTTGCACATGTTGCATGAATTAGTCAACCATGCGCAAACTAGTAGTATATCTCGAATGAGTGAGTGAGTTTAACACTGTTTTGAACAGTATTCCACTTATATCACGGTGTGTAGGAAGTAGCGTAGGTCTCTGACATTCACTAACACTTTGGTGAAACCCACGAGCATGGGTATGGTGCTGACAAAGCTAGAAACATAATGCTGGGAAGCGGGATTCGAACCTACAATCATTGGTTTCTGGAGTGCCGAAAGAATGCAACTCTGCACAGCAAATTGTTGTGCTTTAGACTGGGCCACCCACTACATCTTGAAGAATGTACAGTGTGATTTGCATCATGACCTACCATCAATGAGTTTCTGAATGGCATCCTTGTCCTCCTGCTGCAGATCATCAAATCCCTCCACATCGTCAGGATCCTCTATCTTCTTCGTTGTTGCTCTGGCCCGGACAAACGTCTCGAAGATGCAGGCAGGATGGTGCCACTGTTTCATGTCACCCCCTTCGTCACTAAACGGGTTGGAAACAACCTTTCCAATTCTTAACCCTCCCTTTTCAATTTTCTGTTTGCATTTCTTACAACTTGATGTACCAAGTTTTGCATAACCAACAATATATCTATTTTCTGACATTATGAAGTCAGTACAAAAGAATCTATATTGATTTGAAAATAAATTGTAACAGTTTAGGTGGATAAGAGAGTGCTTATTGCTTGGGAATGTAAAATTGCCAACTGATGCCTGCACACAAAACGAGGCGAACTGACATGGGTGTATTCTATGATGGAGGTTGCTCTGAATGGCTCTGATTATGAAATTGATCTGACGAGGACTTCTGATCATTCACTTTGTCCTTGTCTGAAATATATGAATAGAAATAACATAAAATATCAACAAGAAATCTTGATCTATTTAGTAAAGGCAGCTAAAAATAATAATAAATTCAATTTCAATTTCATTTTTTTAAAAACCATGTTGAAAAAACTATCAAAATGAGGTTGAAATTAGATCTATTTAAAGCAAATTAAATCGTGTAAAGATTCTATAGACTTTAATAATATTGTATGACACCCGATTATTTGAATGAAATTGTGAACGGGGAAGACAAGAAAAAACACAAATTCTTTATGATAATAATTTTATGTCACACTACAAATTATAAAAAAAACTTTTTGTTTAAGACATTACATGCACAAACTAAACGCGGTAGAACATTTATTGCACCAGAAATGAGTAAAGTTGCACAATCTGAGCCGGCGTCGGCCGTGAAGCCATTGCAATCACCCTTCCGTATCGAACAACAAACTCATTACTCGTTCGTGTTTATGCATGTCATGTGCATTTGGTCCGAATCAAGACATTAACAAATAACATACATGAATCTAAGAGAACGTTTGACACTGTCGTCCGCCGACATTTCACACATGTCACAAAGACATGTGAAGACGTTTTGTTTGATTCCTCACCGGAAGATGCTTACAGCGAAACTGGCACCGCTTATACTTTGCGCGGCATCCTGCAGACAGGAACCTAGTCTACATGGCAACTAAGGGCGTTAACTCTATTCTAGCAGGTGCTTGAGGCGTCCCAGATCAGGAAGATATAACAAGTACACTAATGCAAGAAATAGGAATGTTATGACAAAAAGACCTTGACATGTCTTTTGACACACTTTTGATATAATAACGTAGATAAAACACCGGTAACCGGACTTTGGATTATAATCACGTGGTACTTTGTCCGTGCGACACGTCACATGCTTATCTCGTCTATCGTTTTGTAACATGTGTACCAAAAAGACCTTAGTCACTGGTAGTCAGCACAGCATACTGGTCGCATGTGGCTGCCATCATCTAAGTTTGCTTCACTTGACTGATAACCCAATAACCGACATCAACAATGCAGAGGAACGCTGCCCCAACTAAGCCAGCCGAGGGCTCAACCAAGCACGATTTTACTGATATAAATTTTCGAGGAAACCTTCCCAGAGAGACAATGACAGAAGTCGAGGAGCAGAAAACAGAAATGGACGAAAGCCAGGTTATCAGGATAAGGGGTTGGAGGATCAATAAAGTAATTGCTGTTACTCATCTGAATATATTTCTGTACGCCACATGTTTTTGGATCCAGAATGGAACCCTGCCCTATCTGTCGAAGAAACTTGGAGTAGATCCTGTAATGTTTGGATACCTTCAGACAACTTTTGCAATCGTCCAGTTAGCAGGAGGACCGTTGTTTGGTAGGTTTGGTGATTTGTTTGGTGGCCGAGCAGCAATGACCCTGGCTTTCCTTTCAGCAACCCTTTCATATTTCATACTTGGTATGTCAACAAGCGTTCCTATTTTGTTTATATCAAGACTTCCATCCCTCTTCATGCATGCGATGCAAGGTGGTCAGATGATTGTGACAGATATCGGAGATGCAAGTCAGAGAGCCGATGCCCTCGGGAAGTTGGGCATGTCTTATGGAGTTGGAATGGTCATTGGTCCACTTATTGGAGGAATCCTGACAAAAACTCTGGGAGAGCAGTTCGCAGCATTTATTGCTAGTGCCGGATCTATGCTAAGTGTTGCACTTGTTCTGATGTTTGTACCCAGACACACCAAGAAGGCAGAGGTACAGACCGACACTTCTGGAAAGAGCATCTTTAATGTCGAGAAAATCTTGCAGTTAATCATGGGCCCAGGAGCCATGTTTTTACTTCTTGTGCGTCTAGCATCAGGTGTTCCTATAGGAGTGTTTCAAAGTATGTTTCAAGTTGTTGCTCTGAATACATTCAAACTGGCGCCTGACCAAAATGGCTATCTTATGTCCTACATTGGAATCACCACGATGATCGTGCAAGGGATTGGACTCGGAGTTATAACCAAGAAATTCAGTGAAAATAACATTCTAAAGTGGTCAACCTTCATCCTAGTATGGGCCTACCTACTACTCTCCTTTGTGACAAATGTAAGTGAGTTGTGTCTGGTTTGTCTCCCCTTGGTTGTAGGACTAACGACACAGAACGTCATCATCAGCAGCTCTCTAACAAGAACTGTCGCGGACGCGGACACTGGTGCTATGTTAGGACTCAACATGGCTGTGAACTCTCTAGTGCGGAGTGTGTCACCAACGATTGGAGGTTACATGTTGGAAAATGTTGGCTTTTCATCGTTTGGTTATTTGGGTTTTTTCACCAATACTATCGTCACTCTCATCCTCTTCTGGAAGTTCAGATCTCAAAGTCCTAGTGCATAAACAGTTTGACAGTGTGTGTATGTGTGTACTACTGGTACCATGTCAAAGAATCATGTCAAAAACTGAGACCAGTCAAGCAAAAATTACATCATTTTGTAAGTCTTGGTGCATAATCCTCATAATTAGCCAAGATAGAGTAGCCGGTTTCAAATGTATGCTATAGTGTTATGTAATCAAGGTTTTTTTTATTTTAAAACATTTGAATGCTCAAATTGGACATTCTCTTGGTATCTGATATAACCTGTATAAAGTGGGGAAGAAAGGATATTATTTCATAGATAGTTATTACCAAATGATTTTTTTAATTATAAGAATGTTAAATGTTTGATCATTAAAGGCATAAAAGTTCTTGTGTGCAGAGGGGCACGGGTGGCCCAGTCGTCTAAGGCGCCGCGATTTGCTGTGCAGAGTTGCGTCCCTTGGACACTCCAGAAACCTATGATTGTGTGTTCGAATCCCGGTTCGCCCCGATTATGTTTCTAGGTTTGTCAGCACCATACCCGTGCTTGTGGGTTTCACCAAAGTGGTTAACGTCTGAGACCTGCATCACTTCGGGCTTTCCTCCCACAGTAAGCTGCGATGCTGTGATATAACTGGAATACTGTTAAAAGTTGCGTTAAACTCAACTCACTCACACTCTTATGTGCTGATTGAATGGCATAATTGAGAATGATGATTGATGATTAATGAAATCATAAGTTAAAAAACAATCATAAAAAAAGTATCATGCATGAAGATTGTTAATGGTATTTATATTTATTTATGGTTTTTGTAGTCTTTTCTTTATGTTTTGTAATATTTGTTGCTGATCTATGTGCTTGCATAATTGCTTTTAAAGAGACAATGTTCTTCACAGATAAGTCAAAATGCAATTTACATCATAGCTTTTTACAAATTGAAGACTAAGATATGAATATTAGTCAGCTTTGACATTTTGCAATGTTTGCAGAACTTAGATGAAGCTTATTCATTTAATAATAATGTTTACGAGTTTGGTTCTTTTCTTGTCTTTTTATGTATAATTTGTTACATATCATGTTATACATACGATCTGGGCTGTATTTAGTGAGTGGCATCTGATGCAACATTTCGTCATGTTTGCCCATGGGTAATGGTATTTTTATGAATACTGCTGTCATGGTAAGGCCTATAAAGACAAATGGGTGGTACCAGTTCCCAACCTACCCTAATATGGCATCCCGTCCCTAAGTCCTTTTCTAGTTTTTCTATAGTTTCCCCATGGCTTTTGTCCTTCACCAGGTAATTGTATGTATTCCACACCGCTGCCTCCGGTCATATCTTCATTTTAAATCAGGCTTTCACTGACGTACTGTGGAGATAAAAAACCCATCAAATCATGACTTCCTGCACTATTTTTTCAAGGGACAGATATTGGAAGCACACATTATTTTTTCCCTGAGACATGATATTGCTGGAATATTGCTGAAATATTGCTGAAAGTGGCGTAAAACTCACTTACTCACTCAATGACTCACTCACTCACTGACTCACTCACACACACTCACTCACTCACGCTTTGGTTTGTAAAGAAAAGGACGGAGTCCCCCCAAAGGGGAAACGTAGAATTTGAATATGAAAAACTTTGGACTTTAATTTCCATGTAAGGCAAAATATAAAAATGGGTGTGTTTCTCTTATTTCAAACCATTCAAAAATATCACAGGTAGGTCCGTTTTTGTAGTTTTTTTTATCTGTCATATTAAGCACCCTGCTCTTCCTAGCCAACTCCTTGATAAACTTTATAAGTGCTCTCCCTCTACTAAGACGAAAAATCTACAAAACAGTCTGTATTTCCTTATAACAGATGTTCTTTCACAGAAACACTAGAGTGGAAAGGGTACATTTTTACCTTTAAACTCTTGTCGAAAAAGGTTTAGTTCCACCAATGTTTGTTCTAAGATTGTTCACTGTCAATCAATCTCTGACAACACTATAAACTTCTTGTGGATGAGACCACCTCCGTGGTCTAGTGGTAGAGCGTCCGCCATAGAGCGGAAGGTCCGGGGTTTGATCCCCAGAAACCTATAATTGTGGGTTCGAATCTCAGTTCACCGAGTTTGTTTCTAGGTTTGTCAGCACCATACCCAAGCTCGTGGGTTTCACTGAAGTGGTAAACGTCTGAGACCTGCATCACTTCAGATTTTCCTGCCACATCTAGCTGACACGCCTGAAAACTGTTGAAAGGAACGTTAAACCCAAGTCACTCACTCACTCACTCTATGGCCTCCTCCCACATTATGCTAAATCACCCTGATAGTGAGTGAGTTTGGTTTTATGCCGCTTTAAGCAGTATTCCAGCAATATCACGGCTGGGGACACCAGAAATGGGCTTCACACATTGTACCCATGTCGGGAATCGAACCCGGGTCTTCGGCGTGACGAGCGAACGCTTTAACCACTGGGCTACCCGACCGCCCCTGATATCGGTGACATACTCTGACATTCAACTCGCCCATGTCACAGGCCTGGAACTCCCATCACACACATATGTTTAATACCAGTTATCTCAGGTGTGTTTCTCCTCCACAGGTGTGTTTCTCCTCCACAGGTGTGTTTCTCCTCCACAGGTGTGTTTCTCCTCCACAGGTGTGTAGGAAAATAGGTACCGGTACAAGAGGCCGAGATGGGCGATACATTTCCCAAATATTCTCAACATTCACATGTAGTGGTCCAAATGTGACGGGGGCACGGGTGGCCCTGTCATCTAAGGCGCCGCGATTCGCTGTGCAGAGTTGCGTCCCTTGGGCACGCCTAAAACCTATGATTGTGGGTTCGAATCCCGGTTCGCCCCGAATATGTTTCTAGGTTTGTCAGCACCATACCCGTGCTCGTGGGTTTCACGGAAGTGGTAAACATCCGAGACCTGCATCACTTCTGGCTTTCCTCCCACATTAAACTGACACGCCGTGATATAACTGGAATACTCACTCACTCACTCAGTCAGTGCGCAGGCACTTGAGAACCAGCATGGTCAGAAAGTCAATGAATATTTGGACAGTTTTGATACAAGGCTAACTGTCTAGAAGTTGTCATCTGAGAAACTAGTTTTGTGTGTGTTTCAGACAAATAAAAGCTATTACTTCCAGAAATGTATATTTTCTTAACTCATTATTTTCACATTTTCTACCCTCCTTAGATTTATGCGCATTTTTGTAGGTGGGTTATCTACAACAAAAATGTCATCCTCGAGCAGCCATTTCTTACGTGGCTGGAGTGTAGGCCTTGTGGAACAAAAACACAAGGTCGGACACTGTTTAAGAATAAATTGTTTGTTTTGCAAGGTTTATATCAAACTGTTTTACTGCGGTCATGGGCAGAGGGGGTATTCCATTGTGACATATTCAGGTCACATGATACTTTTGGTCTTCCAGCCTTCAGCTATGATTTGATGATGATCTTTAACCTGACACACAGCCATATAACTGAAATATTGTTCAAAGCAGCATTAAACCCAACTCTATCTCTCACACACTGTTTTCATCAGCTCCAAATAATGTTTACAGTGATCATGCTTATGATGATGTTTATTTTATTACATTCTTTAATCATGATGCTACTTACTCCAGCATTACATGTGTATTTATTGCCAAAGATCAAATATAAAACTTCTGTTAGTCACACGTTAGCCGTTAGTTTAGTTGACGAGTTATTACCTTGCAGTAGAAGTAGAGTGTTACTTTGATGAATGTGAATGTATATGGTACCTGGTAGTATGTGTCACTGTTAACCTTCTTGTGTCTCATACGGCAGCTTGGGTTGTATACTCCCCAGGGGGTTGAGAATGAAATCTGAGTGCAAACTGATCCAGTGTAATAAAATGTACTAATATGGACTTTTTGGCTGCCATTTTGATGATGATGATGATGATGATGATTATTATTTAAAGATCAAAATAAAAAATGGAGCAAAGAGGGTTTGGGTGATCTTGGCTCAGTCAGGCTGGTTAGGCTCATCATCAGAGCTTGCCCCCTCTTTGTCAGAAGGGCTGTATTCCTGGTAGCAAACCCGGGTACTCTCCCCTAGTCAGTCAACAGATTGGGAGGTACCAAACCTAAGGCACCGTGAACAATGGGGAGTTGGACAACTTGGTACTTGGGGTGCAAGTGTGACATTTCGAAGTTTGTACTTAGACATGCATGGCTTAATCTTTGAGACAAGCATATAATTACTGGCAGGATCAACCAGATAAGCGTCATGTTTTGCCATGTTTTTCCTCAATTATTATAATTATTATTATTTTTTTTTTTCCTTCAGGATTATTATTATTCCTCCAGGATTATTATTATTATTCCTCTGGAATAATCCTTCATGTGTTTAGTTGAGATGTAGTTAATCATTGTAGGCAAGGGATATTTAGTCAAGACATGTTCTGACTCTGGTGGCAGTTTGTTATAAAGAACGAGGAAGGATACGGGCCCATCTTGTCTCCCTGCAAATGTCCAATGTTTATATTATGCCCATTATCAGATATGTACGAATGGCTGACTACTGTCCTTAATCTTTCCAACGCTTGGAAGTTTTAGTTTTCTAACATCATAAAACGTGTGTGGCTAAAGTGTGCGAAAAACAGGTTTCAAAATACTAAATTCATAACCCAAGATGATGTTTGACCATATGCTTGTGCTGTCTTTGTTTCCCAGGAATATTAGCTTGGGTCAAAGTCTTGCTTGTGTTCTAATGTTAGAAGGGGGCACAGGTGGCCCAGTCGTCTAAGGCGCCACGATTTTCTGTGCAGAATTGTGTCCCTTGGGCACGCAAGAAACCTATGATTGTGGGTTTGAATTCCGGTTCGCCCCGATTATGTTTCATACCCGTGCTCGTGGGTTTCACCGAATTGGTAAACGTCAGAGACCTGCATCACTTCGGGCTTTCCTCCCACATTAAGCTGACAAGCCGCGATATAACTGGAATAATGTTAAAAGCGGTGTTAAACCCAACTCACTCACTCACTCTAATGTTAGAAAAACTCGTCCTAAATCCTAAAAATCAGCCATTTTGACACAGTTTAATGTTGTCCGCCCTAAACACACGTTGGAATGAGCAGTCTCTTTCTACTTCACATGGACAGCGGGGCGGGCGGGTAGCCTAGTGGTTAAAGCATTTGCTCGTCATGCCGAAGACCCTGGTTCAATTCCCGACATGGGTACAATATGTGAAGCCCATTTCTGGTGTCCCCCGCCATGATGTTGCAGGAATATTGCTAAAAGCGGCGTAAAACCATACTCACTCACTCAATGGACAGATATGTTTCAAAAGGATTTTTGAAAGTTTGGCTCATTTCTTAATCATATTGAGCAGATGTTGGTCAAAATGGGTCCGTTTCCTGCTTGTCCTTCGTCAATTTGTTCTGAAGAGGAACTATTTTTACCTCTCTTGTGTGTGTGCATTGTCTATAATCTGGATACCTGGCTGCTCGGCAATTACTGATAATAATATATACAAGATACTGGCTCCATAGTAAGGGTGGTGGGATAGTCTGGTACTTAAGAGGACTTTACACAACAGGCAGACTAGCACAGTACTCCCTATAGCCTCTGTCGCTAAGGTTCATATCATGCCAAAATATGACGGTTTACCACTGTGGCTGCCGTTGTACAAAACAACCGTAGCCCTACGACTGTCGTAAGTCTATGTTAATGCATGGGAGCTAGTCACCTTAGCGCTAAGATCGCTTTGTACAACGGCACCCTGGTCTATTGCGTTCATCATCAAACACAAGAAAATGTTTCCTAACTTAGCAACGAAATAGTTAGTATAAGTTTATTTTTTATATTGATATTGACTCGTATCGTGTGACACTGCGGGTTGTCATGTTGCATACATTGGTTTGATAACTGCATCGGTGCAAGGCGACTGTGCTTGTCGTAAGAGGTGACTAACGGGATCGGGTGGTCAGGCTCACTGACTCGGTTGATGCATGTCATCTTATCCCAATCACGTGGATCGATGCTCATGATGTCAATCACTGGATTGTCTGGTCCAGAATCAATTATTTACTATTTATTTATTCATTTGTTTGTTGTTTAACGCTGCACTCAGCAATATTCAAGCTATATGCCTGCGGTCTGTAAATAATTGAGTCTGGACCAGACAATCCAGTGGATTACTCGTATCAGAGTAAAGGTTTTCTAAAGTTATTTTAATGAGATTAGATTTTAACTGCAGGACCCAGTCCTGCAGGATTGTTTAGGAATATAGACATACTTTTCTTTAAAGAAAAGATTAATGGATCTACCAGCCCCGGAAAAATGAGTAGAAAAGAATAAAATCTGAAAAGCACAGCTGTTTTTAATCCAATCAAAATCATTCCTTTAAATAGCCACCGCAAAAAATGTGAATAAAATATTGATGAAGAAGTCTGAAATGGCAAAATACTTAGAAAACTTTTCTAAGAACCAAAATCTGAAATGTATGTTTTTTAAAACTTTTTTTTTACCTCTTCCAATTATTATTTTTTTATACAAAGGTCAATATACCAATATAATTTGTATGGTGAGCTACAGTGCATATCAATGACTTGGATGCTAATGCTGGACACTGCTGGAGCACCAGGGCTCCATATAAGACAGCGAGTGCTTGCTCTTATGTTCTCATTCACATTGGGTATTGATAGATTTTGGGGGTATATACCACTCACTAGAAGTTAAAGAATGTCTGTTTATTTTTCATATTAGTAGTTAATCTGCTATGCCATAACAAAATTAACTACAGTAAACTACGGTTGTATCAAACTCAAAAGGACCACTAATTTTAGTTTGTTATAACCTTACTTTGTTATAAGCACATGTACAGCATATATAACGTAAATGGATGGGACTCGAAAACAGTTTGTTATAACCTTACTTTGTTATAAGCACATGTACAGAATATATAACGTAAATGGATGGGACTCGAAAACAGTTTGTTATAACCTTACTTTGTTGTATGCACATATACAGCATATATAACGTAAATGGATGGGACTCTAAAACAGTTTGTTATAACCTTACTTTGTATGCACATATACAGCATATATAACGTAAATGGATGGGACCAAAAAACAGTTTGTAATATCTGTCAGTTCGTTATAAGCATGTTCGATATAAATGTAGTTTACTGTATTATAACATATGGAAGAATTGGCTGTTCTTTGACTTCTTTTGTGTATAATATATTTACTCCCTTGGGTCTAATCTACTGGTTATTTTAAAATGAATGATCACAATTTTTTGCAACAACTGTCTTTATAATGCTTTCGTGGTTCACTTTCTGCATTATATAATATATTTACTCCCTTGGGTCTAATCTACTGGTTATTTTAAAATGAATGATCACAATTTTTTGCAACAACTGTCTTTATAATGCTTTCGTGGTTCACTTTCTGCATTATTCAGTATATTTACTCCCTTGGGTCTAATCTACTGGTTATTTTGAAATGAAGGATCACAATTTTTTGCAACAACTGTCTTTATAATGCTTTCATGATTTCACTTTGTGCATTATGCACAGAAATTGTGTATGTGAGATGCATGCATCAGTAAATAAAGATCTGTACAGACATATGGGCATATTGTTGTTTTGAAATAAGTTTCATGTGTATTTGTATTTATCCCATGAAGATCCGGGTAGAATAGGTCTTCAGCAATCCATGCTTGCCGTAAAAGGCGACTGCTTGTCGCAAGAGGTGACTAACGGGATCGGGTGGTCAGACTCGCTGACTTGGTTGATGCATGTCATCGTATCCCATTGTTTTTTTGTGTGGATCGATGATGTCAATCACTGGATTGTCTCTTCCAGACCCGATTATTTACAGACTGCCGTCATATGGCTGGAATATTGCTGAGTGTGGCGTTAAACAACAAACAAACAAACAAACAAACAAACAAACAAACAAATGTATTTGTATTCAAACAACTAAATAATTAGTAAGGGTGATTTATTTTTGGTATTTCATGCAGCTTCGCCGCTTGTCTGGATCTCTGTTGCACCCAGTGTGACTGAAAATAGCATTTGTCCATATGTAATTCTTTGTACATTAAACATTGTTAAAAGGTGTATAGTTTCTGACTTGTCATTTTTGGAAATGTAAAACAGGATGGTGTATACATGGGCGGATACAGAGGCTGGACTGTAAAGAATAGTCTGGACCAGATAAACTGGTGATTGATATTATGAGCAACGCTCAACACTGTCGAGGTAAACAGATATGCTATCAACCAAGTCACCGAGCCTGACAACCCGATGTACTTGGTCCGCATTCTGCAATGTTCAGCGGTAAGAGGATGGACTGTAAAGAAGAGAGTCTGCACCAGACAAACTGGTGATTGATATTATGAGCAACGCTCAACCGTGACTGTTGTGTTAAACAGACATGCTGTCAACCAAGTCACCGAGCCTGACAACCCGATCAATTTGGTCTGCAATCCGCAATGTTCAGCTGAAAGAGGGTGGCCTGTTAAGGATAGTATGGACCAGACAAACCGGTGATTGATGTTATGAGCAACGCTCAACACTGTCGAGGTAAACAGATATGCTATCAACCAAGTCACCGAGCCTGACAACCCGATGTACTTGGTCCGCATTCTGCAATGTTCAGCGGTAAGAGGATGGACTGTAAAGAATTGAGTCTGCACCAGACAAACTGGTGATTGTTATAATGAGCAACGCTCAACACTGTTGAGGTAAGCAGATATGCTATCAACCAAGTCACCGAGCCTGACACCCGATCCATTTGGTCGGCACCCCACAATGTTCAACTGCAAGAGGCTGGACTGTAAAGAATAGAGTCTGCACCAGACAAACTGGTGATTGATATTATGAGCAACGCTCAACACTGTCGTGGTAAACAGATATGCTATCAACCAAGTCATCGAGCCTGACAACCCGATCCATTTGGTCTGCAATGTTCTGCTGTAAGAGGCTGGACTGTAAAGAATTGCCTGCACCAGACAAACTGGTGATTGATATTATGAGCAACGTACAACACTGTTGAGGTAAACAAACATGCTATCAACCAAGTCACCGAGCCTGACAACCTTGTTCCCCACTCCGCAATGTTCAGCTATAAGAGGGTGGCCTGTAGAGAATCAAGCTGTCGAGGTACACTGACACATTATGTGCCAAGTCACCAAGCTTGACAACCTGATCCATATGGTTGCCTCTAACGACTAGCGTATGTTGCTGGTAACCTATTCTAACCTGGAAGCCCCACAGGTTGTGAAGTGACAGCTTGGCCCCGAGATATAGTCAGGACTCGAGGAACAGCAGGTCAGGCTTGACACCTGTTGTGAGTGATGGCTTGACTAGAACTGGCTGCTGTCATCCTGCTGAATCACTGATATTGCAGTTCCGCCGCCGTGGTCTGTAGGTAGAGCATCCGCCTGGAGAGGAGGTCATTATCAGAAGATGTTAAAAAATGCTGTTGAAACCCTGCTTGGCGTTCGGCATTAAGGGGTTAGACAAGGACTGGTCGGCTTGGAGTCAGTATACTGCAACCCATGCTTGCTGTAAAAGGCGACTTTGCATGTCGTAAGAGGCAACTAACGGGATCGGGTGGTTAGGCTCGCTGACTTGGTTGATGCATGTCATAGTATCCCAGTTGCGTTTATCGATGCTCATGATGTCAATCACTTGGTTGTCTGGTCCAGACTTGATTTCTTACATACCGCCGTCATATAGCTGGAATATTGCTGAGTGCGGCCTTAAACAATAAACAAACAAACGGTGGTACATGAGTTACAAATTACGCATGAGTTACATATACAAATTACAACAAGATGGCATATAGAAATCTTGCCAATTATTTCAGGACATGTATATATGTTATTATTCCCAACATGCTTATTAAATTTTGGCGGCACGGGTGGCCCAGTCGTCTAAGGCGCCGCGATTCGCTGTGCAGAGTTGCGTCCCCTGGACACGCCAGAAACCTATGATTGTGGGTTCGAATCCCGGTTCACCCCGATTATGTTTCTAGGTTTGTCAGCACCATACCCGTGCTCGTGGGTTTCCCCGAAGTGGTTAACGTCCGAGACCTGCATCACTTCGGGCTTTCCTCCCACATTAAGCTGGCACGCCGCGATGTAACTGGAATAATGTTAAAAGCGGCGTTAAACCCAACTCACTCATTATTAAATTTTGACATGTAAGGCTATTTATAATAATAACCACAGATTTAAAGAACGTTAATTCGCCAATATTTTACTTAAGAAATAAACGACGAATCGGAGTTGTTACGATAAACAATTCGCACTCGTCGTTATTTTTTAAATTTCTGGTATGAAATTTCAACATTTTACACAGCCTTTTTAAGGATGTCAATAAACTGTACAAACTTTAAATACATTTACCCGTATTTAAAATAACGATGACTCCCTGAATACAATCCAACCTCGGCAATGTCCGACAACTCCATTTTATGGAGAGGGGCGTTAAGTTTGGTATTCTCACAAATCACGTCGATTATTTGCACCTTTCTGCCAATGCCGATTGTCACATCTCTCCCACTTTTCGGTACGATCGTTCGGCCATTGCGTTTTTCGACGTTGCCCAGCTACATCTAATAGGGAACAACTCACTCGGCACTTCCCTCGAAAAAATAACGTCGTCCAATTTACGAGTGTTCGAATCTCCATAAATGACGTCATGACAGAACAATGTTATATCGTGAAATAAATAGAGACCATTATATGAGTGTTCATGTCATACTATGTTTACGACAGGAGTGTCTAAATACCGGAATTTAGGCACGAGAATGAACACGAATATAATGTTCTATTTATTACCGAAGACGATGTATACACACAGAGCCGAATTTTAGTGTTTAACTAAGGGCAGTCAGTCGCAACAACAGCGGAACTACACTTTGTCGAATGACGTCATTCCGACCTCGCGTCACAATAAGATTCGAATGACGTCAAGAATGCCTTCCGGATGACGGAAACAATACACTGTTGTCTCGTGACGTGACATATTTTTTTTATCATCCAAAACTGGCTACCACAGGAGATATCGCTTGGATGAGATCAAGCGATATCTACTCTGTAGATATCGCTGCAATAAAATTACATCACAATGCTTTGCAGACCATTGTGACGTCACTGGTTACCATGACGTCACAATCAAATGACATCACTAATGGGTCTGCTACTGAAGCTGTTTGCAGTACTTTTTACACTGAAGACACTGTTAATTACTGTCTACAAATTGAAAAAGTTGGAAGAACGATGTTGGATGATAAATAAAATCTCACCCTCGTGTCTTTTGATATCAAATATATCAACACTCGTTGATAAAAGTGGCAAAAATCCTCGGCAAGCCTCGGAATGTTTCCACTTTTATCAACTCGTGTTGATATATTTGATATCAAACGACACTCAGGTGAGATTCTCTATATCAACCCCGATATGTTTGCCCTCGTAGGTAATCAATATAGAATACTAAACGAGCTCCCGTGTAATACCAATTTTATGAAACGAGTGAATAGTTGTGGTATCTGACGAGCGAAAGCAATATTCATGACGTGAACTATCCTCTAAAGTGGAATGCCATTCTTGGTAGAACATATTTATAGACCGATTTCGAAATTCATTAAGAAACATATTTACATTTCCAACTGACTGTCCAAGTATTCTTTCCCATGTTATCTAAATGTAGAAGCATGTTATAAGCTAATTTAGGGAGACGTTGCTTATGCATATGAAGGATTTTGGTTCACCATAAACCATGCAATTTGGTGTAGAAGATCCGACACAAAGAAACTTTTTACATGCTAATAAGTGAACCTTCTCTAAACAGTCATAACGTTGAAATTCCCATACTTCAGAACCATACAATAAAATTCGTTGGATCTTGGTATATCAAAAAGCTTAAAGAAGATATTAGAGGACACGTCCAACTTTATGAGCAATAGACATTACACTTATTAAAGATTTCTTTGCACGCAAGGACAAGTCAAGGGCACATTTTTTTCCAATTCATTGTGCGTGAGAACCAGGTTCACATTACACAATAAACATTACACCATATGGAAGCTTTACAAAGACCTTAAAGTTGTTTTATGATATTCAGGATATCTGCGACAAATACATACTGAGTGAGTGAGTGAGTGAGTGAGTGAGCAGCCGCGCCGTTCTATACACTGTATGTGTATCTAATAATTATCCAATTTATCAGCGTAGTATATTTGAAAAATTGGCAAATTACATTTCTTTTCATGCATAACATTTCTCCAAACCACACCCTACACAGCGTCATGTCTCCTCATCCCCACCCTGCACATGGTCACATGACCCCCACCTCCTCCCCACATATGACCACATGTCTCTTCTCCCAATACTTCACGGGTGGTCAGGTAGCCTAGTGGTTAAAGCGTTCTCTCGTCACGCCGAAGACCCGGGTTCGATTCCCGACATGGGTACAATTGGTGAAGCCCATTTCTGGTGTCCCCCGCCGTGATATTGCTGGATTATTGCTAAAAGCGGCGTAAAACCGTACGCACTCACTCACTCACTCACTCGCTCATCCAACTCTTCACATGTTACGTATTTTTAACTTTGTACTGCGTTTGAGCAGTTGGTCGAACAAATGGAAAGTTCCATATAGTCCTCACAACATAGAACATTACAGACATTTCAGTAACATACTATCACCGTCCGTGGGATACGGGACCGGAAGCTTACGCACCACACTAACATCTAGATATAGTAACTTCCTGACGACTGAAACACTGTCCAAACACAATGCAATGAGCGTACACCGAATCTCAACAGAAACATTGGAACACAGTTACAATCATTGTTCAACCATAAAATACCCTGCCATGTAACAAGACCCGTGAAGGCCCGGGGTAGGATAGGTCTTCAGCAAGCCATGCTTGTCGTAAGAGGCGACTAACGCCATCAGGTGGTCATTTTTGCTGACTTGGACCAGAAACACGTTGGACCGGATGCTAAGAAATCATAGTTATGGTTTTAGTGCTCTTTCTGTGATATCCGGTTCTTGTCACATTTTGTGGAAGCGGAATGATTTAAAGGTTGATCAACATTTCTGTGTTTTTTGGTTTGTTGTTTAACGCTGCACTCAGCAATATTCCAGCTATATGCCTGCTGTCTGTAAATAATCGAGTCGGGACCAGACAATCCAGTCATTGACATCATGAGCATCGATCCACGCAATTGGGATATGATGACATGCATCAACCAAGTCAGCGAGTCTGACCACCCGATCCCGTTAGTCGCCTCTTACGACAAGCATAGTCGCCTTTTACGGCAAGCAAGGGTTGCTGAAGACCTATTCTACCCCGGAGGTTCACGGGTCGTATTGCCATGAATATAGTTTGGTTTACCGGAACTATACATCAGTATTGTGTCAAGCAGAAGTTGTAATATGAAGAGAATTCCACCACCATTCAAGTGGGAATATCAAGTTTGGTCAAAGTCATTTAATATTTGTCAAACATATTGTCCTTCAGCTCCAGCTTAGCATATAACCTTGAGTACATATGATTAGGGGTTCGAATCCCGATTTGCGTCCCTTGGGCACGCCAGAAACCTATGATTAATCCCGGTTCGCCCCGACTATGTTTCTAGGTTTGTCAGCACCATACCCGTACTCGTGGGTTTTACCAAAGTGGTAAACGTCTGAGGCCTGCATCACTTCGGGCTTTCCTCCCACATTAAGCTGACATGCCGTGATATAACTGGAATACTGTTTAAAAGCTGTGTTAAATCAAACTCACTCACTCGACATATAGAGAATCTCACCCAAGTGTCTTTTGATATCAAATATATCAACACGAGCTGATAAAAGTGGAAAAAAATCCCAGGCTTGCCGAGGATTTTTGCCACTTTTATCAACGAGTGTTGATATATTTGATATCAAAAGACACGAGGGTGAGATTTTATTTATCATCCAACATCATTCTTTCAACTTTTTCAATTTGTAGACAGTAATTAGCAGTGTCTTCAGTGTAAAAAGTACTGCAAACAGCTTCAGTAGCAGACCCATTAGTGATGTCATTTGATTGTGACGTCATGGTAACCAGTGACGTCACAATGGTCTGCAAAGCATTGTGATGTAATTTCATTGCAAGCGATATCTCCTGTGGGAGCCAGTTTTGGATGATAAATGGCACATAAGTTTCTCTATTATTGTCCATAGCTGGTTGTAATGCCTACTTGAAGCGTCTACCCGTGAAGATCCGGGGTAGAATAGGTCTTCAGCAACCCATGATTTCCGTATAGAGCCACATTGCTTGTCGTAAGAGGCGACTAACGGGATCCGGTGGTCAGATGCATGCCATCGTAATCCAATTGCGCAGATCGATGCTCTTAATGTCATTCACTGGATTGTCTGATTATTTACAGACTGACGTCATAAAGCTGGAATATTGCTGAATGCGGCGTTAAACAACAAACAAAGAAACTTGAAGCGTCAGTCACAAAGCACGGATTTTTACGTGCGCAGTGCCTTCAAAGACGGACACGTTATTGAATGAAGTAGTTTTAAAATCTTTAATGCTCCTTTGTCTGAAATCATAATCTGATTTTTACTGAAGATCACCAGCATCCATAGGATACGCGGTATTTGCTGGAATTGACTGAGTGCTTACAAACTGAAAAAATAGTCTCGGGTTAATATGGAGATCTGGGGCTGATATGGTGGTCTCGGGTTGATATGGGGGATCGTGAATATTTTGGGATATATTTTAGTAGTGTAGAAACACTCGGCACATAATTTCATAATAAATATCTCCAAAAATATTCATTATCCCTAACATTTTCTGTTCAGTATACATTGTTTGTGATATTTATATCATTGACACAAAAATGCGCGTGGATAAGCTGATTATCATGAGTGGTCTGCAGCGTCTCGAGATTCACCTTGAGTGGAAAATATGGCAGCTCGAATCTCACGATTTGCACGTGCACAATGTACCCGAGCACGAGCTGTGAAGCTAATTGGCAGGAGAACTTGCAACACGACAGAAGATGGACGGTGAGTTTTCTTGAATGTCAAGTGGCAGGTTGGTTGGATTAAGTTTGGAAATTGACGGTATATTGAATTCTGGGTGATCGGTTCAGGACTTTCAGAGATTCATATGTTCTCAGTTTCCGTAGAGGTAATATAGCGTAGCCGATGTTGCTTCTGTGATATTCGTTACCACTCGTGTCATTCCGGGACAACCCGCCTTGAAGCGCTCTGCACACGATCGGCCATTTCCGCTAAAAATAGATCTCTGCGTTGACTCGAAGCCATTTTGAACCGGGAGAACATTTGACCCGTCGACCTCGCTTGCTTGCACATGACCGTCACGTGATGAAAACATTCCCGCTTGCAGTCGACAGCCAGTATTTTAAAAATATAGTTATGGTAAAACCATCTAAATAAGCAAGTACGCATTCATTAAAGACGGACGAACAGCTTATGCGCAAAAAGGTGCATCCTCGTGCTTGTTTAGGCGGATGTTTACTGTTTGGGGACAAGTTGTCCCATTTCCGACATTCACAGCCGAGGCGTCTTTGCGGTCACAGGAACTGGCGGGGTTGGCCGATTGCTCTCACATAGGCGAGTGGCGACGAATGCATCTCGCATCGTTCATTTACTGACAAGAAGACCGCCATGAATCGAACGGCGCAAACCAATCAGAATGCGCGTACAGATTGGTGGTAACTTTGATGAATGTAATCGAGATTACTTCGATTAATTATGACAATGTGAGATCGTTTAAAATATTTGAAACTACAGAGTGCAAGCTTCACGTCACTACGTATATTGATAGCGGTCATGTAAGGTTATGTCGTTTCGCGATGTCCGTCCGTCCGTTCGTCCGGGTTTTTGTCCGTCGTTGACATTTACATTTACATTTTCGACATCTCTCAACAAGGCCCATGGAGCTGTGCAGAGTTGCGTCCCTTGGGCACGCCAGAAACCTATGATTGTGGGTTCGAATCCCGGTTCGCCCCAATTATGTTTCTAGGTTTGTCAGCACCACACCCGTGCTCGTGGGTTTCACCGAAGTGGTAAACGTCTGAAACCTACATCACTTCGGGCTTTCCTCCCACATTAAGCTGAAACGCCGCGATATGACTGGAATACTGTTAAAAGCGGCGTTAAACCCAACTCTACTCACTCACTCACCTTATCCTTTTACCATCACTGTTGGTGAAACTTCAATGGGCAATAAAAATCAAAGCAGCTGCAATATTGGATAACCTATCCTAGACTGCACCGTACACTAGCCTGTCACTAGGTTTCATCAAATTATCTGCATACATTATGCGACCCGTGAAGATCCGGGGTAGAATAGGTCTTCAGCAACCCATGCTTGCCGTAAAAGGCGACTATGCTTGTCGTAAAAGGCGACTAACAGGATCGGGTGGTCAGGCCCGTGACTTGGTTGATGCATGTCATCGTATCCCAATTGCGTACATCGATACTTATGATGTCAATCACTGGATTGTCTCACTCGATTATTTACAGACCGCCGTCATATAGCTGGAATATTGCTGAGTGCGGCGTTAAAGAACAAACAAACAGCATACATTATGCAATGGAAAAGAGTAGGTATCCGCACATGGATAAAAAAAAACTCGAGTGGTAACAAAAGAAATAGTACGAGCAGCAAGAAGATCTGCTGTCGGTAGGGTGATGAAGGCTTAAACTCCCATATCTTTGATACAGTAGAAAATAGCAAAAGAAGTTCAAGCAGGCCAAACTCTCCACGGACGGCAGGCCAGCGTTTTGGCCAATTTGACCAAGTCAAAACAGCTATTACTTCGGCCGACGAGGCAAGACAACTTAAAAGTTCATCACCCTGTGACCACCAGCGACCCTGACACGGACCTTTGCAGTTGAAAGACCTTTGTATATTTACCATACTCTTAAATATCTTCTCCCCTGATACTGTCAAGGGGCGGGCGGGTAGCCTAGAGGCTAAAGCATTCGCTCGTCACGCCGAAGCCCCGGGTTCAATTCCCGACATGGGTACAATGTGTGAAGCCCATTTCTGGTGTCGTGATATTGCGGGAATATTGCTAAAAGCGGCGTAAAGCCATACTCACTCACTAACTAACTTACTGATACTGTCTAGCATTCAGGTTCCTTTTTTTGAAGACACATTTCCTTGCTCAAATCAATGTGATTTGATGTTAAAAAGAATTAAGCTCGTATTCTTAAGAACCTCAAAGCACAGGGCTTCATCTTTGTGGGAATGGAATGCATATAGGAAGATCCAAGACATCAGGGGCGGTTAGGTTAGCCTAGTGGTTAAAGTGTTCGCTCGTCACGCTAAAGGCCCGGGTTCTATTCCACACATGAAGCCCATTTCTGGTTTCTCCCGCCCTGATATTGCTTGAATATTGCTAATAATTTGCATCGTATTATTGTTGCTTACCTCACTTTAGATGTTTGTACAAACATATGGTTGAAGTGTCATAAAATCAGACCCTCCGCCACGAGGTTTCCCCGGAAACCTTTATGGATGACATTTTGCATACGTCACTCGGGAATAAATATGTTGATCGTGCTTGACCACTGGCCTTGACATCCGGACCCCCACGTCCAGTGACGGTATCGTCCCATTAGTTACACGTACCATTTGTCGCACACGTTAAAACAACATAGGTCAAAGGCTACTCATTGCTGAAGGCACTGACTGGTCTACCCTATGTTACCTAAGTATTAGGATGGAGTGATCCAAGAAAAGAAGACTTGTACTTTATTTATGTGAAGTATATGCATATCAAGACGTATCATGTTATAAATATGTAAAAATTCTTTATTAGCGCTTGTAGTAGCACGATACCAGTAGTAGTGTTAAATTAATTGAATTGAATGCCTCTGAATAGTCTTACTCCAACCGTGCATAGAAGCCTGCAGCATCCAGGAACTTGACTGGAGTCTTGAGTTCTGGCGAAGCTTGGACCGCGTACGTGGTCTAGTGGTAGAGCGTTCGCCCGGAGAGCGGAATGTCCGGGGTTCGATCCCCGGCCGCGTCATACCAAAAGACGTTAAAAGATGGTACTTGTTGTTACCCTGTCTGGCGCTCGGCATTAAGGGACTGCTAAAACAAGGACTAGTCGGCTCGGAGTCAGTATACTGTGTCTGAGTAGGGTATGCATGTTAAACTGCGGCATGGTATCTCAGTGAGCTGGCACTATAAATCGGCATCAGTCCGGACTAGCACCAGCAGCCACACACACACACACACATACATGCACTATATAAGTGCAATAATCTTTGACGCGACGTGAAACCCCATTTCACCTCACCTCACCACTTTCAATCTCTCCAGGCGGTTTTCAGACTCTGTAGACTCTCCGTAGTATGTATACCTGTGTATAGACCTGAGGTCTGTGTGGTACTCCAGTTAGGACTGGTCCATTGCTCAGTAGGTGTGGTCTTTATTAATACCCTCCTCACAGGCGGTGTAACAACTGGAAATATAGAGGTGTGTGACAAATGGGACGTGTAACTAATACGTGAGTGAGTGAGTTCGGTTAAGCGCCGCTTTTAACAGTTTTCCAGTTATATCACGGCGTGTCAGATTAATGTGGGAGGAAAGCCCGAAGTGATGCAGGTCTCAGAGGTTTACCACTTCGGTGAAACCCACGATCACGGGTATGGCGCTGACAAACCTAGAAACATAATTGGGGCGAACCGGGATTCGAACCCACAATCATAGGTTTCTGGCGTGCCCAAGGGACGCAACCCTGCACAGCGAATCGCGGCGCCTTAGACGACTGGGCCACCCGTGCCCCCTGTAACTAATAAGAGATAACCCCAGTGATACGCCTAATTTTGCTTCCACGTCACCGTCAAGCACGCCTATCTTGGTGTAGAGTGGGACAGTGTACCGTTCAAAGATGAGTCCGTGTTTCACTTAGACAGCTCCGATGGTCGTGCAAGGTTCGGCATGCATCCAGGAGAACGTTTTAGCGACGCTTCCGTTACTCGGCGTCGTCAGTGTGGGGTGGAAGCGTAATGATGTGGGATGCCATCACAGTTCATGGGACAATACAACTCATCAGACCAGTGAAGATTCCGGGGTAGAATAGGTCTTCAGCAAGCCATGCTTGCCGTAAAATGCCACTATGCTTGTCGTAAAAGGCGACTAAACGGGATCGGGTGGTCAGGCTCGCTGACTTGGTTGATGCTTGTCATCGATCCCAATTGCGTGGATCGATGCCCATGGTGTCAATCACTGGATTGTCTGGTCCAGACTCGATTATTTTACAGACCGTGGTCATATAGCTGGAATATTGCTGAGTGCGGCGTTAAACAACAAACAACGAAACAAACAAACAAACAACTCATAATTGTTAATGGCAATTTGAATTGCGTACGCTGCTGAGACGACATCTTTCGAGATCATGTTCTACCGTTCGTGCGAATGTAGGGACGTAACGTCACGTTGTAACGTATTGTAACAGACGTTTTGAAGCCGCATAGCATTACTGTACTGCCATGACCGGCTGTTTCTACAGACCTCTCCCCAATGGAACATGTCTGGGATGAGACATAACGACGCCTACGACAGGACCAGAACCACCCAGTAACGTTGGCTCATTTAGACCAATCTTTGGTTGCGCCTCCGCTGCCTCGCCTCTATCAACAGGAATGGCGGTCACACCCCATACTATCATTGTTAATGGAGTTCTTACGCCACCGCTGTTTTGAGATGTGTCGCCGTCTCCTGTGACTTGGCATGGGTTTTGTCAATGAATTTGTCAGGATAATACATTCATCAGACTAATGACCAAACATTATGTTATTTTCAGTAACATTTACACCACTTTTTGTGAAGCACAGTTACGTTTTTCATATTAGTATAACAGATAACATTTTGAATACATTATGTGATTAATGGGTTGTCTAGTTTGAAAACTGCCCTCAAGAATTGATATCTTACAGAATTATATCCCTTATTGAATAAATTTTGCGTTTCCCCAATTAGGGATGGAGGTCGTATCAGGAGAATAACAAATGCAAAAAATTTCTGCATGAAAATTTTGTATACACGCTAGGCAAGTGTTGAACTGGTGCCTTTCAATGTTCTGGAAGTTTTATTTTTTTATCCTATGTTTTCCGAGGGCAACAAGTTGTTCAGATGGGTGTACGGTTTGTTTTCGGTTCGTTTTTTCATGTAACTTTGCAAATGGATTTGGCTATTTAGGACTGGCGCCTATCGTTTTCACAGAAACCTAGGTCATTTATATACAATTGTAAGCTTGCAATATGAGTGAGACGGGACCAAAAAACAGTTTGTCGTATCCCCAGTTCGTTATAGTGTGAGTGAGTTGGGGTTTATCGCCGCTTTTAACAGTATTCCAGTTATATCACGGCATGTCAGTTTAATGTGGGAGGAAAGCCCGAAGTGATGCAGGTCTCAGACGTTTACTACTTCGGTGAAACCCACGAGCACGGATATGGTGCTGACAAACCTAGAAACATAATCGGGGCGAACCGGGATTCGAACTCACAATCATAGGTTTCTGGCGTGCCCAAGGGACGCAACCCTGCACAGCGAATCGCGGCGCCTTAGACAACTGGGCCACCCCACCCGTAAACTTGCAAAGAGGGAGGGGAGAGTAGTGGAGGCGAGGGGATGGGATTTGGGTGGTGGGATGGCGTTGGGTGGGGTATGGCTCTGTCTTCTTGTTTCTTTATAAGTTAATGTTAAACAGTGCTTGATATAAAACCTGGGTCTTTAACACCCCCGACCCCCTCCACACCCCTCTGATTCGTGCTGCTTATTACATAACATTAAGAAGTGATGACTGAACAAAACCTGATTCCTTCTTTAACATTAACAAACATATGTATACACAAATAACATACGCAACATGTGAGATAAAAGTAATTATTCCTAAATTTGTTGGCGACCTGTAAATAATAGTACCCCGCCACGATATTGCTGGAATATTGCTAAAAGCGGCGTAAAACCATACTCACTCACTCTCTTTGGGTGTACGCTTATTGACAGTTCTAGCAAAGTTGACTCAAGTCATTCCAAATATACCTTGTTTGTCTTTAAACTCAAAGTTTGTTTTTTTCTCTTTTGAGTCTCTAATTTCAAAGCGCGGGAAGACCCGGGTTATATTTGGTCTCCGGCAAACCAATACTTGTCGTAAGAAGCGACTGAGGGGATCGGGTGGTCAGGCTCGTTGACTTGGTTGATCCGTGTCATCGTATCCCATTTGCTTAGATCGACGTTCATGATGTCAATCACTGGATTGTCTGACTGGATTATTAACACACCGCCATGATGTAGCTGGAATACTGCTGAGTGCGGCCTTAAACGACAAACAAACTCATAGTTCATCGTCTAGGCATAGAACGAAAATGGATATCAAACCCTGGATCAATATCTCCCTTTAAGGAAGACAATATATACATGTTTCAGAAATCAGGATTAGGTTGTAGATTTTTAAACCAATAAGTAACAAGTACTTTCAAAGCATGATGTCGCAAAAAAGAGCAAAAACAAACCCGTAACAGCTGCCCTCGTAGCCTGGCTTTTGACAACTGGGCGTCTACATACTTGTCAAATAACATCCAAACTTTTTCCTTTTCGTGCAAATCTTTCAAAAAACATTCTCTTGTTCCTGCTAAAAGAAGGACATGTAACGAGGTCATGATAAGCTGTGCACGTTGGTTATTGTCCGAGTGTTTTCGGGACGTTATAATACAATTCAAGTAATATTTATTTTTTCGTTTCGTATAATACTCATTACAAACTTTATAACCTACTTCCATTTATGAAAAATAATTCATTATGGAAGGAACTACAATTTCACTTCAGTGATGTAGTTATCACTGTGTCTTCGTCAGTTTCCTAAAAAGAAAACTGTGGTTTGGATACCACCCCCAAGCGACCAGAGTGGTCAACTGTTTGAGGGGCAGTGTCGTATTTACGAGATAGGACAACGTTTCCGGATGATGGCGGCGTTGGCGACGCATCATGTGACTGTTGTCGCTAGAAGGAACTTCGGACGTGACCTCAGAACACAAACGTGGTCTTACGACAAGGAAAACTTCTAACTCCCATTCTTTTCATTGATGGCGTTGAAAAAAATCGAGCACCTGTTAAATCGTTTAGAGTTTAACCTGAGAGTGGATTCCTTGTCATCTGCTTGTTTGCTAAACCGTTATTTGCTTTCGGCTTTGAACAAGTTAAAAACACCAAGAGGGTTTTATTCCAAATTGTATATAATCTTCTTAAAATGCTTAGTTAAGACGTCGTAAAATTAATTATAGGTGAGCGTTAACCAGTGTTTGTAGAATAAAAAAGCCGATTTTTCTACCGTGTTTCAGTTTGCTTTCAAATTCCAAATGCTTCGTTTTCTTATAAAAGTCGATAACGGTTATTTTTCTATTATTTCACGACCTCGCGGAACCACATTTAAAACATGTAAAGATTTGTTTTTTATGTGGTACTGACTTTTTCTTTGTACGTAGTTTCTGTTTGGTTATGCTTATTCCCCAGGCCTGGTCTAAATTTGAGAGAGAGAGAGAGAGAGAGAGAGAGAGAGAGAGAGAGAGAGAGAGAGAGAGAGAGAGAGAGAGAGAGAGAGAGAGAGAGAGAGAGAGAGAGAGAGAGAGAGAGAGAGAAAAACCCAACAAAAACAAATTCCACTCCCCACCCATCCAACACCCACAATATTGAACGCGACGTTAAAACCCATTTCACCTAACACAGATCATACTTACTAATTTGCATATTTAGTTCATGGACCGCGGATATGAAAATACGCTACGTCAAGGTCAGACGCGTATTTTATTCGCATATATATTTCGTATGTGTGTTTCGTCTTTTCTGGGTTAAACGGGACAGACTGAACGTTTTGCCTGATTTCAAAGTCCCAAAAGTCCCAAAGTCCCAAAGCCTTGCTCGTATGTTGAGATCGCTTTATAAACAGTCTTCAATATTTAGAAAAACAAGGCCTCTGTTATGTAGGTATGGAGAGATTGCCAAGGTCATCGTACTGTATATAGATATATAGCAACAATACATTGTTGTATAACTAGCAGTCGACGGTGATCTAATGCGTCATGTCAAACCAGAAGCATTAGCTACGACTCGCAACGTTACCGCACGTCGTGGGCAGGAGTGATGGGGTCAGCTGGCCGGAGTCGGGGCGACCCCCAAGTGACCGTACATTAAGCCCGTGCTCGTAGATCTTTGTGACGACTGGAGTCCGTCTCGGTATCCCCATGATGTTACAAGGTAGCAGGTGTAGGCGTGACCGAGACGAACGTGCTGGTTCAGCATATATGTGCAACAACTCGGCAACTGTTGCAAACTCCCCACACACATTAGTGCGGAAACAAGGAAGAAAAATTGAATTATTACTTTTAGCTGTACAAATAACCAAAAATACTTGACTCATTTTAAAATGATGAAAAAAACCACATTGACACATCGGTGATGTGGATTTTGTTATCTTTAAGTGATAATCTCTGTTCCATGCCTAATTTAGCGCAAATAAACATTGTAACTTTAGGAATATGTGTGACTTGCCAAAATATTACAGGACAGTTCATAACCCACGTGTATTTATGTCACGTGTCGATATCTAAAAAAACATCCTCATAGTCCTTTTAAACTTCAGTTTAAGCTGATAATAACTAACATACATATACTTTTTTAGATGTTTGACTAAAAAACATGGGATGACTGTCGACGCCATTTGTACAAACTGAGATATTCGTGCGAGAATGTTGTTTGAGAACGTTTTTTGAGCGGATTATACCTGTCCACGAGGTGCGATGCGTTTCTGATTTTTGGTATGTGTTTTAGAGATGTGGTCCCATAAACGATGTAGTTTGTTTTGCTCAGAAGAAGTTCACAGCTTGGTCGTGTACATCCTCGATGGTCCAGGGTAGTATATTTCCATTCTTTTATGAGAAATACCATCGACCCATTGGTCACCCAGTGGCGTCACCATCTCAGTCTCACTTTGACCAGCATTTCTCTCGCTGAGTGAGTGACTGAGTGAGTGAGAATGGGCGAGTGTGGGCAAGTTTTGGCGTGGGTGAATGTGGGTGATTGAGTGTAAGCATATGGGCGTGGGCGACTGAGGGTGTGTGCTTGAGTGAGCGTGAGAGTGTGAGTGAGTATGAGAGTATGGGTGTGAGGGTGAGGGAGTATGCAATATTGTTTTTTTACAAGCTGGACGCCACCATGCATATGCGTGTCCGTTCAACACTAATCCTCACGGTGTTCCAAGAAGCTGGTCCCCCGCCATGATATTGCTGGAATATTGCTAAAAGCGGCGTAAAACTATACTCACTCCAAGAAGCTGACACTGGGTGATTTCTATTGCAGTTGCGTTGTTTGTTTTCTCTCAAAGGGAAGAGCCACAAAATGAAGGTTTTATAAAGATCAAACTCAAGCACGAATGAGAATGAAATATGATTGGTGAGAGATTTACAACGCGTGAGATATTGTGGGCCTCGGACACACTCTGGCTCACCTCCAACCTCAAGGGGGGGCACTTTAATGTCTGTATTTGTTTTATGGGGGTTGAGAGGGAGATCACATCAGAGGCTAGAGATTTGAGGCTTAAGATTAAGCATAATGCTTTGTTGAGTAATGTTCAAGAGATCATTTTCCAGTTGGCGAAATATGATCATGAATTTTATTTATGTTACCCAATGTGGATATTACAATCTGATTTAGGTAATATAAAATGTGAATCTCACAATCAGGTTCGCGTGTCACAAAATGTAAATTTCTCAATCAGATTCTCGTGTCACCAAATTTGAATATCACAATCTGATTTAAGTATTATAAATGTGAATCTCACAATCAGGTTCGCGGGTCACAAAATGTGAATTTCTCAATCAGGTTCTCGTGTCACCAAATGTGAATCTCATAATCTGATTTAGGTATTATAATATGTGAATCTCACAATCAGGTTCGCGGGTCACCAGATGTGAATTTCTCAATCAGATTCTCGTGTCACCAAATGTGAATCTCACAATCAGGTTCGCGGGTCACCAAATGTGAATCTCACAATCAGGTTCGCGTGTCACCAAATGTGAATCTCACAATCATGTTCGCGGATCACCAAATGTGAATCTCACTATAAGGTTTGCTTACAACGGTAAACTAACCCTTTATAGAGAATTGACAATGTGAACAGGTAAACGAAAAATAACAATAGGACTCTGTTCCGCATTCCGATCAAGTAGGTATTAATCAGGGACAATGAAATATGTACGCGGCACGTATCACCTATCGTGGTCATATAATACAAAATACACCGACAAAGAAACAAAACACCCCACCTGCATAAACAATTGTATTAATTACAGCAACTACATTTAACCCTAATTACTTATATAAACTAAATCTAATTAGGCAAATGAGTATCTCCAACTGTCACGTGACGAGCTCGGACTCGCTACAGACACCACAGCGCGACCCCGAGGTTGACCCTATCGACCCTCCTCGCGTGTAGCGCTACCACAACGAGCAGCAATCGGCCGAGGATGAACACAACGTAAGGCCGCTCGCCTCACTTGAAGACGGCCATAGGAGTTGTTGATTTACCAGGGTTTGTTTACTTGGAGTTTGTAGGGTTGTGTTTCTGTTGTTGTTTTAACAGATTACTTATATTTGTCCGACTGTGTTCGTCAAGGAGGAATTTTACCTATATACCGTGTGTCACCGACGGAGAGGCTTCTGTTAATTAGAGAAAGAACATCGGTACGAACGCCGGGATGTCGTCATGCTTATCAGGTACGTGCAACTGTAATACGTGAACGTAGAACTTGGGTCTGACTATGTTCAGAAGGTGCTGCCTATCCATAATGGCATTACTGTGTCAGCTCCTACATGAAACCAATGCTGTGCCTATGTCTTACGTTGACACTATGCTTTTTTAAAAGAATGCCAAATATTGAGGTATCTTTACTCTCATAAACCCGGGGATAAGTCACCTAAACTATGTTTATTTTGGATAAACATTTTCACCATTTATCAAGTTTGACGAATGCTAAACTAAGATTATTTTGGAATTTTTATAAAACGTCTTTTGGGGGAGTTTTTTTTATAGGCATTTAAAAGTTGGGTAGCCTCATGCCAAGGAGTATATGGATCACAACTTCTTCACTGTAAACAAAACGTTTCAGTGCTACGTCTTGCCCCTTCGTGACGAAGGGCCCTTAAACGTTGGTGATGTATACTACTAATAATGGGATACACATAAAAGAGAGAATTTATTGATGTAGACTTCTTTATTATGATGGTGTCCCCCCGCCGTGATATTGCTGGAATATTGCTAAAAGCGGCGTAAAACCATACTCACTCACTCTTTATTATGAGGAACACAATGTTTGGGAGCTTATGCTTTGTCCTTCATTATTTAAAACACTCTTGCAACGGCTTTTATGTAACAACACATCATCATATTTATGGTTAAGATGTGACGTTCCCAATGTCAATCATGCCAAAATAAGGTTAAGTGAAGTCTCCTTTGTGCATTAGACGTGTCATTGTCTATACAAGACATGGGAGTGCATTGAATATCGTAGTACTCTATATCGGACTCAAGCAGGGAGTGAATTGAATATTGTTGTACTCTATATCGGACTTAAGGAGGGAGTGCATAGAATACTGTAGTACTCTATATCGGACTTAAGGAGGGAGTGCATAGAATACTGTAGTACTCTATATCGGACTTAAGGAGGGAGTGCATAGAATAGTGTAGTACTCTATATCGGACTTAAGGAGGGAGTGCATAGAATACTGTAGTACTCTATATCGGACTTAAGGAGGGAGTGCATAGAATAGTGTAGTACTCTATATCGGACTTAAGGAGGGAGTGCATAGAATACTGTAGTACTCTATATCGGACTTAAGGAGGGAGTGCATAGAATCTTGGATCGGACATAAGCAGGGAGTTAACCGAATCCCGTAGTGCTCTGTTGCCCTTCTTTTCCGAACGGCATATTCCAGGCGCTGATTGTCACCTTACTACGGATTTCTTATGTAAGGACAACTGTGTGTACTATTTATGTAGCATGCTAGTCCGCTTGTAACAACCCGTGGAGATTCTGGGTTAGAATTGACCCCTCAACAATCTAGGGTGGTCGTAAGATTGAATGGAACGGGTGGTGACTAGATTGATTGCGTGACATCATACCCGATGGCATAGATCGTTCCTCACAACATCCATCACTGGTTTGTCTGGTCCAGACTCGATAAGTTACAGCCCACCGTCATGAAGCTGCAGTATTGCGGCGTCAAACATCAAAC
This sequence comes from Haliotis cracherodii, assembly GCF_022045235.1. NCBI lineage: Eukaryota > Metazoa > Mollusca > Gastropoda > Lepetellida > Haliotidae > Haliotis > Haliotis cracherodii. The sequence continues at coordinate 13,963,544 of NW_027266278.1, forward strand.
AATAACCTCATGGGTATCCATACCAGTGTATGTATCACATAGCATTCAACAGTCAAAAGAAATGGACGCGACAGATGAAAAACAACCCTAGTATATTTGACGCCCTAGTGACGAAAATGATGAATGAAGAATTGCCTTGCCTTTGCGTGTTTCGTGCGGCGTTAGACAACAAACACACAAAACAACGTTTGTGTCTCTTCTACACTGAATCTGAATCATTCATACAAACCCAAGTGGTGACTGAATTGAGTACCTGAATTGACCATATACACACATACACTAAATTAATCCGTCTATTTAGGGGCGGTCGGGTAGCCTAGTGGTTAAAGCGTTGGCTCGTCACGCCGAAGATCCGGGTTCGATTCCCGACATGGGTACAATGTGTGAAGCTAATTTCTGGTGTCCCCCATCGTGATATTGCTGGAATATTGCTAAATGCGGCGTAAAACCATACTCACTCACTCACTAATCCGTCTATTTCATATCGTAACTGCACGTGTACACACATATGTTAACCTATATTGACAAGTGGGATGTAGATATCGGAATGTTTTCAATTTACGAAGCTCAGAAGTAGGTTTGTTAACAAAGCCCGATACGCCCCGTGGTAAATAGCAGTGGTACGTATATGACTCAAAAGGGCTTTATAACTTCAATAACTACCCTTCGCGATATAATTTCATGATAGTGAATACAACTTGAGAGCACAATGCACTTACGATCTCGAGTTAATAATTCCCATTTGTCGACAAACCATGCGCCCTAAGGCATAACATGTACGTCAGGATACAGAGATCGGACCAGTAATGGTATAGACGCATAAAGGAACATTTGTCTTTAGGAACCCATACGCCATGACCCGTGACCTTTGAAGGAATCTTTGTTTCCATTAAGAGTGGAAATTATTGTCACGGGACATGGGTGCTATAATCACTTGTTTATGCTGTGGAGGAGAAATGGGTTACTTTAAGAAATGTATTTAATGTATTCTCTCCAAGCTGACTAAATTGGGTTGATCGTGTGTAATTAGCGAGTGAGTGAGTTGGGTTTAACGCCGCTTTTAACAGTATTCCAGTTATATCACGGCGTGTCAGCTTAATGTGGGAGGAAAGCCCGAAGTGATGCAGGTCTCAGACGTTTACTACTTCGGTGAAACCCACGAGCACGGGTATGGTGCTGACAAACCTAGAAACATAATCGGGGCGAACCGGGATTCGAACACACAATCATAGGTTCCTGGCGTGCCCAAAGGACGCAACTCTGCACAGCGAATCACGACTGTGCCACCCGTATCCCCTGTAATTAGCGAGACATCTGCTTGAAGATGATGTCGTTGTTGTAGCGGTCTTGTTTCTCGGCAGTCTCAGATTGATTGTTTTTATTTATTTAAAATTTAAAAAAAAATAATAAAAAATTCAGCTTTATTTTTTCTCTCAGCTTGATTGTAATTGACAACATTCAATTAGGCAAATCAAACTGTTTTATTGTATTATAAAGTCTTACGGTGTAAATGTGTTTCTGAAATTATAATCCGAAGGTGTAAATTTGTTTTTTGTTACGTGTTAATTTGAGTGTTAATTTGCTGTAATTTATGACAAATTAAGGTTTATTAACTCTAGTCATTGTTACTAGCTTACTGACTACCATATGTTTATTGGACGGGATTAAAAAGCCTAAACTGACTTAATAAAAAAATGTAAGTACAGACATACTTTAAAGAAAAACAAACGTTTAGATTTCCGTAAAATTACATATATATGTGACCGTGTTTCCCGAGAAAGTATGTTAATTACGTACAACGGAAACGTTTTATTTTACAGTGTGATTTTCTAGATTAACATAACATTGTTTAGGATCTGGCGTGACGATGATGTTTGATATAAAATATCCCGACCTTGCCAATATGCAATCTGCTGACCTTGTTCAAATAGAATCTGCTGACCTTACTACAATAGAATCTGCTGACCTTGCTAGTATAGAATCTGTTGACCGTGCTAGTATAGAATCTGTTGACCGTGCTAGTATAGATTCTGTTGACCGTGCTAGTATAGAATCTGCTGACCGTGCTAGTATAGAATCTGCTGACCTTGCTAGTGTAGAATCTGCTGACCTTGCTAGTATAGAATCTGCTGACTTTGCTAGTATAGAATCTGCTGACCTTGCTAGTATAGATTCTGCTGACCTTGCTAGTATAGAATCTGCTGACCTTGCTAGTATAAAATCTGCTGACCTTGCTAGTATAGAATCTGCTGACCTTGCCAGTATAGAATCTGCTGACCTTGCCAGTATAGAATCTGCTGACCTTGCTGGTATAGAATCTGTTGACCTTGCTAGTATAGAATCTGCTGATCTTGCCAGTATAGAATCTGCTGACTTTGCTTGTATAGAATCTGCTGACCTTACTAGTATAGAATCTGCTGACCTTACTAGTATAGAATAAACCAACCTTGTGATGTGGGGAACGTCAGTCCTCCCGGTTGTCGTAGGATCAGACAGACATGAAGATCGAGTGGTTACAAATGGTGACCGGGCTGATTGCGTGTCGCCGTACAGACAGCCGAGATAAAACTCGAATATTGTTATACAGCGGCGATAACTACAATTCGTGATATATTTATAGACCGGCCGTTACAACATACCACCCGACCCTTCGGAAAAAAAGATTAATCCCCTTCTACGATAAAATCGAATCTGAAATACAATTTCTTATTTTATGTCATTTATATGCAGATGTTATATAGTGTGACACAACGTGCTGTGCCTACCTATCTCATTTTTACGCTAATTTATTTACTGTTAAAATCGTTTGAAAGAAGATTGCTTTTATGATAAGAGAAATATTTTACAGGCTCAAGCAACTTTGTCATAGATACCTATATACCGATTTCATCACTGTATCGTCTTTCATAAATTGAGCTTTATTTGATTTAATTCTATTAAAAATATTTCGCTATAAATGTTGGTGTCCCGTAGGCCAAGATTTGGCTGGACGTTAAACATACTTTTATCACTTCAATATACGCTTTTATCTGTACATTTTTATCATGCGACACTTTCAGAAACCAAATATGTCTGTCTGTAAATTAGTCGCCCTTTATTGGGACGTAACACCAGTTAATCCAGACAATTGCGAACATTAATCAGTCCGGATTTAGATTAACGACGTTGATGTGTAAACCAAGCGTCCCGTTTTTACAGCAACGCACTGTTCCAGAATCTGTCACACATGTGAGAAAAGTGAAAACATCGACCCCCTTTAATCGTTGTCTATTTCAAAACCTCCCAAAATGTTCAAATCGTTAATCTCACAAATCCGAGCATATTTATAGGGGAAAGATACGGAGATGTTGTATTTTGGTTACAGAGTCAACGCTCCACAACCTGACGGGCTTCAGCTGTTACTCAAGTGACGAATTCGATAATCCGAAGTTTGTTCAAATAGTGCTGATCGCATGTAGAATTTCGATGTCTAATGTAATATGGCCCCAAGAGACAGAACAGACTCATCTATTGACTCAACCTGCTGTGAAAACAATGACCAAAATAGTACACAGCAAAAAATGAAAATGAACAGTTTTGAATTGCATAACTGAGATGTTCGTGACCTTGAGAGATTGCTGAGCTATTTGCATTTCGTAATAATATTGTGATTTAATCCTGGCATGGAACTGAAGAAAATTATGAATAAATAAATAAAACTAAAGTGAACTTTTTTTACATTATTCACATTTTGTTTCTCTAAATAGCACATTAATGTTGTATTCACAGATGATGATCATGTTTTGACGCAGACAGTATTCAACTTTTGACACGGGCAGTGTTTAACTGCATCACAGATCGTATTTGGCTTTTGACGAAGAAAGTATTTAACTTTGACACATCTATTGATGATTTATGACTTTTACTATTTAGCTTGTGAGTTTTGGCACTTTGTGTTTTTATCTTTTGACACATATGTTATATGGTTTATGGTATATTTAATGTTAACCTTTCGGCACAGCTTTGGCACAGGTAAGCTTTTTACACAAATATCTTTAATCTTTCTACAAGGTCAATATATATAGAAGAGCTTACGAGCGACGAGTAATTACGGATTTTGTGTTCAGAGTGAAATATAACGGCAATGGCCATTGTCGAGCGCCATATTAATATTTCAGATTAAATTTAAAAAATGAAAGAGGGTTTTCGTGATCCTGACACTTTTCATTATTATTAATATTATTAATATTATTAATATTATTATCTCCCATTTGAGCAGGACTTACCTTTTAAACCAGAACATATAAGCCCTATTACCATGGAAACTGCGTTAAATGGATTCTTCACACAACGTGCATTTTTAGTAAATTGTTAAATCGTAAAACAGGGATAAGTCATTTAAGATTGTTAGGGAAGAGACAGAAGGTTCCTTTGGGGAATAAGTGGGTGATATGGGAGCCATTATAAACAATAGGATAATAACTTTGTTAATACTTCCATTGGTTTATGGCGGGTATTGTGTATTAAACAACAGCGTTAATCTGGGGGAAAATAGAAAGAAAACAGACAAAGGTTCGTATTTCACACTTCTTGCCAATGCAACGGTTTGGACGTTTATGACACCTCTTAATGCATACATTCTTTTGACCCGTGAAGATCCGGGGAAGAATAGGTCTTCATCAACCCATGCTTGCCGTAAAAGGCGACAATGCTTGCCGTAAAAGGCGACTCACGGGATCGGGTGGTCAGGCTCGCTCACTTGATTGATGCGTGGATCGATGATCATATATGCCGTGATATTGCTGGAATATTGCCAAAAGCGGCGTAAAAACCATACTTATTCACACTGTCGATAAATCGGAATCTCATAAACAGATGTTTATTAGTATTTTCCATCCATTGAGTTTCCTAACACATGCTTTTGCAATTTCCAAATAAACCTCTTTACAAGGGGTAAAATTAAAGCCACGATAGAAATATACTCTCCTCGGTATTCTGAAGTCAAATTCGCCGTGTCTGCAACAAATTATGTTCTGCATATTTCTGAAATTCCATAAATAGTCGGTCATCTGATCAAAACTTCGTTTCAACACCTGTTCACATGGTCACCGCTGTTGTCGAAAGACGGTTGACCATGCACAAGTACATAAATATTTGTTCATCGACTAAAGCTTTGTCGCGGCAAAGAATAGCCCCAACGATCTCACAGACAGGTGAAATAGAATAGGATTATGTATAGACCAACCGCATGATTTACGAATCCGATAATGAGACAAATACCTTATGTCAATTTCAACCTCGCCTCAATGAACTTGCGGGGTCTTTAATACTTAAAACAATTACTGGACAACAGGTTTAGCTTTGTGTGTATAGGAATAGAAACCGTTTGCTTTGATAAAGGCTTTATTCCTATTTTGGTGTTAACAGTGCATTCACGTGTGGCCACAGACTGTAAAATCTTCTTTGTCTGATAGGATATTTACGAGTCAAAAGTATGTCGATTTCACACGCTCGCGTGTCACCTGTGTGGCAGGCAGGTTTCACTGATATTAAATTAAAATGTATCTTTTCAGAATATCTTCTATTTTTACAAAGCCAACGTATGTCTAACTGAGAAATTTACTTTTTATATAAAAATAAATTATACTTTTATATTTACTTGAGCTGGGTCGATGTTTCTGCTGGTGGACTGACTCGGTCGTTTTCATCTACTCTGAGACAGTTACAAAAGAGAAGTTTGTGCCGTGACATTAAAACTGCCTCCTACTATGTTGCAAAACGAATACATTTCCTAAATGTTTTTCTTTACTCATAAGCAGCCGAATCTGTCACTTGCAAACAAAATTAACAGTCAGACAGATATTTTATTTTCGTCTCACCGCTGTACATCATAAAAAAACATGCATAAAATAGACGTTTATACATTAAAATAAAAATACAGCGCCTATCATATAAAGTTAACATTTTCTTGTTTATCGACCAGTTGATTGTCTGGTTTGTATAGGAGCCGCCGTCACATGGCAGGAGTACTCAGTGCGGATCAGGCAATATATACTTACTTTTTTATGCAAATTTTGTGAATGGCGGGTGCTACCCAGCGGGTTTTACAAAGCTGGAGGAGTAGTAAAGTAAATTCCTTACAAGGACACTATTCTAATCTGTATAAAGATATCCTCTCAGTCGAATACTACTTATTGTATTTGGGCGGTCGGGTAGCCTAGTGGTTAAAGCGCTCGCTCGTCACGCCGAAGACCCGGGTTCGATTCCCGACATGGGTACAATGTGTGAAGCCCATTTCTGGTGTCCCCCGCTCTGATATTGCTGGGATATTGCTAAAAGCGGCTTTAAACCATACTCACTCATTCACACTTATTGTATTTACCTCATAATTTTCGCATCTGGCTTACTAAAATCAGAACCACCAACCACCGATGGTATAACCTCAATAGGGAAGTTAGGCTTTGCTCTCTGTAAAAATAAAATTGGTGATGAATTCCATTTTATATTAGAATGCCATTTATTGGATCATTTAAGAAAGCAATATCTCCCATCATATTATTGTAAATATCCAAATACTGAAAAAATTGTTTCACTTATGACTTGTTCTTATAAACCTCTCCTCTTACGACTAGCCCAGTATGTAAAATGTGGACTGCGTATGCTCCACTAACTATTGTCTCATTTCTTTGTATATATACCCTTGAAGATCCGGGGTAGAACAGGTCTTCAGCAACCCATGCTTGTCGTAAGAGGCGACTAACGGGATCGGGTGGTCAGGCTCGCTGACTTGGTTGATGCATGTCATCGTATCCCAATTGCGTGGATCGATGCGCATGACGCCAATCACTGGATTGTCTGGTCCAGACTCTATTATTTACAGACCACCGTCATATAGCTGGAATATTGCTGAGTGCGGCGTAAAGCAACAAACCAACCAACCAACTTTGTATATATGACTTCTTTATGTCACCGGGCGGTCGGGTAGCCAAGTGGTTAAAGCGTTCGCTCGTCACGCCGAAGACCCGGGTTCGATTCCCGACATGGGTACAAGCCCATTTCTGGTGTCCCCCGCCGTGATATTGCTGGAATATTGCTAAAAGCGGCGTAAAACCATACTCACTCACTCACTCACTCTTTATGTCACCACGGTGATCCATGAGAAATAAACATCTTCTTCATCTTCTTCTTCTACCAAACTCAAAACTCATTTATTCTATTATACCTATGGGGCAGGACATGTTTTTCTTTTTCGCGAACACCTGGTGTCATGACTTTTCCGTGATCCATTCATGTAAATTTCACAGCTTCTTTTCGCTTTACGCCAAATGTAACACGTTTCGGTGGATAATCTAGACTGGTTATTCTCTTGCATGGGCAATTTTCATTTAATAAAATGCATCATAACGTCTTGATGACACGAGAAAAATAAACATTCCTTGGTATTTGAGTCATCATAACACGTTGGGTGATACGCAGAAAATGGACCCGTTAAGATCCGGGATAGAATAGGTCTTCAGCAACCCATGCTTGCCGTAAAAAGCAGCTATGCTTGAGTCCCCCGCCGTGATATTGCTGGAATATTGCTAAAAGCGGCGTAAAACCATACTCACTCACTCACTCAGCTATGCTTGTCGTAAGGGGCGACTAACGGGATCGGGTGGTCAGACTCGCTGACTTGATTGATGCATGTCATCGATTACAATTGCGTGGATCGATGCTCATGATATTAATCACTGTATTGCCTGGTCCAGACTCGATTATTTACAGACCGCCGTCATATAGCTGGAATGCTGCTGTTGAAGTTTGGTTTGAAGCCAAAACACATGCTAATTTTTCAGGTCTTTTGTTCTATAATGAGCTTATTTGCATCAATAGGCGGGCGATGCGGTAGCCGAATAGTGTCAGCGGTGACACGTCACTCCGAAGAGCAGGGCTTGATTTCCAACTTGGCAAGACTTTGTGTCATTGTGTATGGCTGGAACATTGCTAAAAGCGGCGTAAAATCCTATTTACTGATTTGTCTTAGCATGAGTTGGTACAGGTCACTTTAGTTTGGAATTATTGCACAAGAATGTAAATGTTCTTATGTCACGTTTCACGTATATGGATTGACAATTCACCCCGTTATCTGGAATGTAAAACGTCAACGCCAGAGATTAACCAGTCTCGATTATCCGCCGAAAGATATTCATTTGGGCGTAAAGAGCAGCATGGCGGTGACAGTTACATGAATGATCACTGAAAATCAGTGATTGCACCAGGTGTTCGCTTGAAGGGTAATCCTCCCCTTTCTGTACCACTCGACAGTGACACAACGTTTAACATTCGGGCTTCAACATGTTTCTATCAGAATTCTTTTCTTCATCATAGATACAATACAAGGTGTTCGTCAGTGGCTCATCACATCTAATGTATTATGTAACAACCAACTGAAAAATGGTAACACGCAACAGCTGGTCAAACGGAGCTAATGATTTGTGATCCCGTTATCCGACCCACCCACGGTGCATATCACATGGCTGCCGCACCCCCCGGCCTCCAGGACGCGGACTTGCTTAATAGGCGAATAACACCGATTGTACTCGCCCCGGCTTGTTACGGCGCTTCCAGATGTTGTGATAAAATCACTGTAACATTGTACTCATCTTTTGGAGTAGGGGCGGTCGGGAAGCCTGGTGGGTAAAGCGTTCGCTTGTCACGCCGAAGACCCGGGTTCGATTCCCAACATGGGTACAATGTGTGAAGCCCATTTCTGGTGTCCCCCGCCGTGATATTGCTGGATTATTGCTAAAAGCGGCGTAAAACCATACTCACTCACTCTTTTGGAGTATGTGTTCAACAGACATTGACTGTTACGTTGGAGTGTGGGGTAGCCTAGTGGTCAAAGCGTTCGCTCGTCACGCCGAAGACCTGGCTTCGATTCCACACTTGGATGCAATGTGTGAAGCTAATTTCTGGTGAACCCCGCTGTGTTGAACAAACCAAACGTTGAGAACTTTCAGTGGGGGAGTCTTGGGTTTATGGTTATTGATTTTCAGTTTCTATGTCTTCAGCAACCCTTTGTTTTAAAAGCATGCCAGAAACCCATGATTGTGGGTTCGAATCCCGGTTCGCCCCGATTATGTTTCTAGGTTTGTCAGCACCATACCCGTGCTCATGGGTTTCACCGAAGTGGTAAACGTCTGAGACCTGCATCACTTCGGGCTTTCTTCCACATTAAGCTGACACGCCGCGATATAACTGGAATACTGTTACAAGCGGCGTTAAACCCAACTCACTCACTCACTGAATGTCGAGCGCCATCGTATCCCAATTGCGTACATCGATACTCATGATGTCAATCACTGGATTGTCTGGTCCAGTTTCAAGACATTTATAAAACATTTGAAGTTGGATGGTGCGCAAATTATGAATGTTTTCTTGTCAATGTTAACAAAGGTATGTTTTTGTTTTCTATTGTCTATGGCGGCCCATAAAAAATCTCATACATCGAGGTCCGTCGCTCAGAACATGAAAACGCGTGCTTCAGTCGTTCAATCACACGCTTCGTGTGTCGCGTAGATTAAGTTCATTAATCGACATGGGTGAAACACACACCCTTGGAATGCAATGTTAAACCTCTGACCATTGACACGCACGTGCGTCCTTGGCCACGAGGGACCCGATCCTCCAATCATCGTATCAGTTAGCGCGGATCGTGTTGTCCATGACAATCAACGTTCATCATTGCTCATTTCATCTGTCAATCAACCTGTCACACCCTGGATAAACCAATGGTTGTATATATCCCTGCCTTCGCCAAGTCGTATCAGATTACCTGGGTATATTCAAGTAAGCAGCAATATACCTCGCGGGGGCTTCCGGATGACCTTTCCGTGGAATGTTATTACGGTAAATTTGACAGATCCCGTGGATGGGAACGTATGTATATTATTTGTGATTTAGTGAGGCAGGTCATTTGACGGTCCCAGCGAGTTTGATCCATGTCATTTATAGCCTCTTTGTTTGACTGCTAACTCAAACTTGATGCAGATTAAACGTCGCCGAAAGCGCTGTAATTCGCTGTGCAGAGTTGCGCCCATTAGGCGTGCCAGAATCCTATGATCCTGGGTTCGAATCCCGGTTCGCCCTGAATATGTTTCTAGGTTTGTCATCACCACCCTGTTCTCGTCGGTTTCACTGAAGTGGTAAACATCTGAGACCTGCATCACTTCGGTCTTTCCTCCCTCGTCAAGCTGCCACGCCGTGATATAACTGGAATACTGTTTAAAGCGTTGAACTCTATTCGCTCACACTATGCAATAAATAAGGCTGCATAATAAGTGTTTCTCTATTTCAGTATGAGAATGTCACTTTAAAAACAAAAAAATGCATATCGTTAGACAATTAATACAAGTGTAATTTAAAAATATATATGGAAAGACTAAGTCGTTAATTGTCACAATTTCGTTGTTTTGCGTTTATCTCAAGATTCTATATTTTTGTACCTGCGATAAGCGCGCTGGAATCTGTCAAGTGCAAGTGTGCTGAGTTTACTTGCCTGTCACCTTTAATTGATATCAGATTCCACACAGCGGGAATGTCGTTGTTCTGACAGCAAACAGAACAGAATACTTCATCCCTGTCACCTACTTGCTAGAATGTCCCACTCTGATATTTGTGGGAGCTAAGCTGCAATTTGTTTCTCAAACTTTTCAATGAACGGTGACTAATTTGGTTTCCGAGCACCCCAATGCATCCCAGTCACGGCTGCGTTTTGTACAGAATCAGGTTAAGTGTCGTAAACAAACCCTTTAAACTTTTGAACTTTTGTCAATTTTTGTGGAATGTACAAATATTGGCAACAGTTAAAAACAATGACCAGAATAACGATATCAGACGCATGCATTGTCATTTTTAGTCGGATACAAACGTTGTTAGGTTTTAGCACGCCTGTTCAAAACGGTTTTGAAATTCTCTCTGCTGTTGACAAAATATTTTGAGAGATGATGCGAAGCCAGAATGTGTGAAATCTGGTGATGTCCGTCCTTTCGTTCCCTTTTCATTTGTTGAAAACAGACTTATTCCAGTTAAAACCACATACTAACAATCAAACGTGCAAGCATTTTTTTTTAATTTTGAGAGGAGGCTAATTGGCTCCCAGGCGTGATGGAAACCTCTCATCATGGGTTCGAATTCCGGTTCGCCCCGATCATGTTTCTAGAGTTTGTGATAACCACCCCGTAGCTCTGGGTTTAACAAAAGTGGAAAACGTCTAAGACCTGCATCACTTCGGGCTTTCATTAACCTCGAGATTGGTGTACACCATTCGGTTTGAACTGGTAGACAAACAAAGTGTATTTTAAAAGACTTTCATCAAATTTGCTGGGATTGCTTATATCATAAGATGAGGTGAGGTGAAATGGGGTTAAATGTTCCTTTGAAGATTATTTCATTCATACAGCGATGCGCATGCATGTTGGAGTGTGCAGCTGCTTGCACTAGTCGTATGCCGCGTGTATAGTGCTAGACTAGCACTTAGTCTATGAAAAGAATTCTTTGAAATAATTGTATATTTTTCCTTCAAAAGAACTTTTCCTCTTCTGCTGTGGAATCAAGGAAACAAGAATTAGTTTAGTTTTAGACTTGCCTTGGCTTTTAGTATATAGTACACATACTGACCCCCAGCCGACCAGTCCTAGTCCTGCACCATGGCCGTGGAATATATTTATTTTATGAAAAGAAATAAATCTAGAAACTCATACAAAAGCAAGTCTAGCCAGCTCAAACTAGCTCTATTCCACATAGGGAAATATGTTGTTTTTTTTGAGTCAAGAAGGATATTGTGAAATATAAGATTTCAGAGACTAAATGTTAGTCTAGACCAGTCCTTGCTTAATGCCAAGTGAGTGAGTAGGGTTTTACGCCGCTTTTAGCAATATTCCAGCAATATCACGGCGGGGGACACCAGAAATGGGCTTCACACATTGTACCCGTGTCGGGAATCGAACCCGCGTCTTCGGCGTGACGAGCGAACGCTTTAACCACTAGGCTACCCGACCGCCCCGCTTAATGCCAAGCGCCATCAGAGTAACAAGTACCCTTACGAGTGACGTTCTCATCGGACACAAGCGTTTCGGATTCAGTGTATTGAAACTAATAATAATAATTTAAGCTCTTTGTATGCAAAATATGCTTTTCTTCAGATGATTTGACAATAGATTGCAAAGATGTCTGGACAAATTTAATAAATATCATAGGATGAAAGCACCCATACCCAAGTCACGTTTTATCATGAATCGAACAGGTGCTTGATTCAGCGCCTGAACAACCCCACGAAGACTCTATAGGCGAGATCGGTCACGGGTCGTATATTTTGAACATGACAAAGATATAATACGGAACGGCACGGCACATTATCCCGGGTAATAATGGAGTAGCGGCTGTCACTGTCGTCGTCGCAGTAATAGCGGCATAGACTTGAACAGGTTCCAAATGATCATATATGTCATCTAAAACATTAATTTACAAATACAAATTACTCACTTTTTCAATGGTATATTTATCCTGAACATTTCTGTGCTCTGTGGTTAGTGTTCTCGCATGTCGGGTACGGTTTCTTCATGGGAACAGCCGTGATCACGTACTGGGTTTGGTCCTGTGTCGCCTCCCTTTGTTGTGGACCCATGAGGATCCGGGGTAGAAGAGGTCTTCAGCAACCCATGCTTGCCGTAAAAAGGCGACTATGCTTGTCGTAAAAGGCGACTAACGGGATCGGGTGGTCAGGCTCGCTGAATTGGTTGATGCATGTCATCGATCCCAATTCCGTGGATCGATGCTCATGATATCAATCACTGGATTGTCTGGTCCAGACTCGATAATTTACAGACCGCCGTCATATAGCTGGAATATTGCTGAGTGCGGCGTTAAACAACAAACCAACTAAAACCAACAACCAACCCTTTGTTGTGCCAGTCGTGTGTTTCAATCCTAGATTCAATCTATGTTAGATCCTTGATATCTCTACACTACCTTTCAAAGCGGGTAAAACCCAACTCAATCACTCACTTTATACTAAAGTCATACAAGTGCAACTTGAAATGAAAAGGGGTCTAGTGGTTTAGTGGTAGAGCGTCCGCCCGGAGAGCGGAAGGTCTTGGGTTCGGTCGCGTCATACCAAAAGAGGTGAGGTGAGGTGAAATGGGGTTTAACGTCGCGTCCAAGATTATTGCACTTATATAGCGACGTGCATGCACGTGTGTGTGTGTGTGGCTGCTTGTACTAGTCCGGACTGATGCCGTTTTATAGTGCTAGCTCACTGAAATACCATGCCACAGTTTAACATGAATACCCCACTCAGACACATTATACTGACTCCGAGCCGACCAGTCCTTGTTTTAACCCCTTAATGCCGAGCGCCAGACAGGGCAACAACAAGTACCATCTTTTAACGTCTTTTGGTATGACGCGGTCGGGGATCGAACCCCGGACCTTCCGCTCTCCGGGCGGACGCTCTACCACTAGACCACGGAGGTGGTCTCATACCAAAATACGTTAAAGGTTACTGTGTCTGAGTGGGGTACTCATGTTAAACTGCGACATGGTATCTCAGTGACCTAGCACTATAATCGGCACCAATCCGAGCTAGTACAAGCAGCCACACGCACGCACGCACATGCACGTTGCTATATGAGAGCAATAGTCTTGGACGCGACGTTAAACCCCATTTCACCTCACCTTGAAATGAAATCACAAGAAATTAAAGAAACGTGATATTGTTTCAAATAACTAGAGGTAACCTGTCATGGCCAGGGCGGTGAGTGAGTGAGTGAGTTTTTACGCCGTTTTTAGCAATATTTCAACAAAATCACGGCGCGGAACACCAGAGATTGGCTTCACACATTGTACCCATGTCGGGAATCGAACCCGGGTCTTCGGCGTGACGAGCGAACGCTTTAACCACTAGGCTACCCGACCGCCCTGACCATGACAAATTATCTATGGTCTTATGAGGAAAACGAGTGTGTATAGTGTGTTGAGTTGTTTACATAGAGAGAAGCCCATGGGGATTCCTGGTTAGATCAGATTTACAGCAACAGCTGGTCTGAGGATGCGACTGATGGATATAGTCAGGCTCGATGATTCGGTTGATGGCGACGGAGTGGAACGTTGCTCTTAATATCAATCACTGGTTTATCTGGTCCAGACTCGATTAAATACAGGCTACTGTCATATATATCTGGAATATTTCTAAATGCGGCGTTAAACATCAATGAAATATGGTTAGAGAGCAAACATGTGACTAGGAACTGTACAAACCGCAGTATAAAATATTATCGTAGGAGACTTGTAGTAAGTCTAGTCGAGCACATCCTTCAAAGATACAGTTGAGCGCATCGGTTTCCTCGTTGACTTGTAAGTTGCTTTAAAAGGAAAATTGTCTGCAATATGTCACAAGGCCTGACATACTCCACACATATTTCACATTGTTGTGAAGAGGACGATGTATTTGTTGCTACTGACGCCGTACGTTGCAGGTCAGAAAGTTATTTCTTACATTGCAAAAAAACTCGCGAGTCTGTCTGCTGAACACAAGAGAAATATTTGCAGCATCGTGCACTGTTTGTGGGTAAATATTGCATGAAATTCGTATACTCGTTGTGTGTTGACGAAGGGCCACATAGGCCGGGGAATGGCTTTCGTTGCTGTTTTGATGACGGGATGGGTGACAAAGGCTATTGTTAAGGTGGTGATGTCGTTGTGATGTTGTTTGTAATGATGTTGATGATGATGATGATGTTTGTGATGATGTTTAATTGTTGATGGTTATCCTGTCGTTGACGAATTGATGATTGTATTGTTGAGGGTGTGTGTGTGTGTGTGTGTGTGTGTGTGTGTGTGTGTGTGTGTGTGTGTGTGTGTGTGTGTGTGTGTGTGTGTGTGTGTGTGTGTGTGTGTGTGTAATGTTAATGATCATTTACGTTACCGGTGCCTGTAATTTGGAAACGTCCTCAGCATGTCTACCATAAAGTTTTGAAAGCTTTACTGATACCTTGAATGTTGTAACCCTGATCAAAGTACATCTGAGTACTCCTAGATACACAACACCCCAAGCCTTGTCAGAAAACAGAAGGCAACAGTTTATTCTCTTCAAACGGTGAAGTTGATGATGATGTTATTGATATTCTTGATGCTGATATTAATAATATTCTTGATGATGATGATGTTATTGATATCCTTGATGATAAATTATAGATATTCTTGATGTTAATATTCTTGATGATAATATTCTTGATATTCTTGATGCTGATGTTAATGATATTCTTGATGATAATATTATTGATATTCTTGATGATAATATTATTGATATTCTTGGTGCTGAAGGTAATGCTATTCTTGATGATAATATTCTTGATGATAATATTCTTGATATTCTTGATGATAATGGTATTGATATTCTTGATGATAATATTAATGATATTATTGATGAAATTGATGTTGATGATGCTGCTGATTTTGACAGTTGACGTTGACGTTGACGTTGACGTTGACGTTGACGATGTTGATAATGTTGATAATGTTGATGATGTCGTTGACGATTTAATTGGTGATGATGCTGTCGTATACGAAATTTGTAATGATGTTATGCTCATGATAGCGACGGTGATGTCGTTGACGGTGTTGTTGATAATCAGTTATGTCACAGATGACTCTAAATGTGAAATGCCATCCACGTGTTTATTTTTGTAAGCTTCACTAAGGCCCTGACTAAGGCCCTGACTAAGACCCTGACTAAGGCCCTGACTAAGGTATATCTAAGTACACCTTGATACACAACAACCCAAAGCTTTGTCATAAAACATTTTTTCCCCTTCAAACCGCGTAGCTGATGTTGTTGAATGTAATGTCGTTAACGGTGTAGTTGATGATTATGATGTTGTCGTTGATATAGTTGGTGACGTTGATGGTTCTGTTTGATGCTGATGATGTCTTTGTCTAGTAATATATACAGGTTATTGATGACATATTTGCAACAACAACATCAACAACAGTAATAATATTTTTAAAAGTGCGTTGTACTGTACCTTGTGGAACAAACAAACAAACAAATAAATAAATAAATAAATAAATAAATAAATAAATAAATAAATAAATAAATAAATAAATAAATAAATAAATAAATAAATAAATAAATAAATTGTACTGTCCGTGCTGGAACCGTTTTAATTATATAGACAACAAAATTAAGTTCAAGAAAAATATCATTTTGTTGCCCTCTCATGTCATCCAGTTGTGACAGTGATTTATTATGTTTACACTGACAGCATCTTATTTCCCTGCTGACAGCGCCGTGCGGTGTCTTGTCTTGTTTGGTTGAATAAATAACGCGGAAGTTTGCCGACGTGATTTCCTAACAACATTTTCACGAACTGTAATACCGTATTCGACGTAATAAGCGTCCCGCTCCTATAAGCGCCCACGGCGATATTTGTTAACATATTGGCTAGTGAACAATCCCGATTAGCACCCCTTCCGATTGATCAATGTACGCAAGACATATTTATTCGTGTATAATACGCACTCGTGTGTTACATGCAGCCTTAATTATTGGCAATTAAATTCTGGAAAAAATTATCTGTCGTACATAAACAGTTTAGGCCGTCAGCATAAACCACGAAATTTATCTTTCAACTCTGTTTTTTTCACCAAAATAATATTCCAATAAGAGCCCACATTTCTAATTTTGAGAGCACCCTGGGCGCTTATTACGTCAAATACGGTAGTTTGATCATCAACTCCGTATATCATGTGTTAGTATCCAACCAACAGGGTGTCTGACAGCAGTGTATTTAATGCTCTTTCATCTCAGGTCATTCGAGAAAGGTATAGGATATCTAATGAAATAGTATTATTCTCCATAAAAAATATGACAAAATATACGTGATTTTGTATTACGCACGCCGTTCAAAAATAAACAGCATTACCGTATCGGAAAAATATATAGAAGAAATAATTGTTTTCAAGGGACATCTCAGCTTGCGGAGAACATTTCGAATTCCAGGGTCGTGGCTATTCTTATTCAGGGATTAAGTCAATGGTATGTCGTACCCCTGCGACACATTAACACGTGATAACACAATGTTAAGGTGGGCGTTACAATATTAAATGACGCAGGCGAGACAATGAGGACACGAAAGTATAACCCTACCATCAACAGAGGCGCAAGAGCGGGACGGGAGGAACAAGAGAGGAACAAGAGAGGAACAAGGGAGGAACAAGGGAGGTACAAGAGAGGCAAGAGATGGGACAGGAGGGTCTTAAAAGGCAGGTGTGGGTTGGCTGGTTGGTTTATCTCCGGTCGTGGTGCAATGGTTTATGGACATCTGAACGTCATCACTGCAGGATATCTGAGAACTGAACGTCACTACGTAGGATGTCTGCGATTTGGACGTCATTTGTGTAGGATGTCTGTGATTTGGACGTCATTTGTTTAGGATGTCTGAGATCTGAACATCACTTGAGTAAGATGTCTGAGACCTGACCATAGTTTGTGTCGGATGTGTGAGATTTATACATCATTTGTTTAGGATATCTGAGATCTGAACATCACTTGAGTAAGATGTCTGAGACCTGACCATAGTTTGTGTCGGATGTGTGAGATTTATACATCATTTGTTTAGGATGTCTGAGATCTGAACATCACTTGAGTAAGATGTCTGAGACCTGACCATAGTTTGTGTCGGATGTGTGAGATTTATACATCATTTGTTTAGGATGTCTGAGATCTGAACATCACTTGAGTAAGATGTCTGAGACCTGACCATAGTTTGTGTCGGATGTGTGAGATTTATACATCATTTGTGTAGGATGTCTGAGACCAGAATATAACTTATGTAGGATGTCTGCGACCTGAACGTCGTTACTGCTTGGTATCTGAGATCTGAAACGATCTGAACGGCATTATCGTGTTTGTTTTTGCTTATGATATCAATCACTGGATTGTTTGGTCCAGACTCGATTATTTACCGATCACCGTCCTATAGCTGGAATATTGCTGAGTGCGGCGTTTATTAACAAACAACGTCATCCTATATATACTTAAGGAGAACAAGGATAAGTCACTTAAAGAAGTTATAAGCATACGCGCATACATTAGTAAAATGTGACAAGATAATAACATGCCATGCATGCATGCATGCTTTATCTTTTCTCACAGCTTAAAAACTATCTCAGTAAGAAATCTCGGCAGCTTCTGAAATCTCTAACTACTAACTAAACAGTGAGATTCACGTACAACTGAATGAGAGTTCTAAACTTCGCACACGCGATCTTCTTTCTTCACATATACTCCAACGGTTGGTTTCAACTAATAATTTATGGGTACCTGTTCTGAATTTTAAGATTGGGCTATAAATAGGTTCAAATATTAATAAATATAACTATGTCATATTGCTTCTCCATCCTTGTGGGGGGGCACGGGTGGCCCAGTCGTCTGAGGCGCCGCGATTCGCTGTGCAGAGTTGCGTCCCTTGGGCATGCCAGAAACCTATGATTGTGGGTTCGAATCCCGGTTCGCCCCAATTATGTTTCTAGGTTTTTCAGCACCATACCCGTGCTCGTGGGTTTCACCGAAGTGGTAAACGTCGGAGACCTGCATCACTTCGGGCTTTCCCCCCCCCCCCCCCCCCCCCCCATTAAGCTGACACGCCGCCATATAACTGGAATAATGTTAAAAGCGGCGTTAAACCCAACTCACTCACTCACTCTCCATCCTTGTACAGACTGATAACTGTCATGGTATTACTGCACCGTGTCAATGTGAGCAATAAAATCAACACTCTGACACAATTATTGGTGACGGGTAGTTTACTTTCACAGGCTCCATATGCCCCACTTGAATATTAAAACACCACGCTAATTGATAAATTGACCCAAAGACCATAAATGCCATTGCTGTGACATTTCAATGTCGTAAAACTTAACGATGTACAGAAAGTTAATAGTCCACTCGAACAACACACACAATTGTTCACTTTAAATTATTTTTTTTAAAAATGACACGTTATGAACATATGTGTGGGAAACTGCGGGAGATTTATTTAGAGAGAAAGAAAATAGTTTGTCTAACACTAGTAACCTCAATTAATCGGCGTTGTTGACGACGCGAATCCAGCCCAAACTGACTGAAACTCAATCAAGCCTCACCTGGCCTGGGTTGAAATCGACACTAATTACCCCCGGGGGAGCGGAAGTGACCCATATCGCCTCGTTGTAACGCGACACTGCGTGGCTCATTGGTATATAACGTCGATCGTTGGTAGGCCACCTCAAAGTAAAAAAAGAAGAAATATAAACTATTGCTATGCGATTTTTGTCTATCACTACGAGTTTTGCATAACATTTAAATATTTATGTGAAACGATTCAGGAACATACTATCAGATGTGGTCAGTGGCTTTATAAAGTATACCATATTTATTTGTGATCTGAGCACGTTTTACAGTCACGTGAGTTAAATATTCAATTATAATCACATTTTCTGTACATGCATAAGTTTATATTAGATTTCCCACAGCGTCACCGTCTTAATCCCGTCTGTTAGGAGCTGTTATTGCAGCAAAAGTAATTTTATTGTTCTTACTGACATTTACACCTTTTAAGTATGGGGTACGCCTATCGCTTTATAACGAGGTATTAGCTGTGTGGGTATATCCCTTCTCTTGGTATTGTCTCAGAGTTATCAGACGGGGCCCTTGTTACCAGCACTGAGAACAACGTTACACCAGGGGTACCAAGAGAAAGTCCCGGGTATCATATGTTGGGAAATATGTGTGTGCATCGCGTGTCTTGGTAGCGGAACACTAATGTCCTATCACAGTGCCCATAGAAGATTCAGTGTTCTGCGGAGTATAGGATATAGATGAAAGGTAAAACAATTGTTTCTTTCCCTTGTTTTATCACTGTTTAGTGTTGTTTTAGAGCAAATTGGAACTGGGACATTTTCATGATTTTATCAACTTTTGATAGGACATTTTTATGCCATCGCCAGGATCGCCTCCGTGGTCTAGTGGTAGAGCGTCCGCCCGGAGAACGGAAGGTCCGGGGTTCGTTCCCCGGCCGCGTCATACCAAAAGACGTTAAAAGATGGTACTTGTTGTTACCCTGTCTGGCGCTCGGCATTAAGGGGCTAAAACAAGGACTGGTCGGCTCGGAGTCAGTATGCTGTGTCTGAGTGGGGTATTCATGTTAAACTGCGGCATGGTATCTCAGTGTGCTAGAACTATAAATCGGCATCAGTCCGGACTAGTACAAGCAGCCACACACACACATACACGTGCATGCACGTCGCTATATAAGTGCAACAATCTTGGAAGCGACGTTAAACCCAATTTCACCTCACTTCACCAAATTTGTAGAAAATATTTTAATTTCAAGCAGTCAATGCCCAAGAAATGACCGATATTAACCCTTGTTGATTAAGTTGTTCATTACATAAGCAGCATGAGTTACATGTATTCATAAATCACTGGTCCTGTATTCAGGATATTGTGTTAGAAACGTCTCTCAGTTTATTTAGATATTAAAACATCCACAAATAACAAAGACATAACAACACTATTATGACAGCAAATTACACGCATGGTTCGTGTTAAGTGGCTTTTCCAAATCTCAGTCTTCGGTTCACTGAGCTCATATACTTTGGAGACTCGTGAAGGTCTGGGGTAGAATAGATCTTCAGCAACCCGTGCTTGCCATAAAAGGCGACTATGCTTGTCGTGAAAAAAAACCCTAAAAAATAAAAAAAAACAAAAAAAACAAAAAAAACAACCACGCAAACTCCTTCAGTTCCCCAACCTATAGCACGACATTTTTTCCAAATTTCCCCAAAATTAAATAAGCAACCCTAAAGTCCTCCAGGTTGCAGGGCTGGCGGGCCCGTGGTCGGGTGGTCTGGCTGGGTGCAGGCTAAAACGACACCTCAGCAAAACGTCACCGATTTCTCTGGCGAAAACGGCACCGCATTTGGCGAAAACGGCTACTATGTGACAGGCGAAAACGGCACCTCTATTTACCAGGAGGACTTTTCTCTTGGCCTCACAAAAAATGTCCTGGACAGTAGGGGGCTAATTTCTACTGTAAACTTGTTTAAACATTTCACTATTATTAGTGTTTGTAAGAGACGATGTGAGTTTAATTTCATTTATTTTACTTCAAGGCATGTTATGTTTTCACAATAAGTTGAGTTGAGTATAGGCTAAGTTGGATTATTGTTGGAGTAGAGGCTAAATTCTAATGTAAACTAGTTGTAACATTTCACAATTATTGGTGTTTGCAAGCGACCATGTTAGTTTAATATCATTTATTTTATCAAGGTTAAACAAACATAAGGTGTCGTTTTCGCCAGGCAATAGTAGCCGTTTTCGCCTGAGGCGAGGTAACGTTTTCGCCAGGTGACGTTTTGCTGAGGTGCCGTTTTAGCTATAACCCGTCTGGCTCGCTTACTTGGTTGATGCATTTCATCGATCCCAATTGTTTGGATCGAGGATCATGATGTCAATCACTGGATTGTCTGGTCCGGACTCGATTATCTACAGACAGACGTCATATAGCCCGAATATTTCTGAGTGCGGCGTTAAGCAACAAACAAAGAAACATATACTGTGGATGTTTGTTATACTGACAAACAGATTGTGATGTGAATGCTATTCTGATACGACATCGCCAAGCGTTCAATCTATTAATGGAAGCGGACTACAATCTCCAGCCTGGCAATCTTATCTTTAATATCTGTCAGGTCTCCGGCCTGTCGCGTAGAATTCCACATTGACTGTGTGTGTCCATTCTCTTACCCGAAAAGACATTTCTAATATCAATAGTGTCCGTTGTGTTCTTTCTCATGACGCTGGTACTGAATGAATGTATGAATGAATGAATGAATGTGGTTTAAAGGGGCACTGATCTAACGCAATTCCCCGGACTGGTTGTTGCCGTTGTTATTGTTTTTTCCCCGTGAGTACCCGGATGATAAGCAACGCAACTGAGCGTGACCAGAGACTGGGCTACCGTCTGCAAGGACAGCTAAATAAACTTGGAGGCTGGAGGCAATATTTGTTTTACGCATTTTTGAACACTGATTGCTTAACTGTGATCTATAAAGATTTCGACTAAGGGCACATGTTAATTAATTTCTTCAGCCTAAACAATTAGACAAAAAGAACGGCGGAGCTCATCGGATGTCGTCATTTGGAAATACCCAAGATGGTTATAGTTTAATAATAAAAAAAAGTATCCATGCAGTGAAAGCATTTTCGGATTTCGGATTGCGTCGATAATACGATTACTACTCCCTTGTTGTCATCCACGTTTTCACGTATAACCCTACACTTGTGTATTTGTCGTCATTCACTTGATGCTCGGTTAATGAATTTATTACAGGTACAATTAGTGGTAGCACCACTTAGATTACCTGACAAAGGTTCCCATTTGGCATTTATTGTGTCTGGGGTAATTATTCAATCTAAATCCAGGTTTGAAGTGAGGTGAAATGTGTGTTATGTAATATGCACGTGGCAGCCCAGCAAGAGGTGAATGATCAGTTGATTTACTTTTTTGTTGTAAATCAACGGATCGTTCCTAGTCATCAAAGGATTAACAGAAAATAGTTGATTGATTAATTACTGTTATCTTGCACAGTGGATATGTCAAAAGTGAGTGTTTACATGTCTAGGTTTACTAAAACAAAGGGAATACACTCGTATCATGGCGTGAAGTGCCGATGTAAAAACAACATACTTTGTTCAAAGGGTTAACTGATAATACGTTGATTGATTGCTCATTGTTATCTATCACTCAATGGATTTTTTAGGAACCGTTGACGTAATTAAAATAGTTGTCACTTGGGCTTTCTCAGCCGACCCTTGAGACTTGACACCTATGGGAAACACCTGAAACAATCTAAGTGATCAGTTGAGAAACGAACACGGGTTATCAATATCCTGAAACGATATATATCTTTGATATCTATCTGACAGTAAAAAAATATACACACTATAAAAAAAGCAATGCTCAGCTGAAATAATTACTTTGTGTTGCAAGTCAAAATAGTGTAAACGAAAATCGCAAAATTACCAAGCAAGTGACTTATCAAAACTTCGTCACCATTACCGATGCTACCCACAAAGATACCTACATTTCCTTATTTATCTTGAAAACTATATTTCATTTTGTTGATCAATGTGACCATACGCCCTTATTACTACCCATAAAAGTGACTATTGCGCTTACGAATGGCGCAGCAGAGGTCCCGAACTAGTCTAGATTTCTGCTATACATCCGGGTACTCACGGTGAAAAAACAATAACAAAGGCAACAACCAGTCCCGGGGAATTGCTTTAGATCAGTGCCCCTGATCAAGATTATTGCACTTATATGGCGACGAGTGTGTGTAGCCGCTTGTTCAAATCCGGACATATGCCGATTTTATAGTGCTAGCCAACTGAGATACCATGAGATAACATGAATACCCCACTCAGACAGGTATACTGACTCCGAGCCGACCAGTCATTGTTAATGTCCCTTAATGCCTAGCGCCAGGCAAGGTAACAACAAGTACCATCTTTTAACGTCTTTTGGTATGTTCGCCGACCTATCGCTTTCCAGGCGGACGCTCTACCACTAGACCACGGAGGCGGTCAAGTGAACGAAGGAACGAATTTAACTTGATATTGGTTATGAATGACCTTAAACAACTCTCATATCTGTGTACTCGCAATATATCCAGGTTTTATTGTACTTAGTTGAAACAGTCGTTTGATATATACAGAAATAAACACATGATGTTGATATACTTTCTTTATGACTACGTACATACAGGGGGGAGTCGGGTAGCCCAGTGGTTAAAGCGTTCGCTTGTCACGCCGAAGACCCGGGTTCGATTCCCGATATTATTTTATCCAAACAAAACGGGGCGGTCGGGTAGCTTAGTGGTTAAAGCGTTCGCTCGTCACGACGAAGACCCGGGTTCGATTCCCGACATGGGTACAATGTGTGAAGCCCATTTCTGGTGTCCCCCGCCGTGATATTGCTGGAATATTGCTAAAAGTGGCGTAAAAACATACTCACTCACTTACGTACATGCAGTGTCATAACGGCAGTTGACAGGTCAAGGAGTGGAACAAACAAATAACACATCACGTAATATATACACCCAGGGAGACGGATGACCGATATATTTGACCATTAACCGTGTAGGTTTTGTGGTCAGGGCAACTGGCTTCATACATACATACGTGACGTGTGGTTTAAAACCAACGCTTGGAGCTGAGATGAAAGGTTCTCCACTACCAAGAACTCGCCCAACGTCACGTTCCATGACATTGTATGAAATAATATTGACTGGTTGTATACAAACAAATCATGCTTATAGACACATCAAGGACAAAACTTCACTCAGTAATTAGAACTTATTAACGGAATAAAGAGTTCTTTCATGATATATACTACTCAAAAGAAGTTAAGGTTCACCCAGTTCTTTCATATTGGTAATGTTAATCTGTCATGGCATGAGAGATTAACTATTGTAATATGAAAGAATCAGGTGATCCTTCTTCTTTTGAGTAGTATATTTAGATGTCAGTTCGTGGCATGACTCGTGGCAATCTATTCATGCTCTAGCCACCGGCCGTAACACTAACCTGATTCTCACTTGGGTGAGTGAGTTGATATTTAACGTCGTATCCGCAATATTTCAGCCGTTGGTGAAACGACCCACAGATTAGACATAAACAACTTGCACAGTTAAACAAGAAGTTATGATATAACAGATTCCGTAATTCACCAGAAGATAGAAATGTAGTGCTGCACCCTGACTGTGGAATGTATTCATTAAATTTGACAAAAATCAATATGATACATTATTATTCAGACAGTCTGCATCAGTGACGTTCAGATCTGAGACATCCTACATATTTGACGTTCAGATCTGAGATATCCTACATATTTGACGTTCAGATCTGAGATATCCTACATATTTGACATTCTGATCTGAGACATCCTACATATTTGACGTTTAGATCTGAATATGATGCATTAAGTTTACTTAGTTGTAGGAAAATAGCATTAGACAAAATATAACATTAGAAGAGAGTGAGTGAGGTGTGTTTAACGCCGCTTTTAACAGTATTCCAGTTATATCACGGCGTGTCAGCTTAATGTGGGAGGAAAGCCCGAAGTGATGCAGGTCTCTGACGTTTACCACTTCAGTGAAACCCACGAGCACGGGTATGGTGCTGACAAACCTAGAAACATAATCGGGGCGAACCGGGATTCGAACCCACAATCATAGGTTTCTGGCGTGCACAAGGGACGCAACTCTGCACAGCGAATCGCGGCGCCTTAGACGACTGGGCCACCCGCATTAGAAGAGAGAGTGAGTGAGTATAGGTTTCCGCCGCTTTTACAATATTCCAGCAGGGGACACTAGAAATGAACTATATACATTGCACCCATGTAGTAGAAAATCGAACCCGAGTCTTCAGCGTGACGAGCGAACGCTTTCACGACAAGGCTACCCCACCGCCCTTAGAAGAGAAATGTAGTGTGTATTACAAGATTTCATATACTGTATGTTAGTGGAACAAAAGTGTTTCTTGCGGATATTATTCAGTAGAATAGGCAGTTTGGATCTTTTTCTTGTAAGAAGCGACCACGATGAGGATCGGGTGGTCAAAATGGCTGTAAATTATGTCTTTTACTTGAACTGGCTTCAAGAAGACAAGCCCAACTATCAACTCTGTCTTTATCAGCGTGTCCCGAAGACGTCACGCCGTAGACCCGGTTTCGATTCCCCATAGGGGTACAATGTGTGAAGCCCATTCCTTTTGTTCCCCGCCGTGATATTACTGGAATGTTGCTTAAAGCGGAGTAAAACCATACTCACTCACTCATCCTTAGACCCGTGAAGATCCGGGGTAGAATAGGTCTTGAGCAACCCATGCTTGCAGTAAAAGGCGAATATGCTTGTCGCAAGAGGCGACTAAAGGGATAGGTTGGTCAGGCTCGCTGATTTGGTATATGCATGTCATCGATCCCAATTGCGTGGATCAATGCTCATGATATCAATCACTGGATTGTCTGGCCCAGGCTCGATCAGTTACAGACCGCCGTCATATAGCTGGAATATTTCTGAGTGCGGCGTTAAACAACAAACAAACAAACACTCATCCCGAAGAATGTGTTAAATACCTTTATAGTCGGCCATAGGCTTTCCATGTCCGGGTCATTACTTAACAGCTGTTGGCAAAGGTATACAATCATATTCGCCTTGTCGTCATAGGATTAATGACTCTGAAGCATTCCCCGTGGGGAGTCCGGGCCAAGGGCCCCAAACACCCCGTGTTGTAAGTGTCGACTAATGAGGATTGATGGCTGCAATGTGTCATCTTGCAGATTGTGTGTCCTAGTCAGATATTGTGTGTCCTAGTCAGATATTGTGTGTCCTAGTCAGATATTGTGTGTCCTAGTCAGATATTGTGTGTCCTAGTCTGATACTGTGTGTCCTATTCTGATACTGTGTGTCCTAGTCAGATATTGTGTGTCCTATTCTGATACTGTGTGTCCTATTCTGATACTGTGTGTCCTAGTCTGATACTGTGTGTCCTAGTCTGATACTGTGTGTCCTAGTCTGATACTGTGTGTCCTATTCTGATATTGTGTGTCTTTGTCTGATATTGTGTGTCCTTGTCTGATACTGTGTGTCCTATTCCGATATTGTGTGTCCTATTCTGATACTGTGTGTCTTTGTCTGATATTGTGTGTCCTTGTCTGATATTGTGTCTTTGTCTGATATTGAGTGTCTTTGTCTGATGGTGTGTATCACAGCATCCCAATTGCGTGGATCGATGCTCATGATGTCAATCATTGGTTGTCTGGTCCAGACTCGATTATTTACAGACCGCCGTCATATAGCTGGACTATTGCTGGCTGCGGCGTTAAACAACAAACAAACAAACAAACAAACAAACAACTAAGCCAACTGCCACATAAACAGTGAAATCGAAATTTCCTTACTCATGGCTATAGTATATGGCTATTTCAAAGTATATGGCTATTTCAAAGTATATGGCTATTTCAAAGTATGTTTCTAGATGTAGATTGCAGGTATCACAGAATATTCAATGCAACATGTCGGTTATCAGTCAACTCATGCATGACTTTAGGATAAACAATATTTGAACTCATAAACAAAATATACAACTACATGTATTTTGGGTTATTAAATACTTTCAAATCTGATACAACTTAACGATTCATTAATCACTGCATAATTACCTGTATATATTTCAAAATCTATTTAATAACTCGTGATATATGACATCTAATTATAAGTATATATAACCTCTGATCTCATTATCCGATGATTCAAATTCATTTATAAGCATTAACTTTCGGACTTTGCTCATAACTCAACCCAGCCATCATCAAGCCACGCATTCTTTACTGACCAGTGGTCAGGTTATGCAAATTAGCGTGGACAGAACTGTGAGTTATGACCTCATCAATATCAGCCGGGAAACACGACAGACAGAGCGTCCAAACACACACGTGACCGCTGTAGACGTGTATGCAATGATTAGCACATGTCATTCAAGTCCTTGTGTCATTCGTGTTCACCGACCGTGCCCAATTACGTAGGATAACATGGTGCCTGTCTCGCGTACACACAAGTCTTGATGGGCAGGAGATAGTGGTTCGAGGAGGAAGCTGTTTCATATTGTTGTTCTCGTTGTCCCGAGGAAACTGACGCTGGGTATGTTGATACTGATGCTATATTTAACAAATATTGTATTTCGGATAACACTTTCTTAGTAAAGTACAATTTCTAGTTCCTTTTGGGGTTGAGTCCCATAAGGCACCTAATCGCCATCACACAAAGTCCGCGATCTAACCGATCAGCCATGAAGTTTTCACAAAAATGAAACTCCGTCAGCTGGTAGTCTAGATCACTTTCTTTGTGTACTCCTCTGACATGTGTAAAGAGTAATGCTATATTGTTTGATTCACCCGTTTTTTAAATGTTTTATTTCAATTCAATTTATTTCATTTCTACGAAAAAACACCCTTGGTACATGAAATCCAATGATATACATTTTCCTATATATACAAAAATGGCGGCATTCTTGTGGATGATAATTATTGTTATTTTTGTACTTATACATTATGCCGATGAAGGTCGTTACTGATGTTTTATTCACATTTTACGATGTTTACTAAAAATATTTTATCCGGGTGATGAAAATTATAACGCCGAGACCAGAAAAGGGGACGTTTTTTCTGTAACATGATCTTCGTCTTTGTGGTCATGTATCAGTTACAAACTGGCCAAACATCTTGTTATTAGTCATATAGATATGAGAGAGACAATATATGGATGTGAACTTCTTTATTATGAGGACCGCAATGCCTACTTCTTCATCAGACGAATCTAAATATGACCATATCAAATTATTTGAACCCGTTCTTTCACGCTCTGACCTGTGGTTTCTCTATATCCCTAGCGACCATCGAGTAGTATTTATGCAGCCATGTATTCCTCATCAATAATCTAAACTGGGGATGCCCAAAATCTTTGTTGTCTCCTCGGTTTTATTGACAATTTTGTAAATATACCTCTTCTGTTCAGGTTACAGTTTTGTAAATTATGTCTTTTACTGATACCCCGATTATGTTTCTAGGTTTGTCAGCACCATACCCGTGCTCGTGGGTTTCACCGAAGTGGTAAACGTCTGAGACCTGCATCACTTCGGGCTTTCCTCCCACATTAAGCTGACACGCCGTGATATAACTGGAAAACTGTTAAAAGCGGCGTTAAACCCAACTCACTCACTCTTTTAGCGACACAATTGTAAGTCAATAATATTTGTATGTTTAGGTTTTGTCAATTTCATGTATGCGTTTTTGATGTATGAAAGTCTGATGTCCTTTCGTTTAAGGATGCAAACTCACAATAACGGATTGTGCTTGATGTACTCATGTGTAGATTGTATTTCCATAGCAACAGAGAATGAATGATACCGTGTACGAGTTGCCAATTATTACGAGGTCGCCACATCAAGGTGTCATATACACGTGATCAATCATGTGACACAATACATGTTCTCTTTCATCTTGTGCGAACACGGGACACGGGTGGTCCAGTCGTCTAAAGCGCCACGATCCGCTGTGCAGAGTTGCGTCCCTTGGGCACGCCAGAAACCTATGATTGTGGGTTCGAATCCGGTTCGCCCTGTTTATGTTTCTAGGTTTGTTCCCAGTGGTTTGTTCCCAGTGGTCGATGGCACAGGTACCGATTACATACGGTCATATATTCATACGATGAGGACCGCCTCTGTGGCGTAGTGGATAGAGCTTCTGACTGTAATATTGTTAAAAGCGGCGTAAAACCATACTCTTTCACTCTTTGTAATTGAGGGGCTGTCGGGTAGCCTAGTGGTTAAAGCGTTCGCTCGTCACGCCGAAGACCCGGGTTTGATTCCCGACATGGGTACAAAATGTAAAGCCCACTTTTGGTGTCCCCCGCCGTAATATTGCTAGAACATTGCTAAAAGCGGCGTAAAACAATACTCACTCACTCTTTGTAATTGAGGGGCGGTCGGGTAGCTTAGTGGTTAAAGCGTTCGCTCGTCAGGCCGAAGACCCGGGTTTGATTTCAGACATGGGTACAAAATGTGAAGCCCACTTTTGGTGTCCCCGCCGTGATATTGCTAGAATATTGCTAAAAGCGGCGTAAAACTATACTCACTCACTCTACTTGTTTCAGGTTGATGGAACATTCTGCCATGGCGACCACGGGTTGACAGAATGCTGATGTATTGTGATGCTTTACGTGGCTGAGAACACCATGCGGGCGATCTGTGTTCTGGACGTATAACCAACATTGACATCAAGGACATTTGGATAGTCTAACATGCTGTGAACAATTCAACATGGCGGCTACCACCACCGAGGAGGCAGCAGACCCCGTTCTGACGTCACTGCGCAACATTTTGCGCCGCCTGGAAGATGAAGAGAGAGACTCGAGTTACAGGCGCAAGCAGCTGAGACTTGTGGCTGTTGCACGCCGGGATAGAATGTACTCAGCACCGGAACTGGTATGTAGATCACTCAATCATGACAATCTGTGTTGGGGCAACTGACCGCCTCCGTGGTCTAGTGGTAGAGCGTCCGCCCGGAGAGCGGAAGGTCCGGGGTTCGATCCCCGGCCGCGTCATACCAAATGTTAAAAAAATGTTACTTGTTGTTACCCTGTCCGGCGCTCGGCATTAAGGGGCTAAAACAAGGACTGGTCGACTCGGAGTCAGTATACTGTGTCTGAGTGGAGTATTTATGTTAAACTGCGACATGGTATCTCAGTGTGCTAGCACTATAAATCGGCATCAGTCCGGACTAGTACAAGCAGCCACACACACTTGCACGCACGTCTCTATATGATTGCAATAATCTTGGAAGCGACGTTAAACCCCATTTCACTTCACCTGTTCGGGCAACCATAGAGCATTTGATCTTCATATTCGGGTGGTTCGTGTGACCAACTCGTCTTAGAGTGTAGTTGAATGTTGTTTTGAACAATAATTGTTTGTCAGCACCATACCTGTGCTCGTGGGTTTCACCGAAGTGGTAAACGCCCGAGACCTGCATCACTTCGGGCTTTCCTCCCACATTAAGCTGACACGCCGTGATAAAACTTGAATACTGCTATAATACTCACTATTCGATTTAGTTACGCCCGAAGTGGCCTCTATGTCTCCCTGCAGCAGTCTGACAGTCACCACACAGTCTAAAGTGTTAAAGCGTTCGTTGGTCATGCCGAAACCCCGGGTTCGATTCCCGACATGAGTACAATGTGTGAGGCCTGTCTTTTGATGTCATTTCCGCCGTGATATTGCTCCGATATTGATAAAAGCGGCGTAAACCAATACTCACTCATACTCACCGACTCTTCATTTCTTTGATAACCACACATACACCACACACACACACACAGACACACTCACACTTACACACACCACACACACACACACACCACACACACACACACACACCACACAGACACACTCACACTTACACACACACTCACACACACACACACCACACAGACACACACACACACTCCACACACACACACACTCACACTCACACTTACACACACACACCACACAGACACACACAGAGACACACTCACACTTACACACACACTCACACTTACACACACACACACACTCCACACACACACACACACACACACACACTTTTTTTTCTGCAAAGTTCACAAACTTGTCATACAACACAAAGGCACATGTTTGTGTCCACTGCCTTCCTTCATATTGCTGTAATATTGCTAACAGCGACGTAAAATGTCACTCAATCATTCAATGGTTCTTGAACTGTAGGTTCTCGTACTAACCACGAAATCTATCTTTAAATTTTGGTGTGTTTTTTTCCATTTAATATAATCTGATCCATTTTTAAAAGCTTTTGAACTTATTATTTGTTCTCGCCGCGATATGAATGAAATACTGTAAATACGACCAAAAATGTTAACTCACTCACTGACGGTTTAAACACTTTGACATGTATAGCTATCTTTGACATACTTTGTTATCATGCAATGTTGTCTGTGGTTTGACATAAAACTAATATTGTGGGTTTTATAACATCCTTCAAGATTCCTGCATCGTTTAAAGTTTTACATGGGATCGTTCTCCTTTTTGTTACTGTTTGTCTATGTGTGTGTCTATATGTTTGTCTACATATTAACTTTGAACGTGTTTCGTCTGAAGGCACTTCATACAGACGTCAAATATCAATAACGCGTCAATTGCTGAGCTCAGTGTAAACGGCTTTGTCAATAGAACTTCAGATATCAAACAGCTCTTTATGACACGTTCTTGAAACCGAATTTTTCATTGCGATATGCACTTAAGTTTGTTAGTATAAATTGTACCCAAACACTCGAAGCGGTCATGCATCCACACAATAAGGCTTTAGACTTGCTTACAGTCCAACGCCTTCGTTCTGAACCTTTGATTACTTCATCAAACATGGCACCTACGCTAGATTACCCACAGGGTGCTGCACTTATCAAACATTCCTCTGATCCTGAGTGACAGCTATAGACAAGCACGTGCTTATGTCAATGTCAGTGTGCAGATATGTCTTATAACGACCACCAGCCATGTGTTGTGGGTAATAACGCCAACCGCTTTGACAAGGCTCCAACGATCTCACACAGCGCCCCCTGACCCGAGGCTTTTGGGGCTGGGAGTGAATGTAATCAGATATGTTTGTATATCTATATAAGTATAACTGACATTCTGTCGCGTGTGTATTTCAGATTCGTCAAAAACATATTGAAGTGTCACTTATCTCATTATTGATCGGTGGGTCACGGGTGGCTCGTGCTAAGATCTCGTGTTTTGTAGTCACATGGATAGAAAGGCCTTTTTTGTTATTTGTTAAACGACCCGTTTGTAAAATTACGTGCAGTTATTGACAGAGATGTGTGAATTGAAGGAAGAGGTATTCAACTAAAACTGTGCCTCACACTTCGTGTTTGCGCCTATTCCAGGGGACATATCGGTATGGTGTCTGGTTGCCCGGGTGGCCCAGTCGTCTAAGGCGCCACGATTCGCTGTGCAGAGTCGCGTCCCTTGGGCACGCCAGAAACCTATGATTGTGGGTTCGAATCCCGGTTCGCCCCGATTATGTGTCTAGGTTTGTCAGCACCACACCCGTGCTCGTGGGTTTCACCGAAGTGGTAAACGTCAGAGACCTGCATCACTTCGGGCTTTCCTCCCACATTAAGCTGACACGCCGGGATGTAACTGGAATACTGTTAAAAACGCCGTTAAACCCAACTCACTCACTCACTCACTCTACACGTTACAGGTTATAAAATCCAAGCTTGACGGTTCTATATCCGCCCTTGACCAACACGGACGTTATGTTCGCTGTAATATCGACACTCCTATCACCACAGTTGGTATAGCTTCTTCTTTAAGAGTATTTCAGTACACCGGCCATGCATAGCTCGCTTACCCGTACACAAAACAACATTATTGAGGAGAAATGGAATTTATGACGTGAAGGTATGTACTCGGAATACCTCTTATTATTGTGAGAAGTCAATGACTTGTGTATTCATATTGTGTTTATTTCACCGCGTTGACGCATTGTGTGGTGAATACAGAGACGTATGTATGTCAAGTGTTTATCCAGGTATAATTTCTTTACACACCGCCTCAATTTAAATACTTTTGGTTTTAAATTTTCTTAAACGCGCATACGCGTATTTAGCATCTCCTCAGCACTGTCAGTATGCTCACGCCCCTCCTGTTGCAGTGGACTTGCCCTTCATGCCGTTGAGTGTTGGTGTTATCAAACAATGTCATGCGCTGTTTGACAATATTTGTCAGTCCCTAGAATGGTCATTTTCACAAACATGGCTGCTAGCAGACAAACGTTAACCCCCCGTCAGATAGGTTGATATGGGACGGAGTTTCAGACCGTTATTCCTACTGTCACCGACAAACGAAGGTGCAGGTTTCGTAGGATAATTAATATGTGGATTCGTTGCCCCGCGAAGCTGTAATCTTATCAGCTGATCTGGAACTGCTTCTCATTGGGTAGTAGTCTTTGATGGATATGTACACCAAGCCAGGTAAGACACTCGTTCTAGCAGGGAGTTAGAAATGGCAGTAGAACTCAAATATTAATTTTACTGCAGTCTAATGAAACACTTGAAAAGGATTTCTCCAAATTATAATCAAATTACCAAATTTGAGTATGCTCATTCACATGTTATTCTCTACAAAAACACACAGCCCGCTTCACTATTATGTTGACTCCTATTTTGAATATGGTGACGACAGCTGATTGAAACTGACATAGGGTAGACCGATTTTAAAACCAAATGATACAGATTTATAGCTTTTATAGCATAACCCTTGGGGTGAAAGGGCTTATGTCATATAACCTAGTGTTGAAGCGCCATACACAATATAACCTTGTGATGAAGATGTTAATATGATATAACCCGGGTGATGAAGGGACTTATGTCATATAACCCTACTGATGCAGAGTGTTATGCAATATAAACCTAGTTATGCAGGGGATAATACAATATAACCCTCGTTATGCAGAGTGTTATACAATGTAACCCTAGTTATGCAGGGGATAATACAGTATAACCCTCGTTATGCAGAGTGTTATACAATGTAACCCTAGTTATGCAGGGGATAATACAATATAACCCTCGTTATGCAGAGTGTTATACAATGTAACCCTAGTTATGCAGGGAATAATACAATATAACCCTCGTGATGCAGAGTGTTATACAATGTAACCCTAGTGATGCAGGGGATAATACAATATAACCCTCGTGATGCAGGGGATAATACAATATAACCCTAGTGATGCAGGGGATAATACAATATAACCCTCGTGATGCAGGGGATAATACAATATAACCCTAGTGATGCAGAGTGTTATGCAATATAACCCTAGTTATGCAGGGGATAATACAATATAACCCTAGTGATGCAGAGTGTTATGCAATATAACCCTTGTTCTGCAGGGGATAATACAATATAACCCTAGTGATGCAGAGTGTTATACAGTGTAACCCTAGTTATGCAGGGGATAATACAATAAAACCCCAGTTATGCAGAGTGTCATGCAATATAACCCTAGTAATGCAGGGAACATACAATATAACCCCAGTTATGCAGAGTGTTATGCAATATAACCCTAGTGATGCAGGGAACATACAATATAACCCCAGTTATGCAGAGTGTTATGCAATATAACCCTAGTGATGCAGGGAACATACAATATAACCCCAGTTATGCAGAGTGTTATGCAATATAACCCTAGTGATGCAGGGAACATACAATATAACCCCAGTTATGCAGAGGATTATACAATATATCCCCAGTGATGAAGAGGGATTATATTATATTACCGCAGTGATGAATGTCTTATCCAATATGATATAACTGCTAGTGTGCAGTGGATTACATAGTATAACCATCGTGATGCCGAAACTTGGATTATATGACATAACTCTATTGATAATGAGGCTTGTGAAATATGTAACGGAGTGAAGGAGACGCGTAACGTATATAACCCTAGTGGTGCAGACGCTTAACGTATATAACCCTAGAGGTGCAGACGCTTAACGTATATAACCCTAGAGGTGCAGACGCTTAACGTATATAACCCTAGAGGTGCAGACGCTTAACGTATATAACCCTAGAGGTGCAGACGCTTAACGTATATAACCCTAGAGGTGCAGACGCTTAACGTATATAACCCTGGTGATGTGAGATGTTAACTTGTATAACCCTGGTGATGGAAATGCTCAACCTATATTAGTATAAAACCCTGAGATACCTCCTTATAAGGTAGTGAACTGTACTACACTCATAATGTAGTATTAACATACTTTTTCAAAGCTCACTCAGAACATCAATACATATTATTATATCTGTCAAAGACTCATTCACAGATATCTGATTTATGTTTGCCTGATTCGAAACAAAGGTTAGGTCGTGCCACTGATCTACTTGTCGAGAGTCGCGCTTTGTAATTACGAAGTATATGTGTTGGCTGCGGCTAGCCAGTCACGTAGGCGGCATGTCCTTTGATGTCTATGTATTGTACAGGTATATAGAATCACCTGTTGCCGAGTCTGTGTAGTCCAGGGAAGGCACGGGGTACGGCAGGTGTTGGGTTTAAGTGGTGTGTAGTTACGGGATTTCAAACCCTCACTATGGAGTGTTTAGTGAGTTCGTACAGTCACGGAGAGGAGCAGATGTTTGGGCCTGGCGCATGCAGACCGTGGTTTGTGATGGTCAGTGAACTGCCCGTCGTCGTCACAGTTGTGTCTGTAAGTAACGTATTCTTGACATTTTATGTTTTTGAATGCTATGGTGGTCTTGCGGTTAACGTATTCGCTCCTCACACTGAATGCTTGGTTTCGATTCCACACATGGACCTAGGTCATAAAACTGGAATATTGCGGAGTGCGGCGTAAAACAACAAACCAATGCACACAATTTGTAAAGCCCTTTTCTGGTGTCCGCTACGTGATAATGCTGGAATATAGCTAAAGGCGTAAAACACAACTCACTCCCATTACAATCATTAGTATACTAGGGGGCATGGGTGGCCCAGTCGTCTAAGGCGCCGCGATTCGCTGTGCAGAGTTGCGTCCCTTGGGTACGCCAGAAACCTATGATTGTGGGTTCGAATCGCGGTTCACCCCGATTATGTTTCTAGG
The DNA here is from genome assembly GCF_022045235.1 of Haliotis cracherodii. Lineage (NCBI taxonomy): Eukaryota > Metazoa > Mollusca > Gastropoda > Lepetellida > Haliotidae > Haliotis > Haliotis cracherodii. The sequence continues at coordinate 13,999,841 of NW_027266278.1, forward strand.
TTTGTCAGCACCATACCTATGCTCTTGGGTTTAACCGAAGTGGTAAACGTCAGAGACCTGCATCACTTCGGGCTTTCCTCCCACATTAAGCTGACACGCCCCGATATAACTGGAATACTGTTAAAAGCGGCGTTAAACCCAACTCACTCATTAGTATGCTAAAATATATTAACATCGAGCATATCTCTCAGTGATGTGGATTTTAGGCTGAAGAAATAGACTTCTTCTTATTATTGTTATTATTATAATTATTATTATTACATGAAATGTAAAGGTACTCTTTTTATGAAAGATTAAGAATTGCTATCTATCTTTAGAACTCTCTGATTATCATCATGTTCATGTTCATGATAATGGATGCATTTTCCACTCATCACATTCAACTACAGTAAACTACGGTTATAACGAACACGCTTATGACGAACTGACGGATATAACGAACTTACTTTTTGGTCCCCACTATTTGCTGTAGTTATGCTGTATATATGCTTATAACGAACTACGGCTATAACGAACTAAAATTAGTAGTCCCTTTGAGTTCGTTATAACCGTAGTCTACTGTATGACTATTGAATGTCATATGCTAGCCAACAGCTGGTTGGGATATTCCGAGTGTGGCGCCTAAATGTGTGTGACTGGTTCTTGAAGAGAGTGTCATACAAACAGCATCTCATGAAGATCCGGGATAGAATAGGTCTTAGCAACCCATGCTTGCCGTAAAAGGCGACTATGCTTGTCGTAAGAGGCGACTAACGGGATGGGGTGGTCAGGCTCGCTGACTTGGTTGATGCTTGTCATTGTATCCCATTTGCGTAGATTGATGCTCATGATGTCAATCACTGGATTGTCGTGTCCAGATTCAACTATTTACAGACCGCCGTCATATAGCTGGAATATGCTGGGTGCGGCGTTAAGCAGCAAACAAACGAACAATCTCCGTTTGCTGTCCTCTTGTGTTTCCTCAGTCCTATATACGCAAAACAACATAATTTGTTTTATATGGCCATTTTAAAAAAAATATTACCAAAAATCGAATTTATGTGTCTGTATAGATGCTGGACAAAACTGACCAACCATTACGTAGCCACATGTTTATTAAGACTCACATGGTCAAGTCTATCTCTACACAATAACTGTTCTCAGTTCTATCAGGGATAAATAAATACCCTTATCAAACATGCCAGCACCCACTAGCGGGTTTATCATATACCAGAGCGTTAATACCAGTGGGATTCCAGGCCCGATACCGTTAAGTCGTGATAAAGACTCATGAGGACCTTTCGTCCGAGAAGCTGTTGATCCCACAAATACCCGAAGGTCCCCTACCCCCCGGGGAGCTACGTGTTTACCTATCTATTATATACAATATGATAAAGGTAGAATGGCCCGCACTATCAACAATGGCGTGTTGACCAATAGGCGGGACGCTGATAGGAGTAATAATGGCCACTTTATACTAGGAAAATGAAGTAGAAGGCTTGGTGTTATGAGTTCCCCTGTCTGCGTTATTGGCGTCAATAGGGGTGCCTGGCAATCGCTGAGTGTTGTTTTGTTATCATGCTTTGATCAAACCCTGTGAGTGAGTGAGTGAGTTGGGTTTAACGCCGCTTTGAACAGTATTCCAGTTATATCGCGGCGTGTCAGCTTAATGTGGGAGGAAAGCCCGAAGTGATGCAGGTCTCTGACGTTTACCACTTCAGTAAAACCCACGAGCACGGGTATGGTGCTGACAAACCTAGAAACATAATTGGGGCGAACCGGGTTCGAACCCACAATCATAGGTTTCTGGTGTGCCCAAGGGACGCAACTCTGCACAGCGAATTGCGGCGCCTTAGACGACTGGGCCACCCGTGCCCCCCAAACCCTACGACTTGATTTTGATTAGAACGAGACATAAAACGATATCATTATTGAAACAAATTTCAGTGAAATAAGATAGGCTGATTGATAGAGTCCCGGGTTCGATTCCCGACATGGGTACACTGTGGGGGCCCCCGCCGTGATGTGGCTGGTATAGCGTTAAAAGCGGCATAAAATAATACTCACTCACTACCGCCACGAGTATATATAATTCTGTATATATCCTTTCATTTCCTTATATCTTTAAGAAATAAACGACTCGTGGTCGTTGTTTATCGTACGATAAAACACTGCAGGGAGAATAAACCACGGGCGCAAAGAACAATGAAGAACGAAGTGGGGTTAGTTCACGATAAAACATTGTTCTATCATGACTTCATTTCTGGAGAGTCGAACATGCGCTCGCAACTTGATGACGCCGTATAATGGACGACGTTATTTTTTAGAAGGAAGTGTGTCGAGCGTTGTTCCCCATATATAGATGTACCTGGGCAACGCAGATAAACGCGATGGCCGAACAATCGCATCCAAAAGCAGGAGAAATATAACAATCTGTATTAGGAGAAAAGGTACAGGTAATCGACGTGAGGATTGTGAGAGTATTCGGGCAATATCCACCTATGCATAAAATGGACTTCTCCGACATTGCCGAGGTCGGATTCTATTGAGGGAGTCATCATTATTAAAATAAGGGTAAATATTTTTAAAACTTGTACATTTTATCCTCCTTCTCAACGAAGATGTAAATAATGTTGAAATCTCATATAAGAAATAAACGACTCGTGGTCGTTGTTTATCGTGCAATAAAACACTGAAAGGGAGAATAAACCACTCGGGGCGGCGCCCCTCATGCAGTGTTTTATTGTACGATAAACAACTCCCACTCGTCGTTTAGGCGGGCAAGGATGGCCCAGTCGTCTAAGGCGCCGCGATTCGCTGTGCAGAGTTGCGTCCCTTGGGCACTCCAGAAACCTATAACTGTGGGTTCGAATTCCGGTTCGCCCCGATTATGTTTCTAGGTTTGTCAGCACCATACCCGTGCTCGTGGGTTTCACCGAAGTGGTAAAGGTCTGAGACCTGCATCACTTCGGGCTTTCCTCCCACATTAAGCTGACACGCCGTGATATAACTGGAATACTGTTCAAAGCGGCGCTAAACCCAACTCACTCACTCACTCACTATTGTACGATAAACAACTCCAACTCGTCGTTTATTTCTTAAATATTCTGTGTATTTCTTTAGCCATTTCTTACACGAGTGTTTACCACAGTATATCAACGTCCTTCCATGTCGAAACGCTTAAGAATATTTGTCGCATTCTTATGTTTTTTAAAGCAAAAGGAGTGACAGAAAATAATACGAATTTGTTTTACCGTTGCGACACTGTATAAACATGAATAAGGGGAGTGTGGTCATTGACTAAACAGGCGGCCAGCAAATGCAGGAATTCATTTGGTGCAAGGAATATGGCGGGATACTTTAGAACTAAAAATATTACAAACACGTTGTAAAACGTTTCACTGAACCTGAAAAAGCAAAAGTCGCTGGAATTCCTATTCTTTTTTTCACACCCCTAAGCGACTTTTCTCCCCCCTACACCCCACATCTACCGGGGTAATCTTCTGAACAACATCGATGTGGGCCGTGGTCTTAGGCCTGGCTATTTTGAGACAAAGTCCTAAATTTGTCGACAAAGCACGAAACATGAACACCGCTAATGCATTGCTAAACACGAGGAGATCCACCAAGAAGTTCTCCATTGAATATATTGTGATTTGTGCTTTTGAGATGAATCGGCATCTTGCGCCCAGCACACAACAAATGTATGTTGGTAGAGGAGTTATTTCGTTTTTATTTGGAGTCCCAAATTTGATAGAAAATTTTCTGAATATTGAGATGCATATTCTCCCGGTTCGATATAATCCTTTTTATGAATTGGGATTTGAATTTCGAATACATATTGTTTTATGCCGCACAGAGTTTGTTCACGACATACCAGTTGTTGACAGACTCCAACCTGCGCCATGGGGAGATGGTGACACACAATCAGCTACCTATTTTGGTATCCTCATCCTCATTAGGATGCATATATGGGATATTTTTTAACTTAGCAATACAGAAATGGTAAATGTGTTTTTTTATGAACTCGGCATATGTGATTTTGGTCTCCAGGGAACATTAAAAAGTTATATGAGTAAAACATTTAATAGTTTACCATTATTCGTCGTACAGCCGTAATTTTATGTCAGGGATGAATGATATTTTTTTGTATTTGGTATTTCATTTCTGTGTTCCCTGTTACGGATTAAGATCAAGCACCCAGGGTAGTTCCCTTCCTAGTAAGAAGAGTTAATAAAGACAATTTATGAAAGCACAAGCTAAGTTATTAAATGTCATTGTGTTTCGGACACTAAAATAAATGATTATGTTCGAATATTAAACGCACTTCAATGGATAATCGATCAAATCTTCGATCTGTTTGTCTCGGGTCTCCGATTCGATCTGTCACGCCTAGCTACAGAATAAATCAATGATTTTACTGAGTGAAAATATGTTTGAGAATACACTGAAGGTAGGAGTACAAATTGAATGTGTTTGACAACAGACTGGGCTATCAATAGCGTGATTGGGATGACAATCATTTTCAACACCTCCCCAACACACGGCTGGTTTGAAGCCAAACATGGCACCACAACCTGAGGCCTCTGTGGCACGTTGAGAACGTTGTGCAACTCGAAGGGACCGCTTTGTAAGTTTGTTTTCTCACAAACGTCGCCATAAAAAATTGTTCGAGTTTGGAAGTCGCGTACTTGAAAACATACGATGTTTGAACAACGCCTGAAGCGACTTGCATCAATATAGTGTGGTAGCGTTCCAATCCTTGACGAATCGACCTTGGTAATATTTTTACAGATTTATCGAGTCTTGTCTCTCTCTGCAATTGCTGTTTTGTAGAATCCGATTTAATGGTTGAATATGTTTTAATTTGGGGTTAGGTCCATTGGCGGTCATAGCGGGGACATTCAGTTTCCAACCCTGACATTTCAGTGAGACGAGAAAACTCACGGGCTAAGCTGTCAGTGTTTTTAATTCACGCGGTGTACAATACGAATATAAGTACCCCTTTGTGGTTTCCATTTAGTGTGTAAGGATAAGAGTGTCAAAATCATAAGAATTGTCCATTGTAGGATTTCTACTATATCATAAGCATGTTTCTAAAGAAGCGGGGCGGTCGGGTAGCTTAGTGGTTAAAGTGTTCACTCGTCACGCCGAAGACCCGGGTTCGATTCCCGACATGGGTACAATGTGTGAAGCCCATTTCTGGTGTCCCCCGCCGTGATATTGCTGGAATATTGCTAAAAGCGGCGTAAAATCAAACTCACTCACTCACTCTTATGACGCACTATCAAGTGGTGATGATACCAGCTGTTCGCGAGACCGCCTCCGTGGTCTTGTGGTAGAGCGTCCGTCCGGAGAGGTCGGGGGTTCGATCCCCGGCCGCGTCGTACCAAAAGACTTACAGAAATGGTACTTGAAATGGCACTCGGCATTAATGGGCTTAAAACAAGGGGGTCAAATCAGATTCAGTATATTGTGTCTGAGTGGGGTATTCATGTGAAACTGCGGCATGGTATCTCAGTGGGCTAGCACTTTGAAATCGGCATCAGTCCGGACTAGTTCAAGCGCTATATAAGTGCAACAATCTTGAAGCGGCATTAAGGGGCTTAAAACAAGGGAGTCAAATCAGATTCAGTATACTGTGCCTGAGTGGGGTATTCATGTGAAACTGCGGCATGGTATCTCAGTGGGCTAGCACTTTGAAATCGGCATCAGTCCGGACTAGTTCAAGCGCTATATAAGTGCAACAATCTTGAAAGCGGCGTTAAACCCCATTTCACCTCACCTCACCTTACCTCACCTCACCTCACCTCACCAGGTGTTCGTGAAAAGGTGAGCAAATCCTGCTCCACCTGACCCACCCGTCATAAACCCTTGCTTGTAAGAGGCGACCAACGGGATCGTGCTCAGGCTTCGTGACTTGGTTGATGCATGCCATCGTATCCCATTTACGTATATCGATGCTCATGATGTCAGTCACTGGTTTGAGTGTCCAGTGTTGAGAGTCCCCCCCCCCCCCCCCCCCCCCCCTCAGCCTCCATACCACCCCCGCATCGTTACTCACCCCAACATAGCTTCTTTGAAGTAAACCCAGCAAAGGATAAAACCTTTTAACTTTTAAGAAAACTTTAAAAACTTAAAAGTCAAACTCCGTCCTGTGAAAGGTTAGCTTTATTCATTTTATCTGAATGTTTATCCATAGCCTAATATCACATCTGGCAAGAAATATGTGTCATCAATGGGTTTATTGTTTCAAAGAGATGCGGACCTTGGCTAGATATTATTTACCTGGCATTACCTGTATGTATTCGTGTGTCTCGCTCTCGTGGAGGCGATCTCCCGACAAAGGGCCTCAGTTAGGCGCGTTAAGGCTGGATCCATGTACGTGTTGATGGAAAAAAGATTTAACTTCGAGGAGATGAAGCTTAGTTGCCCTGTAGATGATAGGATGTGGCGACAAGGAACATCTGCTTGTAGCGTACACTTGGTAAGCCGGCATGTACATGCAACCCTCCTGTAATCCACCCACTCAGCCCCCAGCCCCCCCCCCCCCCCCCTCTCCTCACCGCACCCTCCACACACCCCTCCTTCCCCCCCACACATCCCCCCACGCCCTCCCCCACACTTTTCCTCCCCTACAAAATCTCCCCCTCCCCCTTCCCCAATTCTGACCCACCAGCTTACACCCAGGCACCGAACCGCGACCCTCCTTCCTCAAACACAAACCCATGTGCCATGGAAAGAAAGAAGAATTACTTTGTTCAACTTGAATCCAAGGGCTGCCTCCGCCGCCCCTACATACACCCTGACACCGAATCCCCAAAACTCCTACCCCCCACCTTCCTCTCCCCCATCCTTCCCCCATACACCCTTCCACCCGTACAGCCTTCCTTCCTCACACGCCTCCGCCGCCCCGCACCCTCCACACACCCCTCCTTCCCCACACTCAACCCCCCACGCCCTCCTCCCCACCCCTCCTCCCCTACAAAACCTCCCCCCCACAACCTCCCCCCTTCCCCTCCTCTTCTCTCTTCCTCCCCCCCCCCCCCCCCCCCCATTATTCCTCTGGAATCCGAGACAGCAGAATGACATTCTCCAGTCACAGAATATAACAACGTGACCCGCAGTTCAATGCGTTAACATTTACAATAATATGGAGAACTGCCAGTCATAGGTACGTACACACGGGTGTTAATGACATTTTAGTTGTGAGCCGTGAAGCGTCTCTGACACGAGTTTGCCAGCTTAAGGCACATACAGTCTTTATTTGGAGGTGGGGGTAGATAATAAGAGATCATTTAACGTACACCAAACTGTAATCCATGGAGTAACTACCCGAACACACTTGATACTCCGGGGAGATTACTATGAGCGTTGGAACCAGGGAATGGCTGGAGTACGGACATCTTTTAGGTTAGTAGTGTTTCTTTTGAACTGTTTAACGCGTACTTTCCTGACCATTTCAATAAGACGTGAACTTTGTAGGGATATCAACTGTTTTCTTATTTGTAAGACTTTACTGGGATAGTACGACCGCCTCCATGGTCTTGTGGTAGAGCGTCCGCCCGGAGAGCGGAAGGTCCGGGGTTCGATCCCCAGCCGCGTCATACCAAAAGACGTTAAAAGATGGTACTTGTTGTTACCCTGTCTGGCGCTCGGCATTAAGGGGCTAAAACAAGGACTGGTCGGCTCGGAGTCAGTATACTGTGTCTGAGTGGGGTATTCATGTTAAACTGCGGCATGGTATCTCAGTGAGCTAGCACTATAAATCGGCATCAGTCCGGACTAGTACAAGCAGCCACACACATACACATGCATGCACGTCGCTATACAAGTGCAATAATCTTGGACGCGACGTTAACCCCAATTTCACCTCACCTACTAGGATAGAACATTCACCTGGCCTGTAGTAGTGAACCGTGGTTACAAACAACACAGACGTTATCCACAAAGTTCCACCCTCTGAATGCTTATCACAACCCTCATTTCAATAAGAATTATGGATTCAAAAGCATATTACTTGTACAGCTTGTAGGTTTATCATTGGCTGAGAATATTACTTTTACCACATGTTGGTGGATCATTGGTTAAAATATATTATCTGTTCCGCTTGTAGTTTTATCATTGGGTAAGAATATATCTTCTTGTATTGTGAATGAGTGAGTGAGTTGGGTTTAACGCCTCTTTTAACATTATTCCAGTTATATCACGGCGTGTCAGCTTAATGTGGGAGGAAAGCCCGAAGTGATGCAGGTCTTATACGTTTACCACTTCGGTGAAACCCACGAGCACGGGTATGGTGCTGACAAACCTAGAAATATAATCGGGGCGAACCGGGATTCGAACCCACAATCATAGGTTTCTGGCGTGCCCAAGGGACGCAACTCTGCACAGGGAATCGCGGCGCCTTAGACGACTGGGCCACCCGTGCCCCCTCTTGTATTGTATCCCCTTTCTGGCCACTCTTTTCACAACGTTATATCACAGGAACCTAAAGTGTTATACTTTTTAAAACTAAAAGAGTCCTAAATCGGTGATTAACACCACAATACTCTGAACCGTTATTTACGTTTGGAAGTACAAGCTAATATGGGGAAAAAATGAGAATAGTCGGAAATTTCGCCATTACGGTAACTACACAGACACAATGGTCATTTTCACAAGTGGCCCTAATTACGTCATTAAGATTGGACATTGGTACCAGGTTGTATAGCATTGTCCTTAATTAAACACATTTTCATTTGGGCTAAATACAAAATGTATGTACATATCAACGCGGTGTATTCTTCTTTTGAAAGGTTTTCTCTTTATTTCTATCATTAACAAATTCGATACCGTTAATGTAGGATACGATTATACAACTGGTTGTATTCATTTGAGTGAGTTTATGTTTGGTTTAACGCCGCTGTGAACAGTATTTCAGTTATATCAGAGGGTGCAGCTTGGATCCCTTGTGGATCCCTTGTGGTCCAAATAACAGATATACTCAACGGCAAATAACTATGCTTTTTAATACAATATATTAAGAATTTCAGAAGCCCTTGAATAAAAAAAACTCTTTTGTCTTGCAATATAAGTGTATTGGTGTATAGTACAAAGATTATATTATAATTCTAAACATTCTGAATATTTACATTTTTTAGCTAAACGTTTTTATTCCTTACATAAGCTAAGTTGGATATTTGAGGTATGATGTTCATTTTGTGACCCAGTACGTATCAATACGGTATCAGGTACCCGTTCATCATCATGATATCTGCGTATTGGGACCGCATCAACGTTGACTTGGTGTCATGCATAATATGTTTCTAGGTTTGTCAGTACCATACCCGTGCTCGTGGGTTTCACCAAAGTGGTAAACGTCTGAGACCTGCACCACTTAAGGCTGCCACTGACACGCCATAATAACGCTCACCAACACCCCCTCAATACAACATAACGGTTTCACTCATGCAGACTGAATGTCCCGTTATAGTCGTAATCAGTGCCTGTACATCAGGTTAAAGACGCGGGTTGTCAATAATTCCCTCGCAACCTGACCGTGTTTGACCTACATTTATGTCTCAACTAAATTAAGTCAATTGAGTCGCATCAACACTTCACTGACACCCCGGCTTTGTGAGGCAAAACCTACTTTTAACAATAGTTCAACCATATCACTGTGCCCAGCTCTAGTAATCCCATCCTGGCTTTGTTAAAACCATTGATACACTGTTGTTAAGGCATTGATACCTAGCGGGAGTTACCTCATAGACAATTGTCTGCATTTGTAACGCTTCAAGGCACAGCGAATTAGCCATTAGTCCCCCTTGAGCTAAAACTTTGGATGAAATCACCTTTACCGTACATACCTAAAATAATGTGTCTTTGCTATTGATGTGAGAGTAAGTGAAATTGTTTTACACCGCCTTTTGCAGTAATCCGGCAGTATCACGGCGATAAGGATGCGTTTCATAGATTTTACCCTTGTAGGAATCAAACCTGGTCTTCGGCTTGACGAGCGAACGTTTTAACCATAAGGTTAACTCACCGCCAGGTTAGAGTCAGAACTGATGGGAGACCGTGCCTTGGCTACATATATGCATATCGGAAGTTAATTTCTTAAATATTACTTACCTCATGGATGTAAATGCATGTTTATAATTTTTTTATATTGGTCTTTTACCTTTAATGCATTACTTCGATCGTGTTCAATATCAGCCTAGGCGGTCGGGTAGCCTAGTGGTTAAAGCGTTCGCTCGTCACGCCGAAGACATGGGTACAATGTGTGAAGCCCATTTCTGGTGTCCCCCGTCGTGATGTTGCTGGAATATTGCTAAAAGCGGCGTAAAACCATACTCACTCACTCAATATCAGCCTTGTGTGAGATGAGGATTTTTACCGTTATTTGTAATGTCCAATGAAACCTCGTTAATCCGACCGATACAATTCCCAATGAAATCGTCATGGTTAACACATGTCTGGATTAACGAATACTGTCACCGAACATTCTTCAGCACACATGACTTCCAGACCTGAATCGTCATGAAAACACGACTAATTATTTCTGTTATATATATTTTCAGAGACAAAGCGTAAGTCTAGCATATTGCCTTTCTGGAATGTGGTATGGGCATCAAACACTAAATGTAAATCCTAGAGTTATGATTTATCTCGCTAAGCAATATTTTACAACATAACTATACGTCTTGGTAAGAAACTAACGATTCTGTATAAATAACTCCTTTAACGTTACCGACACTAATTATTGGATTTACGGTAATGTCATTGTTGGTACACGAAAAGTCAGACCGTAGCTTGAATAACACATGAACGGGATGCATGTGATCGGAACGTTTAAGCAGCTTAACACTCGCAAGGGAGGTAACTCCTTGGTTGACTGAATTTTCTTCTTCATCGCTATTCAGAATGTGACCGAGTTCGAATTAATCAGATGTGGGAAATAGTTTGGTATCGCAGCCAAATATGGATCTTTACTTGGAAATATGGTCAATATTTTGAAATTGACAATATGGATTCTTACACTCCTCACACAGGTATGTCAAAATATGATATTTATATTCCGCGCTTCATATAATATTTGCAAGGAAAGTTCTTCAGTTGACATCACATTCTTGTGGGAAGACGGGCAATTGTTTGATGTTCGTCGTATACAAGTAATTGGCTGTATTACCATTTTTGTTCCAGTTCTCACTCATAAATCAAATGTGAAATTATTATGTAAAAGCTTTTTTCCCCAAACTCCCAAATTATGTCGATAGCAAAGTTTATTATCCGTTTGAAACATAACTATTTAGAAAATAATATCAGCTTAAACATTTTATAGGGTATACGGCCGCTTGTCTGTTATTACACAGGTAGGACAACAGAAATGGTTATATATGAGCTCGCGAAACAGATATAACACTCAGATATAACATCTAGAATGGATGCGTGTCCTTAGATGCACGAGGCGGTCGGGTAGCCCAGTGGTAAAAGCGTTCGTTCGTCACTACGAAGACCCGGGTTCGAATCCCGTGGTGGGTACAATGTGTGAAGCCCATTTCTGGTGTCCGCCCGCCGTGATATTGCTGGAATATTGCTAAAGGCGGCGTAAAATCATACTCACTCACTCACCTTATATGCTCGAGCACTGTCGTTATTTTAGTTTGTGTTCACGTTTTTCTTCAAGGTTAAGTGTCATATGTTTACTATTAATGTATACAGACACACACGTCAATTGCAATCAGTGTGAACTGCAGCTACTCGATCAGGGCCAGTGGTTTATTAGTTATGGCCCTAAACATGAATATCAAACCCTTTCGTTGTTTATATTTTTGACATTGTGATTCATATTACAGATTTATATATCGCAGAAATAGATGTCAGGTTTTGTACACACCAGAGCGGTAGAGACCATATATTTTTGACAGATGCCAACGTTGAAATTAACAATGTTTATGCTATTGACAATCGTTAAGTACATGAAGCACGTGGGCTTGTCATAAAACTATGGTTCCAGTGATACCTATGCATTACACGTCGGTGTGAGGTGTTATGTCAACACATATTGACGTCATTAATGTGTGAAATGAAAACCCAGATAAAAATCCGAAAAACAACGATGTTTATTCTTACGACCAACTGGGACGGTCGGGTAGCCTATTGGTTAAAGCGTTCGCTCGTCACGCCGAAGACCCGGGTTCGATTCCCGACATGGGTACAATGTGTGAAGCCCATTTCTTGTGTCCCCCGCCGTGATATTGCTGGAATATTGCTAAAAGCGGCGTAAAACCATACTCACTCACTTACTTACGACCAACATGTTTCCGACGTTTAAACTGTATATTTATGACTCATTATTTAGAGTGAGTTGGGGTTTTAGCCGCTTTTAGCACTATTTCAGCCATATCACAAAGACATTGTTACCATGTGGAGATTCGAACCAGGTCTTCAGCGGACGAGCGAACGCATTAACCACTAGGCTACCCGATAGTTCCCTCATTGTTTAAAGATGTGAATTATCCAAAATGTAAACAATATGACGTTGTATATCATTACCGCGATTCTACATTATTTACTTCAACCACTCGACTCCTCAACGCCCCTCATTTAGAGACCGAGATAAATTTCCAAAAAACGTTAAAAATATTATATAACGTACTATATAATTACGCGATTCCAGATATGTACTTTTTCAGTATTTGTGGGATGCCGACAATGAAAGGAGTTTAACCTACACGCTCTGTGTGTAATTCACGTGTAACCTCTGACCTGCACGTGTATCCGTGACCCTTCATCAATAACGTCTTTGGAGAAGCCGCCAGAGTTCGACTCACCTGCCCTGCTGTGTACTCAGACTCGCGTCTAACGGTAATCTCGGCTTTAATCTAAAGTCAAGCCAGAATACTAGGCAAAGTTTAAACATTAGATAATCTTCAGACTGCTGAATAGTTAACATGCCTTCCTGTATCAACAATGACCTTTGACCGTCACCAGTTCGGCTTGTGTCGGTCACATACCCGCTGACGTGAGTCGAGGTGAGCTCGCGATATGGACGATTGTATTACCGCATGCGATTACCGCCGTCACATCGTAATTAACACGTTTATTGTATTTTGTATTTTGAGCCACAGTCGCTGATTGGGACCTTGTTTGAAACCTCAACACATCTAACAGCGTATCCAATACGATTTTAAATCCACATGCCGCTAAAATGCTCTCCAAGCCCTGATATTGCAGGAATGTTGCTAAGCGATGTGTAAAACCTCACTCACTCACTCACACACTCACTAAAAGTTCTGGAGGTCTACAGAAGAATGTTTTAAAAGTCTGATTATTTATTTCGTGCTGTGAAATGACGTTATATATAATACCGATCCGTCAATATTTTCAACTTTAATTTGAACACGCAAAAGTGACACCCATTATAGATTTCAAAGGATATTTCCTCAGTGTGAAGGATGCGACGCTAGCACTCTTTATTCTAAGCCACAGACCGACCCCAGGTCAGCTGTGTTTTGTCAATCCCGAGGTCCTGAGGAGGCTTGTTAATGATGCGCTGAAAACAAATATTGGTGAAATGCAGTCTAAATAAACTACTGTCATCTCAAGTGTTTGTTCAGGCAATTAGCATTGTTGAAAGGCAGGTTTAGACTCCAAACATTGTTCAGAACAAATAACACTGAGTCTCACTGAAGCAAATACAAGAATGAGCCGAATTATTGTCATCGGGGGATTTTAAACAACGTCAGATTGCTCCCTCTGAGTTACGCGTTGGGCAAAGAGGTCAAGTTGTTCTCTATGACGTCCGCGCTATATAATTATGTTTTGATATCTGACACACCTACCATTTGTGTTGTCACCATGTATGAGATGATCGCAATCGTTCAATGGACTCTGTTATTAGTGTAAATTTCTCATTATGGAATTATATTTATCCCTTTTTATTTATTTTTATTTATTTCTATTTATTTTTATGATTGATGACTGTCTAGCATATGCAGTAGTACCTACATTGATGAAGCCGATGGATATTACAAGCAATAGGTAGTATGAATATATTTTTCACTTGGTATGTAAGCATAAGTTTTGGCTGAGGAACAGCCTTGTCACTTTAATCTCTACATAGAATTGATACCTTACCTTCATTTGTTGGTTCTGGGAAGGGCACCACGTACACACGCTGTATATAATTATTATCTCTCAGTCTACAAATATTTAATTTTTATTGACACAAATAAAGGGAAGCGTATGTATGAATTAATGATGTGAGGAATTCCAGTAGGAATGTAGCGAGTGAGTGAGTGAGTTTGGTTTAACGCCGCTTTTAACAGTATTTCAGTTATATCACAACGTGTTAGCTTAGTTAGGGAGTAAAGCCCGAAGTGATGCAGGTCTCAGACGTTTACCACTTCGGCGAAACCCACGATCACGAGTATGGTGCTGACAAACCTAGAAACATAATCGGGGCGAACCGGGATTCGAACCTACAATCATGTGTTTCTGGCGTGCCAAAAGGACGCAACGCTGCACAGCGAATCGCGGCGCCTCAGACGACAGGGCCACCCGTGCCCCCTAATGAGAATGAACACATACGTGATTGATTGATTGATTGATTGAGAATGTTGAATAGAACAGGAAAGTTTCGAAGGTGTTCGCGAGGAATTGTCCCGTGTTTGCCCAGCTAAACAGTTGACTTGCTCTTACATGTGCGGGATACGCTCACCTTTTCGCGAACACACGGTATCATCTCTAACTGATAGTGATTCATAAACATATGTCAGCATTGTACAAGTGACTATGGTATTTAGCAGAAATTTCTTATAATTATATAAATCCCAAGGACACCAAATTGGGGTTGGATAAATGTAAAGAAATGGTTAATGGAAGAGACGGTATGGGAAATACAGACTACTGGATTGCGTGGGTCAATATAATTAAAAAAACGATCAAATTACCACACTATATGCTCACGGATAGCACAAGCTGGTGTTCTCATATATGCACAGTCGCAATTTATGAACTGTAAATATGCCCTTAGGGAATTTCAAATATGTCTCCCATATCCTTCTTTGATTATTCTTCTAACAAAGTGAGCATGTCTTTAATGTAATTCAAACAAACATTTCAAAAGTTAGTTAAGGAAAGCAATCACACATGTTGTGTTATTTTACCAGTCTTGCATGTCCCCGTGAGCGAGTTATTTTAATCAAAGGAGCGATATTGACTCAACAAATCAACATTTGATGTTTCCCGTCTGTCAGATATGAAGCAATGTTGTAAGCATGCCTCGCATGAAATACAAGGTGTGATTCACTCCGGGCAACTTCTTCATTCATTGAAGACGGCTGGGTAGTCCAGTGGGTAAAGCGTTCGCGTTTCACTTCCCAAACTTCTGGTGTCCCCCTCCGTTATATTGCGTAATATTGCCGAAAGCGGCGTAAAATTCACTCACTTACTCACTCACTCACTCACAATGGGATAGCGTAAGGATATATTTGCCAGCGTCGCAGAAGAGGCGACTAACGGGATCGGGTGGTCAGGCTCGCTGACTTGGTTGATGCATGTCATCGTATCCCGATTGCGTAGATCGATGCTCCTGATATCAATCACTGGATTGTCTGGTCTAGACTCGAATATCTACAGACCGCCGTTATACAGCTGGAATATTGCCGAGTGCTGCGTTAAACAACAAACAAACCATTAAACCAGCGTCGCTTGATAGCGACTTCACGTTTCCCCCACATTGGAGCGTGGGGACACGTCTTGGGCGACGACACACCTTGGAGGACGACGGCACGTGTGAGATTAGCGCCATGGCTGTGCCAGTTCCGCCTATATGTGACATAATCTTCTCGGGATTATCTAAGAACTAGACCATTGTCTTCCAAAGCTAACTTGAGGGAGAATATTTGTTAGGTTTACTCGGATGAAAGTCATGACATAATCTGTTTAAAGTCGGCACAATACTCGGCACAATTCGCGAACAATAGCTACTGTTTGCTTCTTTGATTGTTTTACTAGTAATCAAAATGCGCTGACATTATGTATGCATGTTTCTTATATTGGACAAACATCTTGTCTCTGAAGTGAACATATTTTGATGAAATATCACGGATGTTAAATTATATTGATAGAATGTGATAGAAATGAGACCAGAGACTTTTCTGGACTTGCATGGGCTGTATTGGATATACGGGACTAAATAGCTCTGAATCAATCGGTTCCCACCCTTTGTATCGGATAAAGCCGAGTGTCGGATTAACGAGGCTTGACAGTATTGGTTTCAGGGTCGAAATGACAGACAAATTTTATATGGCAAATATACATCCGATAATGTTGTCTGAAACGTCAGTACATTTATATCTGTATTAATGGGTGTTTGGGGACAACGAGGACGCCACTTTTAAAGTTTTATTTAGCGTAGGACATATTCTCCCGATCTCCCGATCAGAGTGTTCACATGTGAGTGAGTGAGTGAGTGAGTGAGTGAGATGTGTTTCACACACTGTTCCCATATATTGTTTATTTGTTTGTATAACGCCGCGCTCAATAATATTCCAGCAATATAAGACAGCGGTCTGTTAATAATCGAGTCTCGACCAGACAATCCAGTGCTCGACATTATGAGCATCGATCCACGCAATTGGGATCGATGACATGCATCAACCAGCTCAGCGAGTCTGACCACCCGATCCCGTTAGTCGCCTCTTACGTCAACCATTGTCGCCTTTTACGGCAAGCATGGGTTGCTGAAAACCTCCTCTACTCCGGATCTTCACGGGTTTCCCATATATTGAATCAAACTTCTAGCTTTCATCTGGATACAGTGAGTGAAGGGGTGAGTGGTCCACACCATCACATGGCACGTTGAAGTAGTAATCCATTCATGTCGCCGCCGAGCGTTGGCCTTCAAATAATTCTCTCTTAGATATTTAGCGGCAATTCCTATCGCTTCATACACCAAAACATAAGCAGGTGACACCTTCTACTCCGGACCGACCGTAGTCCCATTGTGGTTGTGTGATGTGGCACCTGTTAACTCAGCAGTAACCGGTAGGATGATTCGCGGATGATGGAGCCATCTGGATCCGCACTAAAAGCATGAAAATGGCCAAAAATCTACTCCAAAAATCTCTTAATAAAATACAACAATGGGCTGACAAATGGGGCTTCTCCCTTAACACAGAAAAAACAACAGGAATAGTATTCAAACATAAAAACATGAAACCCGCCTCCCCAATCCTCCAGCTAAACAATCAAACAATCAAATTTCAAAAACAAACCAAATTCTTAGGACTTATTTTCGATGAACATCTCACCTGGGATGCTCACATCCAAAACCTAACAACTAAATGCAGTAAAGACCTAAACACCCTAAGATGCCTAACTGGCTCTAACTGGGGAGCCTCCAAAGATACTCTCCTCTCTCTCTACATATCCCTAATTAGATCAAAACTAGACTACGGCTGCGCCATATACAACACCCTAAACAACTCTCTATCTAAAACACTTGACTCAATACAATATCAGGCTCTCAAACTCATTACACGCACCCAACATGGCACCTCCTACACCTCACTTCAGGCCTTAACAGGAGAAATGCCACTAAGTCTACGCAGGGAACAGCTAAGCTTAAATTTCTGGGCCGCGTCCCAATCAAACCCTCTCATCCAAAACTTAATAAACCAAAACATCAGCCCCCAAAACCAAGCTCTAGCTCGTAAACACCCCTTACTTACCCCAATATCCCAAAGAATAACAAACTACCTAAATGAACACCAAATTAAAAATCTTAAACAAAACTGCAAACAATCAAATATCTTCACCCCTAAACTTAAAATACCCAAAATAGACACAACACTAGCTAGCCAAATAAATAAACAAACCGACCCAAACATAGCTAAAACTACCACACTAGCATACATACACAAAAATTGGCCAAATTGGTGTCACATTTACACGGACGGATCCTCAGATCCGACCTCCAAACACACGGGTTTCGGAGTCCATACCACACAACCAACTAAAACCACACAATCCTTCCGACTCCCAAATAACCAATCAATATTCACGGCCGAACTAATGGGCATGGCCTCAGCCCTCCACAATCAAGAATCCAAAAACAACCAAAAAATCCTAATACTTACTGACTCCCTAAGTGGACTACAAGCCCTCCAAAACAAAAATACCAAAAACCGACCTAAATTAATAAATCAAATACTTAAAAGCTCCAACGACCTAACAAAAGCAGGCAAACAAATAACCTTCTTGTGGATACCCGCCCACGTAGGAATATACGGTAATGAAAACGCCGATAAAGCAGCTAAACTATCACTCAAAATCCCAGAAATAAGCTTAAACTTACCCATCTCAAAATCAGAAATTAAAAGTGTAAACAAACAAAAAATCACAAAAAAATGGCATAACCTATATCTAAACTCAAATAGCCAAATCAAAAGAGTGCTCAGCAAACCACTAACCAAACCAAAAATTCTCCATCCATCAAAAAAAATCGACAGAGTAATCACTAAACTCCAAACAGGACACACCAACCTAAATAACCACCTAAAAAAACTTAAAAAACACACTACAGGTAACTGCCCACACTGCAAACAACCAGAAACCCCAGAACACGCACTCATCCACTGCACACACTACCTAACACATCGAACCGCATTACAAACCACCCTCAATCTAAACAAGGCTCTCACTCTAGAAGCAATACTAAACCCACAAAATAAACTAGAAAACTTCAAGGCCTTAGGCGTATTCTTAATAAAAACGGAACTAATAAAACGCATCTAAAACCATAATAACCTACCAAATCAAAATCACATAAACAAACAAACATCCACCATACCCAGCTCCCTTAGTTCTCCTCCCCAACCCCATCGGCATCTATTCCAAATCTCAAAATTCCCAAATTATATATAAGCAACCCCTAAAGCCCCCTCTTGGGTTGCACAGACCACCCTCGCCCCTCTCGGAAACACATTAAATGGCCTGGCCGGGCCCGTGTGCGAAAAACGCATCAGTCGGAAAGCGCACGTTAAATCTCCAAAGTAACTAAGTAAGTTAGGATGACTGTTTACTGTCTAGCGCCTCACTAGCAGCTTGGGATGTATTCTACACAGGGCTCTGAGAATGAAAATCAAGTGACCTGACGAAGTTTGAGCGTGAAGTCTTGCAGGGAAAATGCAAATTACACGAATAATAGTGAGTGAGTGAGTGAGTATGGTTTTACGCCGCTTTTAGCAATATTCCAGCAATATCACGGCGGGGGACACCAGAAATGGGCTTCACACATTGTACCCATGTCGGGAATCGAACCCGGGTCTTCGGCGTGACGAGCGAACGCTTTAACCACTAGGCTACCCGACCGCCCTACACGAATAATAATAATAATAATAACAATAATAATAATAATAATAATTAAAAAAGAAGAAGAAAAGAAGTGGTAGTGATGATGATGATGATGATGATGATGATGACGATGATGATCTCTTACAAGCTTCAAGACCCACTGTGCAGTTATCATGAATATTTAGCACTACAAAATACACGGAAGCAAGAAACGGGTTTAGGTCTAATCCGTTCTGTGTAATCCGGTTTGCTGACTGAACGTCACGCAGACACCAATCCTAATCCGGATTATGTAACCGGATTAAGGTGTGATCCAGCACAGCTCAGCAATCCGTTATGTAAATATGTCCCGTGCAGGTTTTTCAACACAGACAGTGTGTTTATGAGAGGTACATGTTTTGTAGGTAAAGAGTCTTTTGACCTGCGATCGGGTTTAAGTATTAACTTGAGGTAATGCATACGTTGAAGATCATCTTCATGCGGGGTTTATGTTTATTCCGATAGTCATTTCATGATAGAAAACCTGTTTTATTTTCATTCTTAAACTTTTTGAGTGAATGAGTGAGTGAGTATGGTTTTACGCCGCTTTTAGCAATATTCCAACGAGCCAACGCTTTAACCACCAGGCTACCCGACCACCCCTTAAACTTTTTGAATTTTTAAGACGTCGGTTCCGAAGAAAGGGGCGATGGGGGTAGCCTAGTGATAAATCGTTCGCTCGTCACCCCAAAAACCCGGGTTCGATTCCCAAGGGTGTAATGTGTGAAGCCCATTTCTGGTGTCCCCTGCCGTGTTATGGTTAAAAGCGGCCTAAAACCGTACTCACTCACTCGCTTCCAAGACGGGGACGACATATTTATATTTTTGAATCAACGCCGAGATAACGAGTGAGTGAGGCAATTCTATCTAACGGACAATGGAACAGTACCTACAGTTACGGTGTTCCCATAGAAACCTGTCTCGGGACTCATCGCTGCATAGCTAGCGGTGGGTTGGTTGATGTGTTGTTTAACGCCGCACTCAGCAATATTCCAGCTATATGACGGTGGTCTTTAAATAATCGAGCCTGGACCAGACAATCACGTGATTATTATCATGAACATTGATCCACGCAATTGGGATCAATGACATGCATCAACCAAGTCAGCGAGGCTGACCACTTGATCCCGTTAGTCGCCTCTTACGACAAACATAGTCGCCTTTTACGGCATGGGTTTCTCAACCTATTCTACCCCGGATCTTCACGGGTCAAGTAGGGTGAAAGATGGGGCCTTGATGTTAAAACATTAGAACGTCACTCCGAAGACCCAGGTTCAATTCAACACATGAGTACAATGGGTGAATCCACTTGCTGGTGTCCCCTGCCTTTATATAGCTAGATTATTTCTGACCACGACGGAAAACTGCCAACTGTACAGTTAGTTTCCTCGCCATTGAGCACTGAACTTACATTGCATTGACCTGGGTGTTGGTCAGACATACATACAACCGTATGCGAGACCCACCAATTTATATACTGCTAAAAACACGCTTTTTCTGTTTGAAGAATTTGAATTTCGTTTTTGTAAAACCTGGACAAATTATTGTTTAACGTTTCTCTCAATCAAATTATTATTGTTATTTTGAAAAAAAATATCCCAGACCCCCATAATATTACTTCATCACGTCAGGATATAGACCTACAACGAATTTATCTCACCACAATTTGAAAACAAACGGAGATAAAGATACGATTCGATTGTATGTCGCCATCTTGTCAAACGAAAATGTGTTTGTTTAGGCTCTGTGCACCACGTATATCTAAAGTCAGTATTAATATATATGACGCGACGCCGTTTCGCTGTAAGGAGCTTGAACCCTAGACATTCCAGAGATCAGACGGCGGGTATATTTACTCCAGCTGTAGCAGAGTACATAGTAAAATATCTTAACGTCATTGACCAATAAAATTCGAGTGTTGTACATGCAAGGAAAGATAAATAAACACTATAACTCTTGTAACATAAAAGTACTTTCATATGAACATATCACACCTGATAAAGGAGTAAGCATATACTCCAAGACGTTATGTTCCTCATTATAAAGAAGATGACATTCATATATTCTCCTCCTTATGTGTATCGATTCTAAATGCCTTTCAAAGTCCTCACACATATATTGTTGTGTTGTTAATATACAGTAAACTACGGTTATAACGAACTCAAAGGGACCACTAATTTTGGTTCGTTATAACCGTAGTTCGTTTTCAGCATATATACAGCATATATACAACAAATAGCCAGGGACTCAAAAAAAGTTTGTTATATCGGTCAGTTCGTAATAAGCGTGTTCGTTATAACCGTAGTTTACAGTAGTATCTATTTTAATGATAATTTAGTTTCAACACACGCCCCAAATGGGTATTTTTGTCGATCCATGTCATGATTTTCTGTGCTATACAAACCACAGTTTTATTTATTTCTGCCCTTTATCCCGAACTCCGGTTATGTCGAAGAATTGATATAGCTTCGTATGGGCCCCGTGTAATAGGTTCCCAGTAATATATTACTTGTAAGAGGCGACAACATGGGATAAGGTGAGGCGAAGTGGCTCGGTTGATCGAGTGTCATCGTCCCTAGACGGCATGGGACGTTGCTCATAATATCAACCACTGGTTTGTCGGACATAATATCTTTACAGCCCTCTGTTATAGTGTTATGATATTGTGAATGTAGTGTTAAACATCAGACTAACGAACAATCATCCTCCCCTAATAGAATGCATGACATGTTAACATCACCAAGCTAAAACTCCACTTTTTTATTTTCCAGAATGACTCTGACGACGACGACGATGATGTAGATGCCTATTCCCCATTATCCACTCGATCCTGGAGGCTGTGTAACACCACGCCCCCCTGTCCGTCACCCCCTCCTGGCCTCACGATGAACGGGCACCTGCGTCCTTCCCCTTCCAAACAAGGGCCAACTATGAGATCCGGCAGCTCATTGAAAAGGAACAGCATGGTGCATGATAGACCTAAAAGAATGAATGGACTGTCAGTGTCCGCTGACGTAATCACACTACGAGAAGAATCCAGTGTGAACTTCCCTAAGATCAACGGCTTGAGTCAGTCGTATGACCAGTCTAATGTCCATAACGGTTCCTGGAAGTCACCCAAATCAGCTAGTCCAAAGACAAAACAGGCCCCTCCCCCTCCTCCGCTCCCCAAGACCAGCCCCCCGTCCCCCAGGCAAGTGTCCTCGTGCGAGGTCACGAACCCCGACCGGACGGGATGGCTGCTGGATCAGCTCAGGGGGGAGAAGGTTTGGTGTGTGGTAGCTGACATGTTGTTTTGTGTGTTTGAATCCGACACTGCTGAGAGTTCCAAGGATGTGATCTTCCTGCCAGGCTGCAGGGTTAGATCTCTCGTGTTTAACAGTGCTAAAAGAGACAGTGTAGGGAGTAAGGATGGCGAGGAACACACTAAGACAATCACAGGTGTGGACAAGTATCAGTTCTATATCGAAAACGTGAGTATAAGGAGAAAATACTTGTTCGGGGCGAAGGGTAAATCTGATCTGGACGAGTGGGTAGATGTTCTGACCAGGGCGTGTGATATAGCTGTGTTTGACAATTGTGCTAACCAGGCTCGAGACTCTGATGGCTGGGACAGTGCTGACGACTCTGTGTTCCCCCCAGCCAATGGAAGCTATTACCCATCCCCCACACGCACAAGGAGGATGAGCATGATCTCCATGTCGCTAAGGGACAATGGTCTGGGTGATTCAAAGTGTGACTTCAGAAAACGTTTACGTAAGGAAACCGATGATCCTAAAGTAGCGCCAGTGAAAGGACTCCACATTATGGAAGCTCAAAAGCAGCCTAAGAAGTCAAGGTCGTTCTTAAAACTGAAGTCCTTTGGGAGTCTGGACAGCCTTCTGAAAAGGAAAAGAACTAGAAGTGCTGAGAGGGCAGCCAATCGTGATAGTCATTCTCTGGATGAGACCAAATCTCTGAACATCCCCGATTCCCCGAACTCTGACGTGTCGGACACTTCTGTGTTATCACGACCAGTCTCCTCTTCCCAGTCATTTTTATCGAGGTCGTGGGATTCAGGAAAATCTTCCAATGGTTTAGGATCGAGCATCAGGCGACGAGCTTCGGACCTGAAAGACAAGGTGTTTGGTGGAGGAAAGACTACGCACTGTTCCAGAACTCCTGGCTTGAGACTGAGAGACCTGAACGATATCAGGATAAGTGGCCATTTGCAATACAAGTTTATGATGAGGTGGATTAAAGTGTGGTGCGCGGTGAGCAGAGGGTGTTTCTATGGGTTCAAGTCTCAGAATGGAGGTGAGAGTCCCATGATTGCTGTCATCCTGACGCAGAGCATCGTCTCGTATGTCACGGAGCCTGAGAAAAGGAACAAGAAGCTGTATGTATTTAAGCTCGCGCAGAATCATTGTAAGAATATTTACCTCTGTGCACAGGAGGAGACGGATCTTTCACGGTGGTTGCAGACGCTGCAAATGGAGGCGTGTAGAATTCAGGCAGACGACAATCTTGCCTTAGAAAGCACGTCTGATTGTAACTATAGCGTTGACAGCGCGCTCAGTGCTATGTCAATCGCGTCTAGTCATACCGACATTACTGACAATTACCACACATTCAGTACTCATCTTGCCCTTAGCTCTACGTCACATTCAACAGATGCTCAGGACTATGTTCCGGGAATGTATGACTTTGCCGGAAGTGACGTCACGGGTCGTCTGGACAGCACAGAATCAGCAGACGACTGGGACAACTCAAGTCAAAGCTCAACAAATGAGGCTCCCTATCCTCGTTATAATGACGTCACACCCAAACATGACCCCAGCGTCTCGTATTTGTGGGGCAAGGACAAGGGGTACCTGTTCCAGGTTATACGAGCTAAGCTGCGGAAGGGGAGGAGAAGTCGGGGGGAGGGGACGCTGTATGACCGGGAGGTGTCACGGTTGGAGGGAGGAGGGTCGCTGCTTCTCATCCACGATGATGATGACACATTCAGACAAAGACAGGTAGGGAAATCTTGCTTTCTTCTTGTGATAAATTTTGTGACGAACATTTTTAATGATAATTTAAAAAAAATAATTCTGCCTTAGTTTTTGTAGAAAAAAATCTAAATTGTTCGGCTTATAGAATGTACGTCTTTAAAATATTCTGTCTCCAGACAACAACCGTTCCAAATATTGAATGGTGGGCCTTTATAACACTGACTGAATTTTATCGAGTGGTCAGGCGCGTTAAACTTAAAAACAATGCATCTTTATTTTAACAAAGGTTGTTGCCATGTTTTAATATTAGAGTTGCTTGTTTCGTGTATTTCTTAATTTATGAATAAACTTTTCAACTCGGTCGTCGTCAGCCCAACCTACGTACATGGTAATGCACGCTAAAACTCGCTTGTCAAATTCAACGCTCGCAATCTAAATATTTTATAATACTTCAATCGGTTCTCCATCACCAAATCGCCACATAAGAAAGGGGACATAACTCCTTTCTCCTTCCTCAATCTTCAACTACCGTGTACATCGTATCTTGATGAACAAACAATAGTTTCAGAGAAGGAATATTAATACTTTGCTACATCGAACATTCGCCAGACGTAGGGTATAAACCAACACTTGAACTAAACAAAGAAAATTAACCAGGCACACTGAACTAATGAAATCCAAATATTAACATAGAGAAACATTCCCACGCAGGTGCCACTGGTTTTATTAAATTCTGTTGCCGGCAATCCACAGCACACAATGGACGTACACACGTGTAGCTGTAATGACTTACAAGCGCCCGTTATAGTGGTTTAAAGGACCTGTAAATGTTGAGGAAATAAATCCAGGAAATTGCTTCACATACTCGTGTACACAATAGCAGGTCGTTACAATGTTGTTTTCATTTCGCGATTCTTTCTTGAGCCGGCTTTGAAGTTTCGCGCATTGTGTTAGAGGTATACTTAGTATTTATATATGTACATGATATCAGGAAGGCGAGGCAGGGTTTAAGGACTTGCCTTTCCTCACACATTTACTTGCCACGCCGTTAAATAACTGAAATACTGTTGAACCCAAATTACTCATTAACTCAAATATACAATCACGTTGTTTCCTGATACGAACAATCGGTTGTGACTAGAACTTTTAATACAAAATAACCCCGGTACTGTGGAACTCATAAAACGTTAGAGTGAGTGAATTGTGTTTCACGGTACTGTCTGTGATATTCTTCCTTTACCTCAGCAGCCTACAAATATTCGATCCTGAGCCATTGAAACGAGTGGTTGATAGCACGAGCAAAGCACGCCACAGCTTTAACGTTGATTTACGATCGTCATAACGCTAGACCCATGAAAAACCGGGTATGAATAAGTCTTCAGCAACCCATGCTTGTCGTAAGAGGCGCCTAACAGGATCGGGTGGTCAGGCTCGCTGGCTTGGTTGATGCATGGCATCGTATCCCAATTGCGTGGATCGATGCTCATGGTGTCATTCACCGTATTGTCTGGTGCAGACCCGATTATTTACAGACCGCCGTCATATAGCTGGAATATTGCTGATTGTGGCGTTAAACAACAAACAAACATAACGCTAAAGTTGTTTTGTGCAAGAGGTCTCTGGTCACAATGGAACTGCAATCAGGCAACGTCTATGGATGATGGTTAACGCCACATCAAGCAGCATCCTAGCAATGTCACGGCTTGGGTCACGAATAATAGGTTTGCTTAATTGTAACCAGGATAATGTACCCGCTTATGTTGGTTTGTTGTTTAACGCATCACTCAGCAATATTCCAGCAATATATGGCGGCCGTATGTATATAATCGAGTCTGGACCAGACAATCGAGTGATTAATATCATGAGCATCGGTCCACGCAATTGGGATACGATGACATGCATCAACCAAGTCAGCGAGCCTGACCACCCGATCCCGTTAGTCGCCTCTCACGAAAAGCAAAGTCGTTTTTTACAGCAAGCATGGGTTGCTGAAGACCTATTTTTACCCCGTATGTTGAGTGGTCGAATCCGCCTATGTATTACTGATGCTAATGGCATGCGGGGGCTGATGGGTAGTCCAGCGGTTAAAGCGTTCGATCGTCACGCGGAACGGACGGGTTTGACTTCGACTTCCAACATTGGTACAATGTGTGAAGCCCATTTCTGGTGT
This sequence comes from Haliotis cracherodii, assembly GCF_022045235.1. Lineage (NCBI taxonomy): Eukaryota > Metazoa > Mollusca > Gastropoda > Lepetellida > Haliotidae > Haliotis > Haliotis cracherodii. Next base: position 14,026,352 of record NW_027266278.1, read on the forward strand.
CCACTCCAGTGACATTGTTGGATTATTACTAAAGTCGGCGTAAAACCATACTCACTCATATTAGCTCATAGAAGCAGAACGACGAGGGAATACATCATTTGTGAGATATTGACTCCATGATACATTTAAGAAATCACACGTGACTTCATGGGCCACTCCCTCAGCCCGACATACACATGTGTAGGTATGTTTATGCGTACGTGACGCCCGTGCATCTCAGTGACGCCTAATGGTGTATCACGTGACAGGCTATTACCACGCCTTGCATCACTAATGGCCAATAAGGATCATCATCGACGGGCCCAGTTATGTGTAACGAGTAGTGGTGGGTCAGCGAACTTTCGCCCACGCGATGGGACCAGAAGCATTAATTGATTGACGTGTGACATAACTTGATCATACCGATCCAGATTTGGGGCAAGCACGTTTCAAATCATTTCATACCAAACAAAAATAACGGCAAATTTACTTCAACATTTAAGTAGATTCCTAACCACGTTTAGGGTGGTGCGAGATGTATAACCAGCCCGGAGCGAGCGTACGCAATTGAAATTTATTGAGCATAGCCATTGCTTTCTAAGCAGGCCTGGGACCTTGTTGATTTTATGACCCGCCCGGATCGAGTGTTTATGTGATCTTTTATGCTCCGAGTTCGTGTGGTTAAGCCTGAAACTAGACAGATTGGTGACTGACTGACTGACTGGCCAGTTGGACACGGGTGTCAGTATCACAGAATATAGAGTGAAATACACATCAATGTATCACCATGGATTATAGGCTGAGATAACACGTGTGAAATATACATCGATATATCATCGGGATGTGCTTGGATAATACGTGTAAAACGCACCGATACCAGGTTCGCATTGGACTCAGGTACGTTTTGAAACCATAACCTTGAGAAGACTGATCCTAAATTTCTGGCTGCAGGTTTTATATATACTACTCATAAAAATTAAAGAACACCCGATGTTTTCATATTTCCATAATTAATCCGTCACCTGGGTTGTTTAACTGCATGCCAGATTAACTATAGTATTATGAAAGAATCCGGTGTTTTTTAACTTCTTTTATGATATATTTAGTTTCAAGAATTTCTTTTTATTGTACAACATGAGTGAGTTAGTGAGTATGGTTTTACGTCGCTTTTAGGAATATTACAGCAATATCACGGCGTGGGACACCAGAAATAGGCTTCACACATTGTACCCATGTCGTATAACATGAGCTATTGCATATATGTGGTGTGGTCTATCTTACAGACCCGAGAGCCTATCTATTTATTATGAAACAATTCATATCTCACTCCCATTCAGCTTTGTCAGCCCATTTTCTCTCTCTCTCTCTCTCTCTCTCTCTCTCTCTCTCTCTCTCTCTCTCTCTCTCTCTCTCTCTCTCTCTTATTTATGAATTACTGCAACCACTTAAACAGAAAATTAATTTTTAAAGTCTAAAATTACAATATATCATGATTATATTCACACGAATCACTGATTAGAGAATTTCACAAACAACAGCAGTTTTGCGGATATATGGTAACGTATTTTCTTCAGAAATCGAGAACGTGAAGATTATCAGTTTTTAAATTCTGTTTTTAATTCTTGTGAAAGTACTCGACCAGAGACCACGTGGTCGACAAAAACGTCTCAGTTTAAACATATCTGTCGAAATTACGATTCTATATGTAACATATATGTCTTTGTTACATACGTGCATACCTATATTTATGTTTATATATACAATACCAGTGACTTTGTATCTTTTCAAATACGAATATTTTACACCCCATTTTCACTTGCATGACATTCCTGCCTTTGGAAATAAAAGCAATCAAGTGGAAGAATATATTTTTCATTCTAAAGAATCAACCCATGGTTAGTGATAAGTTACAACCTCATGTTTGACCCCGCATTGCTCCCGTTGTTCCCTTGGTTGTTGACACGCTTAGTTGTATTGATATTATAAGGGAGGTCAACTGAGATAGTAGTTCCGGGTCACTGAATTATGGGCAAAGTTCAAACAAAACTGAAGACGCAAGCTTGAACAACGTATTTATGATGTAAATTGAAAAACATTTCGGTTGGTTGTCTCCACAAACTTTCCCTTTTCGTTTATCTGATGAATCAAGATGAGAGATTTGTTCTCTCTTGTACATGTTCGTTGAATGAAGAAATCGCCACCCTAACTTCGCTACTCGAGTTGGGTTCGAGTCATGTCCTAGTTATTTTAACCAACAGAATTGCCTGTTTAGTGCTGCGATTACCATACATTCGTGGCCCGTGAAGATCCCGGGTAGACGACTTCAGCAACCCATGCTTGCCGTAAGAGGCGACTATGCTTGTCGTAAGAGGCGACTAACGGTATCGGGTGGTCAGGCTCGCTGACTTGGTTGATGCATGTCATCGATCCCAATTGCGTGGATAGATGCTCATGATATCAATCACTGGATTGTCTGGCCCAGACTCGATTATTCACAGACCGCCGTCATATAGCTGGAATATTGCTGAATGCGGCGTTAAACAACAAACAAACAAGATGCCTGTTTTCTTCCCACACCGTCGGGGTACGATGCCACACAAATCACCCAGCCAGATCACACGATCCACGAAGTCAACTCTATCGACCAGCCTAAGTTACTGGGGACATACTCAAACCAGAAACCATTATAGGGGCTCCTTATTACATACAAGGTGAAGGTCACACTATTACATGTTTATTGCACCTACGGCTTATTAAGAGTCACTACATAACAGGGTTCGATTCCCCACATGGTACAATGTGCGAAGCTCATTTCTGGTGTCCACCGCCGTGATATTGCTGGAATATTGCTAAAACGGCGTAAAACCATACTCACTACAAAACAGTAGTCCGCAACAAGGTCGGTCCGTGTGCGAAATACGTTACAGTCGGAAAGCGCACGTTAAATCTCCTATATCAGTCAGTCAAGGTCGATGTCTTCAAGTCTTGTCACTTCAAAACGTCAAAGACAGAAAATAACCAGTCTCGATTAAATGCCGAAACAGATTAAATAGTGATGAAGATTATATGAATGAGATTCAGTGATAACACCAGGTGTTCTCGGATCCAGCCCTCCAGATAGTATCCGCAACTCACACAATTTTCATTGTAAAAAAGTAAGTGTTTGTTGCCTAACGCCTCACTCAGCAATACTCCTGCCATACGACGACGGTCTGTAAAATAATCTGGACCAGACAATCCAGTGATCAGTATCATGACCAAAAATCCACGACGACGGGGTACGTCTCCACTCTGTCGGCCAAGTGACCAAGGCTGAACCCCCGATCCATCAACGCAAGTGTCCTTGAGTAGGAGATGTAAAAACTCCGCTAAGGTCATAATGTGGGATTGTATCTCGCATCATGTTGTCAAGCAAACGCAGACAGGTTCACTATTTCAATTAAAGCAACTTCAATTCCTTTTATTGACTGTAGGGGCATCACGTAAGACTCTCGCAAATCCTCAAACAGCAGTACGAATGTATGGTTTGTTTGTTTGTTTAAAGCCGCACTCAGCAATATTCCAGCTGTATGACGGCGATTTGTAAATAATAAAGGCTGGACCAGACAATCCAGTGATTGATATCATGAGCATTGATCTACGCAAATGGGATCGATGACATGTATCAACCAAATCAGCGAGCCTGACCACCCGATTCCGTTAATCGCCTCTTACAAGCATAGTCACCTTTTACGCAAGCATGGGTTGCTGAAGACCAATTCTACCCCGGATGTTCACGGGTAAAGGGCACGTTACACTCATGCCGCTATCTGTGATAGCATAGGTACACGGAAGTAGTCATCTATACATAGACGTTGCTCACAATATCCGTCACTGGTTTGTCTGGTCCAGATTCGATCATTTACAGGTCGCCGTCAATGTTGGGAGTTAACTGGGTGCTGCGCTAAGCTAACAACGTACGAACGAACTGCCTACAAACGAACTGCCAACAAACGAACTGCCTCGTCTTTCAGACCCAAGCGTGTCCACCAGCCTACGCCAAAGCGTAGTTTCCAAAAAGAGACCTAGACTTAGATTTGATAGGTCGTTCATTTGATTACAATAATTAAGTTTACAAGCCAGTATAAATCTGAGACAGTGTTGAAATGTAGATGAAAGAAATACGAAATGAAGGAATTTGGAATACAAATGTTTTTCTGACGATATTCAAATTTGGTAATGATAAATATATATATATATATATATATATTTCTTAAAACAAATAGTGCCCTGATAAGAGATAAAATGCCCTGACACAAATTGTCCCATGAAAGGTCACTGGGTACGTACTGCTGTTGAAACATTAATAATTACAAGTAGATTACAAGATATTCTTTTCCACGTTTACACCAAGGCTACTCAAACACAACCAACCATATTCTCACGCCAGTTATCAAATAACACAAAATGGCGGCCATCACAATCCTATCACGTGACTAATGATGACGTCACGGACCAGGCGTGTTCGCAAGTCAATTAGCAGCTACGTGTTGTTAAAAGTATGTTAATGAATTAATGCGTGGTTTCCGTTTGTTGATGCCGCCGGTGTTGTGTAATGATCAGTTTTGATAGCCATTTGAGACGCCATCTTATAATCCAGGCTATTACTTACCACAGTCATGATAATAACCCTCGAGACAATTGTCTTAGTAAAATGAAAGCAAATATACATTGACTAGACGATGTTATCGTAATGATAATATAATGTTAGAAAACTTGATTAATATGGAATGTATGTTAGGGAAGAACGGGACTCAGTCTTCAGTGAGTTTGAATTGGAAACAAAAGCGATTCGTTATTCCCTAATGTAAACGCACCGGGGGTACCTTCTCTCCCGTTCTGCCCCCCTCGCTCACCCCGTCAGGGTTATTCCGTGCCCCGGATAAACCTCACACCAGTCTACCGAAACATACATTGAGCTAAGGTCGTCATAATTTTCTATTGTCTGTAGCTATAACGGGAGGGTAAATGTAATCAGTGTTTGCACCTACGTTGGTATAGAGCACGTGGGTTATCGGGGTGTTAGGCAGCGTTCTCTTGTCGGGGGCACAAGTGCCCTGTCAACTGTCGCGTCGCAATTCGCCGTACAGAGTTGCGTCCCTTAAGCGTGCCGGGAAGCTATGATCGTCGGTTCTAATGCCGGTTCGCCCTGATTATGTTTCTTGGTTTGTCAGCACGAAGAGACAGTGATAGACAAAATGTTCGTAGAGAAATAGACGAGTATAATAATAGTCGGAAAGGAATTATATAAATAATAGCCAAAGAGAAATACTATTCGAATGGTAATACTAGTGGTGTGGAAATGGTAGAAATAGTAGTCGTAGAGAAAAAATAGTCGTATGAAAATTCAAAAATTAATTATTTTAACACAAATGTTAATGCAGTTCTACTCCATACAGCATTTGCTGTATACACGCTGTAGACGAAGACAACTGGCTCAAAGAATATAAATGTCGTTTTCTCGATGCCGCCTTATAAACAGTGTGCAGTGACACCACCTCAGTACTGACCTGCACTAAGAAGGTTTGGGGGGCTCGTTTAAGGTGCAGAGTTGCGCCCCTTAGGCACGCCAGAAACCTATAACTGTGTGTTCGAATTCCGGTTCGCCCCGATTATGTTTTAAGGTTTGTCAGCACCATACCCGTGCTCGTGGGTTTCACCGAAGTGGTAAACGTCTGAGACCTGCATCTTTTCGGGCTCCCCCCTCCCCACGTCAAACTGACACGCCTTGGTATAACTGGAGTACTGTTAATACCGCGTTAAACCCGACTCATGCACTTTAGAACTTTACTATTTGAAAGTCTACACAGGGACAATATTCCGATCCGTATAACTAGGATCTGTTGTTCCGCAGATGTACAACTCAAAGGAAATGAAAGAACACCCGATTCGTTCATATTACTACAGTTAATCTGTCATGACTATTTACAGACCGCCGCCATATAGGTGGAATATTGCTGAGTGCGGCGTTAAACAAAAAAACAAACAAACAAACAAACAAACAAAAGACGTTAAGGAACACCTGAATCGTTCATATTACTGCAGTTAATCCGTCATGGAAAATAAAATCTTGTGTCTTAAACTTCTCTTGAGTAGTATAAATTTCTCCGGTACTCCTAGGGACTGAACTGTCTGGATAAACGGGGTTATCTTGTACATCCGACGGTGTACTGATCACACCAAGGACATCGGCTGATTGATTGGTAAATTACGCTATTTAGTACCCCTGTGTCAGATGCTTGACAACCGTTGGTGCCCTCTGGGCAGGGGGTCAAGGTCGACAAATTGAGGAAATGTCGTGGCTTCCTGTTTTGGCAATCCTGCCCGGGGTATTATTGTAGTAATTTACCGGGAGGGCTTTCATGGTCTCGTCAATTTTCGATAATCCAGTGCAAATGTTAGACCGTAAATATGTTTGTTTTGTTTCTCTTTTCGTTCTAAAACAAGTCTGGGCGTTTCGCCATACATCATGATCATCACATGATCTTCTTCTTCTTCTTTTCTTCTTCTTCTACGGAGCGGGTCACGGGTGGCCCAGTAGTTTAAGGCGCCGCGATTCGCTGTGCAGAGTTGCGTCCCTTGGGCACGCCAGAAACCTATGATTGTGGTTCGAATCCCGGTTCACCCCGATTATGTGTCTAGGTTTGTCAGCACCATAGCCGTGCTCGTGGGTTTCACCGGAGTGGTAAACGTCTTAGACCTGCATCACTTCGGGCTTTCCTCCCATATTAAGCTGACACGCCGTCATATAAACCCAACTCACTCACTCTTCTGCAGAGCGGTGGAATAGTCTAGTGGTTAAAGCGTTGGTTCGTCATGCCAAAGTTCACGGTATGGAATCGCTCAACGGCAGATTTGAATTACAATTTGAACAGATTACATAAAAATGGCCGCAATTTGCATGGCATTCGTCCAGGTTAAATAAGCCCAATTGAGCCCATAAATATGTAATGTTCATTTTTTCATTTACATAACCTAAAATATATCCTGATATCTGTCATTTCCGTGTAATTTAAAGGTCGAGTTACCAGTAGAATTGGGCAAAACAGCCACTGCAACTCAACATCACCATCTTCTCAACAGGAAATGAGAATGATTTTGCTCATAATAACATATATCATCTAAATAAAATCAATCCTCATTCAACATTGGCAAACATGTTAAAGTAATAAAACTGATTTCGTTCTCAGGGACTAGCTATAGGGGCAGAAAGAGGTCTACCTTTGATATGGTATTGAACGACTAACATCCTTTACGTTTAAAGCGATTGAACGAATTATGATTCCCTGAATGTCCTTAGCGTAAACCGCTCAGCAGGATTACTAGTGACTTTCTGTATCCATGGTATGCCTTCTTTCCAGACCAAAAGACGTTAAAAGATGGTACTTGTTGTTACCCTGTCTGGCGCTCGGCATTAAGGGGCTAAAACAAGGACTGGTCTGCTCGGAGTCAGTATACTGTGTCTGAGTGGGGTGTTCATGTTAAACTGCGGCATGGTATCTCAGTGAGCTAGCACTATAAATCGGCATCAGTCCGGACTAGTACAAGCAGCCACACAAACACACACACGTACATGCACGTCGCTATATAAGTGCAATAATCTTGGACGCGATGTTAAACCCCATTCCACCACCACACCACCTTCTTTCCAGGTACATTATAATCAAGATAAAAATATTTAAATCAGTGCAGTGAACATCTTTGAAACTATCATTTGGAATGAAGAATACTTGTCAAATTTGTAATTTACCCGTGATATCAAAGGAACAGCATTATTGCAATTGAATGTTTTCGCGTTAAACAATACAGAGTGTTATCGGTATATGTACAGATTTTGACGTGGTGTACATGACGCATATATACATATAGTGTGTCCAATTTAGTTTGTATCTCCATGGTGATCCTCATAATCACGGTTATCATTGTTGCCGTCGCCGTCATCATGTAAAAACATTCTCCTCCTTCTTCCTCAACCCGCGAAGATCCGGGCTAGATTAGCTCCTCAGCAACCCATGCTTATCGTAAGAGGCGACTAACGGGATCGGGTGGTCAGGCTCGCTGACTTGGTTGATGCATGTCACCGATCCCAATTGCGTGGACGGGGTAGAATAGATCTTCAGCAACCCATGCTTATCGTAAGAGGCGACTAACGGGATCGGGTGGTCAGGCTCGCTGACTTGGTTGATGCATGTCATCCATCCCAATTGCGTAGATCGATGCTCATGATATCAATCACTGGATTGTCTGGTTCAGACTCGATTATTTACCGACCGCCGTCACATAGCTGGACTATTGCTGAGTGAGGCGTTAAACAACAAACAAACAAATAACAAGAACAACGATTATCAGAGATACTGATCATGTGCAACAATACTTTTTCAAATCCGGGTATTTTGTAGAATAATGCTACACCAAAGCATGTCAATATGGCCCTAAACACTGTAGTATCGGTTCAGCAGGGCGGGGACACGTCAGCATGTTATCTCCTTGTGGCACGGCGAACTTCTGACCCTCCCCATACCTGAGACAAGCCCCTGGGGGCAGGAGAGGGAGCTTGTGGGGTGGGGGATAGATTGGGCATAGACGGAAGGGTTTATCCATGTAGCGGGTCGGGGTTTGAGAAATGGAGTGACAGTTACTGGGAGGCGAGGAGGTGGTTTGGTTGTTCGGCGTTGTCTGAATTTGATGGAACTGTGAAGAAATCAGTGGGAAGGGATTATTGTTCTTGGGAGCAGTTAGTGTTACATGGAGGGGTTAGTGTTATGCTGAGACGTAATTCTTATGGGGAGGGTTATTGTTATGGATGGGCTTAGTTTAAAGAGGGGGAGATTAGTGTTTAGGGGTGGGGGTCAGTGTTTTGGGGTGGATTCTTGTTATTGCTGATTTTTGTTATGGGGGATTAATGTTATTAGTGTAAAGAGGGAGGGGTTAGTGTTAAGGGGTGGGGTTAGTGTTTTTGGGTGAGGGAAGGGTTATTGGGCGAGGGTAGAGTTTTGGGGTTGGTTGAATGGTATGGGGAGGGATTAGTTTCAAGATGGGGGTCTCAATGTTATGTGGAGAGATTAGTGCAATGGGGTTGGTTATTGTTATGGGGATGGATTAGTTTCAAAGGGGGGGGGGGGGGCGCTGAACACCCGGGTTCGATTCCCGACATGGGTACAATGTGTGAAGCCCAGTTCTGGTGTCCCCCGCTGTGATATTGTTGGAGTATTGCTAAAAGCGGCGTAAGACAAAACCATACTCACTCACCCACAAAGGAGGGTTTAGTGTTCTGGTACGTGCGTACGTGCGTGCGTACGTGCGTGCGTGTATGCATGTGTCAGTCAATGTGTCGGCGTAAAGAGTTGATAATGGAGCTGGTAAAGATTGTGACAGTTTGCTAAAAACAGATAAAGATGACACTTAGAATTGACACTTTGCCCTAAAACCCAGATCAAGATATTTTACAATTAAGCGCGGGACGGTTTTAATTCTTTTACAATGGTTTCCGACAAGTGTCAGCCTTACGTCACGTGTTCGGCATTTCCTGTATGATAACAACAACAACAACAACAAAAACAACAATCATTTTCGAAAATTACACGAACAGAAATTAAGAATTTAACATAAACTTGCAGAAAATATTAAATGTAATCAAGTCAGTAAAGTATGCGCGCAATTACCGGTGCGCGTCTAGCGTTGTTTGTAGACAGAGCCAAGTCGGAGACACATTCCCGCGACGTGACGAGTTGTTCCAGGCCTGAGCAATCCGGCAGGTGTCGCGACAACATGTGACTAGCTCAGTATGACCGTCATTGGGTATGTTTTCAGTTATCAGGTTCATTCATGGCTTGAGGGCTGGAAATGGAGAAAAGAAAATGAGGAATTTCCGAATGCTTCTGGGTAATCCGATCGCAGGGAAATATTTTGATTTAAGAACTGCCGCACCTGGTCAGCAAATGTGTTCAAACTTAAGAGCTACTTGCCACACTTTCCTGCTCTGGTCCCGCAGTCCCGCTGCTAAATATTTAATGCCCTCGCTAAGGGCTCTGCACTTACACCATCAGGCCCTTTTCGAGTATAAACGGTACTGTATCGTGTTGACGCTGAGTGTAGGAGCATTTAGTGCAGCGACACAGTCTGTGAGTGGCTCTGGAAATACGTATCTTTTTTTAAGATAAATGTATATAACTTTAGAACGTATCAGTGGTTCTATTGTAATGCTGTCCTGTTTCTGACCTATAGGTGAGGTGAAATAGGGTTTAACGTCGCGTCCAAGATTATTGCACTTATATAGCGACGTACATGTACGTGTGTGTGTGGCTGCTTGTACTATTCCGGACTGATGCCGATTTAAAGTGCTAGCCCACTGAGATACCATGCCGCAGTTTAACATGAATACCCTACTCAGACACAGTATACTGACTCCGAGCCGACCAGTCCTTGTTTTAGCCCCTTAATGCCGAGCGTCAGACAGGGTAACAATTTTTTAACAAGTACCATCTTTTAATGTCTTTTGGTATGACGCGGTCGGGGATCCAACCCCGGACCTTCCGCTCTCCGGGCGGACACTCTACCACTAGACCACGGAGGCGGTCTCTGACCTATATTGTATATGTAGAAGTCACAGGTACTGCTTGGTTAGCGTATGTTTAAAGGGTTAAGTGAAATGAGGTTTAGAGTTGCGTTCAAGATTATTGCACTTGTATAGCGACGTGCATGCATGTGTGTGGTTGCTGGTACTAGTACGTATTAACTCTCAGCCAACCAGTCCTTGTTTTATCCCCTTAATGCCGAGCGTCAGGCAGGGTAACAACAAGTAACAACGTCTTTTGGTATGACGTGGCCGGGGAGCGAACCACCGACCTTCGCTCTCCGGGTAGACGATTTATCCACTACCCACGGTCCGCATATATTTTTTCGAATCACCTGCTTTTATTTTCCGGGACACGATATGGTTCCTGGTAGGGTGTCATACTATCAAACGGACCACAACTTGTAATCAGGGTTTGCAAAAATGCTTGTTATGATAAGTCAGAGACCATCTGTATTTGATGTCTGGTGTTACTTAGAACTATATTTACAAAATTATTTTAAAAAACCGTAAGTTTAGGATTAATCGCGGCCTCAAAAGGGTCTTCACAAATTGTTCCCATGTAGAGAATCGAACCCTGACTTCGGTATGACGAGCGAAGGCTTTAAGCACATAACAACATATTATACTTAAAGCAATATAGACTAACATTTAGTCCCTGAAATCTTATATTACACAATATCCTTCTTGACTCTAAAAATAAAACAAAAATCCCTATGCTGATTTCAGAATAGAGCTAGCTTGAGCTGGCTAGACTTGCATTTCTAAATAATTTTTTTCCCATAAAATAAACATATACAACGGTCATGGTGCAGGACTAAAAGAAATATAGTGGTCCGAGATTTAAAAAAAAATGGTAGTGACATACAGTTATTTTTTAATGACGTTAACAGAACTAAGGGTCAAAGGTTTCTACATGGAATGGGTGGCCTATAGATAATTGTATATATAAGTAGGGTTATCTATACGATCTCTGAATCCGCTATTTCATTAAGTATTTCCAGTGTGTATCGATTACGTATAATCATTGTTATGGATCGATAACATTGATCACCTGCCCATGTCGCGTGGTTAACCCATGTAATTATGCTACGGGGAACTGTATAGGATAAGAAATAATTATTTACAGGAATTTTGATTGTGTGGTTACATCGCTACATTTTTTCCAGCACTGAATTGTCCGAGAAACTACAAATGCCCCGAGTCACGGTTAGAGTAAACTTTATAATAAACGTGAATTTGTTTGAGGTATCGAATAATTTTCGCTTACAAATTACATAAGAGAAAAGTTTTACGATCTGAATAAAAATGTTCCCAGCATGAAAACATATTTCACCCTTACAAGGCCCCTCGGAAACAGCGCATATGGTGCCTTGCAAGGACACCGAGGCAGGCTCTGACATTCAACTGTGTCTCCCAGATAACACTCTACACATGAGCAGGAGACCTGCTGTAATATTATCTTAGACATTCCGGATCAATTACATCGTTAAGAAACCGATTCCAGAAGCTTAATCCGGAACTAGTTCTGATACAATTTACATTATCACCAAATGGCGCGTGAAGTACCAGAACGATGGTAACGGATTCCAGAATCATCAACCGTTACAAGATTCCGCATCGTTCACATGGTTGCTGTGTTGCTTTCAGGGTCCACTGGACGTAAAGGCGGGACGATCCAAGTCGTTTGGCGATCCCCACACCCCCTGGACAGATAGCGTCACCCCCGAGGACAAAACCCGAGGGGGTAGAGCAAGACCCCGACCCCTCACTGTAAGAAGACTCCCGGCCGAGGAACTAGAGTCTCCCTCTATTGCAGGATATTTGGAGCGCAAAGGATTTATTGGGCAGTGGATCAGGTAGGTTGGGATTCTGGTAGTGTTCGATGCATGTACGTAATGGAGGCACGCTGGTGCCAGGAGGTCGCGTTATCGCTTGTTATTCCATAAGCTGTTATTGGAGAGATTAACTCAGTTTGGGGTATTAAGATAGCAACTTAAGTAAGAAGTGGACGCACGGAGATAGACAGGGGTGTAGGAGGCACGGAGATAGACAGGGGTATAGGAGGCAGGACGCACGGAGATAAACAGGGATGTAGAAGGCAGGACGCACGTACTCCGGGAACACGTGGGGATGTGTTTATAGTGGAAGGTAAGGTGCGTGTATTGTAAGGCTTTGATATAAACCAGTAGTTATATTATAGTGCATGCATAAATGGTATATTTATTTGCTACATCAATTTGGAGATGTGCTTCTCAAAGAGGTTTATTAGAGAGCCACGCTGTTTGACAGGAATAGAACCAGGGTTTATACAGGCACGTGTGTGTGTGTATGTGCACGGTGTGAACTACAAGTATGTGTGTTCTATGAGGTCCGCCTTTGGCAAAAAACAGAACGTATATTCATTCATTTACGCTTCCTGATAAAATTTCCTTTCTCCGATATAGGCATCTTATTGTTGCTGTTCAACACCACAAGCTTATTAACTGGATTTAGTTTTCAAATTAACTTTATACCTGTGATAGAGCACATACTGCAAGTCATAGATAGTGTTAAAACGATGTGTGAATTTTTAAAAGAGACAGTTGTCACGTGGGATATACTGTCAGGAAATAGGAGGGCCTCTGCATCAATATTTTGTTTGAACGCGTTGTTTTATTTGTGTAGTGTTTAAAAGAAAACATAAAAAAATAATGATATTGTTGGAGTTTAAAATGACAACAGGCTACCGCCCATTTGCGCACTCTTTCCCGTCCTTTCTGACTCATACATGCAGAAACAGCCAAAACGACTCATTTCAAGTTTGTTTTCCGTCTCTTTTATTCCGAGCAATGAATGATATGGGATATGGCGTGTTGTGACTTTGTGCAACCCCCATTCACACATTCTCCATCCTCATCTCGTATTCTATTTACACAGGGAAGGTGTATCCACCAAAATATCATTTCCTCCGCATATTCCCAGGCGGTACTTGTGATAACCTGTTTCCTGCAAATATTTCCCTTTCCCCAAATCTGCTGGTAATTCGAACACTGATCTACTGTGTAGCTGTGCCACACACCGTATGCAGATAGGAGCTTGCTTAGCCGTGGCGCGGGCCTTGTGGTTTGTAACTCCGGCCCCTATCGCGCATTGAGGTCATATTATTTGGTAAGGTTTCCATGTCACTGATAGGTCCTCTTCTGCAGTGTGTGGAAACAACAGCGTATAGCCAGCCGTGTTGTGTGAGTGTGGGTGTGCCTGTGTGTGTTTCTGTGTGTGTGTGTGAGTGTGTGTGCCTGTGTGTGTGTCTGAGTGTGTGTGTGTGCCTGAGTGAGTGTCTCTGTGTGTGTCTGAGCGTGTCTGAACCTCAGTGAGTGTCTGTTTGTGTGTGTGCCTGAGTGAGCGAGTGTGTGTGTGTCTGAGCGTGTGTGTGCATGAGTGAGTGTCTGTCAGCGTGTGTGTGCCTGAGTGAGAGTCTCTCTGTGTGTGTCAGAGTGTGTGCCTGAATGTCTGTGTGTGTGTCTGAATGTGTATGAGTGTGTGTATGTGTATACGTGTGGTTGTGAGTGTGTCTGTGTGTGCGTGTGTGTCTGTCTGAGTGTGTGTGTGTTTGTGTCTGGGTGTGTGTCTGAATGTGTGTGCGTGTGTGTCTGAGTGTATGTATGTGTGTGTGTCTGTGTGTCTGCGTGTGTGTCTGAATGTGTGTGCGTGCGTGTGTCTGTGTGTCTGCGTGTGTGTGTGTCTCGCGAACAGGTACGGGTGATATACACATAGATACACCTGAAGCTAGGAATATGTGCTTCAGACACACCATACAAACGCAGTTAGAAATAGAATCTGAAAATAAAAAACAGATATGCTTATCAGTCCCACATGTGCAATATTTCTTGCCGTACTGATAAAGAAATGTTATGTCAGTGTATATGTTCCTGTTTAACCTGGTGGAGACTCGCTGCTGACATTGGATATTGTCATGTTGTAGTGGCTTTGTGAGGTTGGTTTAACGCCGCCGTGAACAGGTATTTCATTTGATCACGCTGTGTCAGCTTTATTGGGTGATTCAGGTGTTAGATTGTAGATTGTATGACATTGTCAGTTAATTGTATGACATTGTCAGTTGATTGTAGAACATTGTCAGTTAATTGTATGACATCATCAGTTGATTGTAGAACATTGCCAGTTAATTGTATGACATAATCAGTTAATTGTATGACATCATCAGTTGATTGTAGAACATTGTCGGTTATTTGTATGACATCTTCAGTTGATTGTAGAACATTGTCAGTTAATTGTATGATATCATCAGTTGATTGTAGAACATTGTCAGTTAATTGTATGACATCATCAGTTGATTGTAGAACATTGTCAGTTAATTGTATGACATCAGCAGTTGATTGTAGAACATTGTCAGTCGATTGTATGACTTTGTGAATTAATTGTGGAGTAATGTCAGTTGATTGTGAATTGTAAAATAGTGTCAGTTGTAGGGCAAGTATGATGACGATGAGAGGATGTAGAGTAAACTGAGATGAGATGAGGCAGCTCCCTTATCTACTGTGTCACGTGACACTGCCCGTACATATAATCCTCAAAGATCAAAGACGTAGAGGGTCTTTTTTTTATAGATTATTTTGCCAGAACATACACCACTGTCTCCGAGAACGCGAGGTGTTAAAGTGGGTGTTGGGACGTTATCTGCCGAGACATAACACGTCCGACACAGATTAACCCAACACGTTCTCGAAAATAACACCTAAAATAAGATTAAGACGGCTTTACGAGAACACACAACTGTCGACATCATAGGTGACTTTTACAGTCTATACTGATATTGTGTAAGCATTTTAGTAACAAGCAAGTGACTTCCTACAATACCTAGATGGTCTTGCAATTTGACTAAATATCTGCATTTAGGTTAATCAAACCTAGTGAAGATAAAAATAGTCAAGTGCACGAATTTTAATCAAAAACAGCCCAAGTGATAAAAATAGGCACGTGCATGAATTTTAATCCAAACCAGCCTTGATGATAAAAATTGGCAAGAATAGCAAAACATATTCCACATCTGCGTTAGAATTAAAAAAATGAAATAAAACAGATTTTGTTCACAATTTATTTATATTTTATATCACAATTATTATTTATAAAATATTTCCTTGCCGTAGTCAAATACCAAGACAGAGTCAAGAATTTATATTGTTAAGAACACCCTTGTAGGACAGGGTACACACTATCTACATATGGAATAAATATAACTATCAACATGAGAGGTAGATATACATAATAATATACACTGTAATGAAGGCACATACTGAAAGTGTTAGGTATTCTTACTGATGGACAACCTCGACCATCTTGACGATGGCAACAACATGTGCGGCAGATGGCGGGGCCTGGGTCGGGGTATAGTTCCTCTGGACATGGAATGTAAATATCACGGACAATGACCTCAGCCGGCAAGATACGAACACGTGGGAAGTGGTCAGTCACGTTTCCGATGTCTCAGAACGGTTACGTGAGAATATGTTCCACCCGGTGTTGGTCCTCCGGACAAACGGCTACTGCACCAGTGTTGAGTTTTGGGATGGTTGGTGACAACTCGTTGATGTTGGTGCGTTGTCAGGGTGATAAATTGGTGCGTTGTTAGGGTGATGCTTTGGTGCGTTGTCAGGGTGAAACGTTGGTGCGTGGTTAGGGTGATAAGTTGGTGCGTTGTTAGGTAGTTAAGTTGGTGCGTTGTCAGGGTGATAAGTTGTGCGTTGTTAGGGTGATACGTTGGTGCGTTGTTAGGGTGATACGTTGGTGCGTGGTTAGGGTGATACGTTGGTGCGTTGTCAGGGTGATAAGTTGGTGCGTCGTTAGGGTGATACGTTGGTGCGTTGTCAGGGTGATACGTTGGTGCGTCGTTAGGGTGATACGTTGATGCGTTGTCAGGGTGATAGGTTGGTGCGTTGTCAGGGTGATAAGTTGGTGCGTCGTTAGGGTGATACGTTGGTGCGTTGTCAGGGTGATAGGTTGGTGCGTTGTCAGGGTGATAAGTTGGTGCGTCGTTAGGGTGATACGTTGATGCGTTGTCAGGGTGATACGTTGGTGTGTAAATGAGGTTTTACGTGTTGGTAGTATATCTGTGAACCCACCAAAGTCACAAGGTTCAAATCTGCTGGATCAAGTCGATTTTATTCTAAATCAATTATTCATAAACTCTCACCATAAGGGGTGTCCCTTTCTCATATTGTTTAATGCTGTGGAAAGTGAATGCCGATTTCCGCCAACAGTCAAAGCTGTCTAGAAGTAAGCGAGTCACGGCCAGGAAAACAAAAGGTTGATAAAATGAGCAACGATTCACTTCGTGGGGGGTGTCCACTCATTGTCCACTTCTGACCCAATCAGCTCTTACAAGTAAGGGTACTAGGAACCATTTCTCTCCCCAAAACTCCAACTCCCCAGAACTCCATGGAATATGATTATCTTTAAGTCGAGTGACCTACGTTGGTGGGGGGTGTCCACTCATTGTCCACTTCTGACCCAATCAGCTCTTACAAGTAAGGGTACTAGGAACCATTTCTCTCCCCAAAACTCCAACTCCCCAGAACTCCATGGAATATGATTATCTTTAAGTCGAGTGACCTACGTTGGTACCAATAATAGGCATGCTCTTCGAAAGTATTGACACAAATAATTCAAACTATAAGCTCACAGTTTTATGCAGTTAAAAAGATGAAATTTAATCTGCGTGTTAAAGTATACAGATTTATGAGTGTGAAAAAATTCTAAAAATATATTGCAAACCGACGAGACGTCTTAAAACATGTTAAATTTCGTTTGATTCGCCTGAATGGACCATTGATGGACCATTGATGCCCTTTTTCTAGGAAAACATCAACACATAAAAAGCCATAAAATTTAACCCTGGTTAATTTAATTAGTGGTTGATGATAAAGCACCAGGAAGCATCCCCCGCAGGAGAGTCTGATCAAGGGGTAGAGGATAGTGGCATTTCGTCAGGCCGTTGTGGTTAGGAGAGAACATTTGCTTCCACTCTCCATGGTTCAAAGGGTACGGTATTCAGCAGTAACCATGCTACATCAATAGTGCACCGCAGAGGAACGGTATCCATGGTCGGCTCGGTAACGTATGTGTTTCTTGTACCGATTTCACGATAGTCTTGTAGTCTTCTATTCCTCTATATACTTGGGAAAAGGATATATGTGAAGTGTATATATCGATATCTTTACATATCTATTTCGATATGTACGTAAACTTTATATATTAATATGAAGGAGATAAATCTGGGATTTTGTAAACGTTCGTTGTATCCGTTTGTTCGCTTTTTCCGTGTTCGTTATGCCCGTGTTCTACTGTATATATGTTATATCTATGACCATGCTATACATTGTATAGTAAGCGCTGTTTATCCTCGATTTAAAAAAGATATGACTTTTTATGGAAAACATAATTCCATAAAAGAACTCATTTTTCAAAAATCGTATCCTGTGTTAATTTTCTGACGGAACGCATTTGTTTTGGTTTACGATATGGCATAATAAGCGTATTGAAATACAGAAACTGAAATCGATTACACCCTGACATGTTATGAGTGAGTGAGTGAGTGTGGTTTTACGCCGCTTTTAGCAGTATTCCAGCAATATCACGGCGGGGGGACACCAGAAATGGGCTTCACACATTGTACCCATGTCGGGAATCGAACCGGGGCTTCGGCGTGACGTGCGAACGCTTTAACCACTAGGCTAGAATCTAAAACTGCATTGTAATCAGCTTTATTGACTGTCCATGGTAAGGCATCGTTGGTATAGGCAGGTTACTTGTTGTGCCGGAGATGTATTTATATCTCTGGAGGATGGTATTAATAATGATCAGCGCATGTGTCTGTTTATATTTGAATTGATGTGCCGACGCTGGTGGACCTGATGTTCTAAGCGTTAATTGGTCAAAATTCATTAATCTATTACTAAATAATATGTTCGACCCGTGAAGATCCGGGGTGGAATAGGTCAGCCACCCGCTGCATTAAACCCTGCTCGGCCACAATCATCACTATTTCCGCTATCTATCGACACTTAGTTCCGGTGGGGAATTCTGGTTAGGCGAGGTCCCCAGCAACCTATGCTGTCGAAAGAGGCGACTAAATGGATTGGGTGGTCAGGCTTTGGTGACTTGGTTGATGCTGTCCTGTTTCTGACCTATAGGTGAGGTGAAATGGGGTTTAACGTCGGGTCCAAGATTATTGCACTTATATAGCGACGTGCATGTACGTGTGTGTGTGTGTGTGTGTGGCTGCTTGTACTAGTCCGGACTGATGCCGATTTATAGTGCTAGCTCACTGAGATACCATGCCGCAGTTTAACATGAATACCCCACTCAGACACAGTATACTGACTCCGAGCCGACCAGTCCTCGTTTTAGCCCCTTAATGCCGAGCGCCAGACAGGGTAACAAGAAGTACCATCTTTTAACGTCTTTTGGTATGACGCGGCCGGAAATCGAACCACTAGACCACGGAGGCGGTCCTTGGTTGATGGCGTGGATCGATGCTCATAATGTCAATCACTGGATTGTCTGGTCCAGACTCGATTAATTACAGGCCGCCGTCATGTGCATGGAATACGACGTTAAAAACAAACAAAACAAACAAACACAGGGAGACAAACACATATGCACGATGATCGCCAGTGTTAAAGTATGGGAGCTGCGATCGTCGTAGCGCTATTATCGCTTTGTGAAAGTGGCCCAGCGACTCAATGCAATCCTAGCGGAGCGCTCCGTCTATGTTAAAGTGTAGGTGTTAGGCAGCTGTAGCATTAAGATCACTTCGTGAAAGTGCCTCCGTTCAGCACGTCCTTCCTAACTAGCTATAATGATGTCTTGTAGTAGATCACTGACACTCACCTAGATAAAGAACACGGTAGTTACACTGGAAAATGAGATAAAAAGGCCAAATAAATAACCATTGCATGTCATCGGCCTGTTTAACATGGCATACAAATGCCACGTGATGTGATTTATTCATCTTCATTAAAACGTGAACTTTGTTCTTAGCTTTTTAGTAGCTTGTTTACCAATAAATAGCCGGTCCTTATCCCCCGGGCATCTGTGAAGAGGCACCAGTCGATGTAAAGTGCTGATTAGTGCATCCCCATTCTCCTACATTCTCTTTCTAACGGTTAATTGGTGCCTAACGGTTCATAGACTCGAGGAGTCTGTCTCCCAGACCCTTGAGAATAAATTAGAAAACAAATTTAATTCATGTTCACATTGCCTCAACTCCAGCAATTAAGCATTTGGATTTTTCGGTTTAGTTTGTAGATATGTTTTTTTTTAAATAAGATAATTTCTTTCCGGGACTTAATGTTTGTCTAAGTGTCGAGTGGCGCGCGTAGCCCTGTCGCTGTGCAGAGTTACGTCCCTTAGGCGTGTCAGAAGCCTGGGTTCAATTCCAACATTCGATTCGTAATGTTTCTACCTTGTCAGCACAATAACCGTCCTTGAAGGTTTAACCACGTCTAAGACCTGCATCACTTCGGGCTTTCTTCCTACGTCAAGATGACGCTTGATGAATACTGTTTAAAGGGGCGAAAGGCCCAACTCACTCACTCACTCATAACTGCACACCTGTTGGTGAGGCCCGTGACGATCCGGGTAGAATTGGTCCACAACAACGCTTGATTGCCGCAATTGGCGACTATGCTTGTCGTAAGAGGCGACTAACGGGATCGGATGGTCAGGCTCGGTGACTTGGTTGATGCATGTCATCGTATCCCATTTGCATAGATCGATGCTCATGATGTCAATCTCTGGATTGGTTGGTCCAGACTCGATTTTTTACAGACCGCCGTCATATAACTGGAATATTGCTGAATGCGGCGTTAAGCACCAAACAAAACAAACAAACAAACAAAACCTGTTGATGACTTGTTGTGAAAGAAGACGTTGAAACCCAAAACCCAAACAAATAAAAATATCAATTTCACGTCTAATGTACTTCGGTACTTTGCACGCAACACTGACACTCATTTTTCACACACACCTGTTTGTATAGCTAATAATGTACGCTGTATTGCCATCAGCTTACTCGGTTAGTGTAACAGCCGGTAGTTTATGACATTCCGGGTCTGCGCCGACTACCTATAAACAAGACATGGCTGTGTTGTGCGAGGCCATGTCCATGGTTTAGTACAGTCTACAGCTAGTGGTGGTCTAGGGATCGGAACAGGTGCGTGATAGGGAAGCCGTGCAAGACAGCATACCTGGTTTTACCGTTAGTCTTTGGCTAGACGAAATACCGTTATCGGTCACCATTCAAATCAGGTCGCAAGTCATTTGTAAGTAAAATGATTATTTATGCTTTTTACTTATTTTGATGTAATATTTCAGTGAAGCGTTTGTGATGTGTGTCAGTAATGTGTTTGTGAAGTGTATTTTTTGTATATTTAATGCGTTTAATATTTTCACGGTGTTATTGGATTTATGTTCCCGTTATATCTGTATATTATGTATTCGTTGATATTTTTGTTGATGAATGAAGTTGTTTTATTCTGTTCCGAATCGAGAACATGGCTTTCGTCTGATTGCAAGCTTATGCGACAATTACTTGACGAAGAACATTATTCCTCGAATTAACATGAGACCGAGCACTGATATTTCATACTCAGTGTTTGTTTGTATGCTTCCCCGCACAATAATCGAGGATGGTCAATCGAGTGGTGGATATCATGAGCATCCCTTCATGCAATTGGGATACGATGATAAGTGTCAACCAAGTCAGCGAGCCTGACCACCCGATCCCGTTGGTCTTAAGACCTATCATACTCAGTGTGGATCTTCACGGGTCGAAAAGACATTGGGAGGCGCTTCGCCAGAATATAACAGTTTCAGTGTGCGCAGAGTTTATCACCGCGTTGACCAGTATTCCAGTTATAACGCGGCGTGTCAGCTTAATGTGGGAGGAAAACCCGAAGTGATGCAGGTCTCAGACGTTTACCACTTTGGTCAAACTCACGAGCACGGGCATAGCTCTGACACACCGAGGAACATAACCATGGCGAACAGGGATTCGAACCCAAAACCATAGCATTCTAGTGACGTAATTATGCACATCGAATTGTGGTACCTTGAGCCGGGATTACACCTGTTCGTTATTTTCGCCCCCGGTACCTATATACGTAGACTATCATATCTGAAATAAACATATCGTACAGAGAAAAACATCTGTTTAGTTATCTTAATGAAAATATAATAAAAAGGAGCCCAGTGACCCGCTTCATTTTCTGATACTATAGTAATCTAGACTTGCCAAACATTATAGACTTGCATGGGCTGCGTTTGATATATATTTGTATCAGGGTCTGTATGACAGACTACTATATACGTGATACGCATCCATATTAATGTTTACACTTGTCTAGTTATTTCCACACGTGTCCACTCGTAGCCCAAGTGTCAGATATGCGAAAAGGGAATTCTACGGGGTTCATAATATATTGCGATGTCACAAAAGTGGCTTTTCCATCCGCATTTTCATCCGTATCTGCCAAAATCGGTCTGAAGTTGAAAAACGTGTTCAAAATGTACAGATAGGTGCAGATGTTCCATTTTATTTTCTACATTCGCGATTTTTTTTCTGCGGAAACGAGTACGGATGCGGATTGAGATAAAATATGGATGTGTACAAATGGCTCATCAGTACGAAAATCTCATGGTGCCACTTTTGTAATCGAAATTTCGAGTTTATTGTCGTTACTTCGATTATATTTTCGTAATTTCGATTTCTCTCTCGCTATTCAAGCATATTTTGAAAATCATCTTTTTCAATTTCAATTACCTTCTCGTTGGTTATTTCAAGTCTATTTTAAAAGCTCCATAATTATGAATAAACTTGAAATAACGAGAAAGAATCGAAGTAACGAGAAAAAATTCGAAATTTCGAAAAATTAAACAAATAATTGAAATAACCAGAAATTTCGATTGAAATAAAATTATGTTTCTAAAGAGGCAAATTTCGAACATTAGACATCTGGGCCATCCATGTGAAACTGATCACATGAACTGATCTGAAACATAATTAGTGTTTTCAGGTGACATATATAGGTCATAAAAACACCAGAAACACTACGACGGGAGCTAATGTTGCTGTAAAATGCTAATTCGACAGCTGACCCAGTAATACGGTGTATGTTCCGTCTCTAAGTGAATTGTTTTCCTGATGGGGCCGCATTCGTGACGGCTCACATGTTAGGTCTTCTGTTCATCGTGGAAATCCTTAGCTCACCACACACAAACAGCCGGATCTAGGCCGCTATATATCCTCATGAATATTGTTTTAATTTGTCGCTATATATCCTAATGAATATTGTTTTAAATCTCTCCTGATGCGAAAACTGGATCGTTGCTGTCAACATGTTTCATACCACGACAAACGAATGATCGGCCAGATTATGTTTCATGTGTTAGTGTTAGTTGAGAACAATATCAGTTACCTGATTGTCGATTAATTACAGGCCGCATTCACAAAGTTGCGGACCCGTGAAGATCCGGGGTAGAATAGGTCTTCAGCAACCCATGCTTGCCGTAAAAGGCGACTATGCCTGTCGTAAGAGGTGACTGATGGGTTCAGGTGGTCAGGCTCGGTGACTTGGTTGATGCATGTCATCGTATCCCAATTGCGTGAATCGATGCTCATGATATCAATCACTGGATTGTCTGGTCCAGACTCGATTATTTGCAGACCGCCGTCTGTATGAATATTGCTGAGTGCGGCGTTAAACAACCAACCAACCAACCAACCCATTGTCTTTTCCACTTGTTGATTACAGCTCACCTGCATTGTGTTTGATCTATTGCAGGTACTGGTACATTGTCAAAGGTGCTTATCTTTACTGCTATCTCACCCCCGAAGACCAAGTAACGGTCGATATTACCTATCTCCATGGTTACCAAGTGACGTCACTCATTGACCAGTTCCGAGGGAAGAGATTCGTCACACATTTATCACACGAGGTAAGGGACGGTGTAGAAAACATAAATTCATGTTGTAAGTAGTATATAAACAATAATTTGTGCTTGGGGAAGCCTGCTATTATTACAGATATTTACTTTCACAAATGACTTTGTTTAACTTTTTTAATTTAAGTGGAATCTGTCTAAACGGGGTTTCTTTTTGACCGAAATCTAAATCCGGTTTAGAGCGAGGTCAAGGTAAGTGAGGAAATATAGTTAAAAGTTTGAAAGAAAAACTTATTTTTCAAAGTATATTCAGAACTGTAAATATGGTTTGGTATTGATAGAAATCCTGATTAGTCAGAGTCCACTTTCAAGAGATTCCGATGTATATTATATATGTGTAATGTCTGTGGTGTTATTTTATGTGCATATGACCTGTGTATTTTGATGTTGCAGAATTACATTCCTATTGTCCTGTCTTTTGAATCACGTGACGAGATGGAGCAATGGTCAGATGCGCTGCAGGAAGCTGCGCAACTACCGGAAGAGGAAAGTAGCGAAGACACAGAACAAGAAAACCTAGGTTTGTTTCTAGATCATCGTCTCCTCTGATTTCAGTACGATGCACGTGAATTCATTTACATATATATGGCCATCTTTGATGACGATACTCAGAGGCGATGGGTTAGCCTAGTGGTTAAAGCGTTCGCTCGTCACACTGGAGGTCCAGGTTCGATTCTTCTCATGGGTACAATGTGTACAGAAGTATAAGATTCTGTCCATTATTAGTATTATAGTATTATAGTATTAATAGTAGAATCAGAATACCATTTCTGCCTCCAAATCCATTCTATGCAGATTTAAGACATTTAAGACAGCATTTTACCAAAGTATTATTGTGTCCATCCAAACCAGCAATTCAAGCTCGAATCCGCCTTTACTTAACAGTCTTGGGAAATATATTTTCTTAGCACTTAAGAAACGCAATAGATATTTTATCATTAATTACCCTAAGTAGTAATACTGTCCACTATTGTACATTAAAGGCAAACATTTTGGCGCTCTGTCAAATATATATGTGTGTGAGTAAATACTTGTGTAATGGGCCGGTGGTCTGATTACGGAATATACAACATCAACATCAACAAAAAGCGTGGAAAAACAATCGTCACTCATACATTCTAGTTTACGTATGTATTCAAATACGACGCTTCACGCCACGAAGCGTCGTTTTTACGTTTTATGTAAATGTGTGTGTACCTGTGTTTCAGTGAGCCAGGATGAGTGTAGCTATACACGCACCAGCGTCAAACAAAAGCTGTTGGCTGAGGTGCTGCGTCAGAAGGAAGAGCTTGAGAAGAAACAAGCAGCGAGACGCATGGTAGGAGATTCCACTTAGCAGTTCAAAAAGCTTTCAAACATTCCACAGCACACTGAATTCAATATGTAACCTGGTCTTCCACAAAGCGTTCTCAGCGCTAAGATGATCGTAACTCCCATACTTTATGATATGCATTTAATCGTAGCACTAAGATCGCTTTTTTTGGAACGGAGCCCTGTCGAGAATAGATTATGCTGTTCACATGGTCTTGTTTTCGAATATTTTAAATCTGTGTGGTAGATTATTCTCTTCTCATTTGCATATATTGTCATCCAGAGTAAATGACAACCTGTTGCTATGGTAATAATAACTCACTATGTTATAGAAAGTAATAATGCGCATCAACAGCCACGGACAAGATCACAGTGTTTTCGCGTTGTAGCATCACTGTGTGATAGTGATTCATGAACACATTCGACCATGAAGATCCAGGGTAGAATAGGTCTTCAGCATCCCAAGCTTGTCGTAAAAGGCGACTAACGGGATCGGGTGGTCAGGTTCGCTGACTTGGTTGATGCATGTCATCGTATCCCAATTGCGTGGATCGATGCTCATGATGTCAATCACTGGATTGTCTTGTCAAGACCCGATTGTTTACTTGCGACCGTCATATAGTTGAATATTGCCGAGTGCGGCGTTAATCAACAAACAAACAAACAGAAACAAACACATACACATGTCGTCTAAGGCGCCTCGATTTGCTGTGCAGAGTTGCGTCCCTTGGACACGCCAGAAACCTATGATAGTGGGTTCGAATCCCGGTTCGCCCCGATTATGTTTCTAGGTTTGTCAGCACCATACACGTGCTCGTGGGTTTCACCGAAGTGGTAAACGTCCGAGACCTGCATCACTTCGGGCTTTCCTTCCACATCAAGCTGACACGCCGTGATATAACTGGAATACTGTTAAAAGCGGCGTTAAACCCAACTCACTCACTCACTCACACCTATAAGCAGGGTATTGTCTACTGCCTTATATCACTCCCGTTTTTGTCTCCAGGCTACCTAGGGCGGTGGGGTAGCCTAGTGGTTAAAGCGTTCGCTCGTCACGCCAAAGACCCAGGTTCGATTCCCGACATGGGTACCATTTCTGGTGTCCCCTGCCTTGATATTGCTGGAATATTACTAAAAGCGGCGTAAAACCATACTCACTCACTCACTCATTCACTCCAGGCAACCCAGAGCGAAGGTCCTTGTCGCCGTAGTGGCGTAGTCAACCAGACGTTGTCGTCACAGACGCCGGGGAAGTTGACAGGGGAGGAACACATCAGCACTGTGACCAGACTGAAACAACGTCGACTCTCCACGCAGATCAAGGTAAGAACAGGCTCCGAGATACAACCCTTGCCACAGAGACGACACCGCTTTTTCGTCCATTAATGGCGTAACAATATCGCTGTGCAGAGTTGCGTCCCATCTTCGTGCCAAGATCTCACGCTAGTGGGTAGAACCATGGCGTTTTTGTTGGTTTTACCATGTGGAAAACGTCTGAGACCAGCATATCTCCTTCCACGTCGAACTGACACGCCCTGATGCCACTGAAAAATAATTCAAAGCAGCGTTTAAACAAACTTATTTACCCGCTCTCGTTCATTACCATGCTCAGTTGGCTCTGTGGTTGCCTGGCGGCTTGGGTCTTTGCCAACAACTGCTCTACTTAGTCAAACCATCTTAGGGCACGGGTGGCCCAGTCGTCTGAGGCGGGGCGATTCGCTGTGCAGAGTTGCGTCCCTTGGGCGCGCCAGAAACCGTTATATAACTGGAATACTGTTAAAAGCGCCTTTAAACCCAACTCACTCACTCACTCAAAACTTCTTAATTAATGGGGTTCAGAGGTGTAGATGGAATACAGGGCATTTGTCTTTTCGTATCACACGGCCGGAGATTAAAGCCAGGACCTTCCTCTCCCCGGGCAGAAACTCTACCACTAGATCTCGGAGGCGGTCGTCTTTGTGAGCAGGGCCCCGTTGCACAAAACATTCTTAGCTCCCCTACTTAAACATAGACTTACGATAATCGTGAGCTAGCACTATAACCTCGGTATTTGTCCAGACTAGCACAAGCGCGCGCACGTACGGACGCACTCATGTACGCACGCACGCGCTCACGTACGCACGCACGCACGTTCGTACGCACACACACACACGTCGCTATGTAAGTGCAATAATCTTGAAGGCATCATTAGTATAGCCCCATTTCACCTCATCTCACTTTAGGGGCATGGGTGGCCCAGTCGTCTAAGGCGCCGCGATTCGCTGTGCAGAGTTGCGTCCTTTTGACACGCGAGAAACCTATGATTGAATCCCGGTTCGCCCCGATTATGTTTCTGGGTTTGTCAGCACCATACTCGTGCTCGTGGGTTTCACCGAAGTGGTAAACGTCTGAGACCTGCATCACTTCGGGCTTTCCTCCCACATTGAGCTGACACGCCGTGATATAACTGGAATAATGTTAAAAGCGGCGTTACACCCAACTCACTCACTCACTCACTCAACTCACTTTACTGAGGTGTAAAACAACATTCATTCACACACTCTATGGTTCAAGAGAAAACATAAACGCCACGCGGTTCCTGAGAAATAACGTGGTACTAAGGAATCTGATAAGTTTAATTAAACTCGTGTAATAACGTTTTGGAATATCCTTGACTATACATCCTGGATATTGTCAACATGCCAATCAGGTTTGACATGATATATTATTTCGTATTGTTATGACATTCCCTAAAGTCCAACGTCAGTGTTCCTGACAAAGGTTGTAAGAAAACAATGCGATTAGTGCCACGAGATGATACAGTTATACCGGTCGACGTCTGTCCCTGCCTTGGAGGCGGTGGGATTCGAGTCCGCGTAGCAGGTGCTATACGTGAAGCGCATTTCTGGTGTCCCCCGCTGTGAATTGCTGTAATATTGGTTAAAGCGACATACAACCCAAAAGGTTTATGAATAATGTAATTGTGTTGAATGTTATTATTGGTCACTCACTCACTCTCACTCACACACCCACCCACCCACGCACCAACTCACTCACTCACTCACTCACTCACTCACTCACTATTTCTGTCTTCAGATGGAGGCCATACAGAGGCAGCTTGGAGATGGGGGCAAAAACGGACAGAAGAAATCTTTGTTTAAAATCGGGAAGAAGAAATCCCAGGATGACAAGAATCCTCAGTTGGTGGAACAGCTGAAGGAGCTGTCGACGACGTTGAAGGAGATTGACATCAACCTCAACCACGAGGGCGTTCACACCAACAACAACATCAAGTCGGCCAAACTCGGCTTCCACAAAGTCCCGACTGAAAGTGATCTTTTGAAGAAGGGAGATTCCTTTGAATCCGACGAACAGGCCGTCCAACGAAGCAACAGCCTCAAGGCGAGTGTGCAGAGATTAGCGCACAGGACCTTTGCTAAAGCTGGATGGAGGAAGAACGCCCGTAAAAGCCAGAGTCTACACATTGACGACTACAACCCGGATGACCCCGAGCTTAGTCCTGCGAACCAGAGCCAAGAAATGATAGACTTGACAACTCATACTGCAGACATTATTTCGTCCATTAGTTTTTCGTCTTCTGCCGAGTTGACATCCATGGCGTCGTCAAGTGACTTCTCCCACCTAGGATCCCAGGATCCCGAGAGTCCTCTGTCGGGGCGATCCACCCCCGCGTCCTCCTATTCCCCTCGCTCGCCTCGCTCCCCCCGCTCTCCCTCCTCCCCGAGGGTGACAAGCTTCCCGGCTTCACCCCCTATGGCCCGCCTCTCCCCTCGGGACAGAGGGTTGTCTGCTGCGCGAGCCGAGATGATGACACGGTCCTACAGTGCAGGGCCGACTTTGTCGACGTCGTCGTTGTCGTTTGAAGGCGAACCCAGCTCCCCACGACGAGAGGTCAACCCTAGCATCATGGCGGAGATTGATGTAAGTTGACACGATCTGTGGGAACGATTCCTTGGGGGTCCTGTACTCTATATTTTTTGTAAGAAAAGGTGTAACTGGGATCGGATGTCCACCATGGCTGTTGGGTATGGGTAGAGGGGGGGGGGGGGGGGGGGGGGGATGATAGCGGATCCATGGTTTTATATTGTTTGTTTGTTGTTTAACGCCACACTCAGCAACATCCCAGCTATATGACGGCTGTCTCTAATCAATCGAATCTGGACCAGACTATCCAGTGATTGACTTCATGAATATCGATCTACCCAATTGGGATACGTTTACATGTATCAACCAAGTCAGCGAGCCTGGCCACCCGATCCTATTAGACGCCTCTTACGACAATCATGTTCCCTTTTACGGCAAGCATGGGTTGCTCGATTCAAAGATTCTTCGTGATCAATTTAATTTTTGTGCTCGCTGGGTTCATCGACGTGGTAAACGTCTAAGACCTACATCACTTCGGTCTTTCCTCCCACATTATGACGACACTGGAATACTGTTACTATTATACTGTTAAACCAAACTCACTACAAATGTATCTGACCCCTAAGATCTGGGTAGAGCATAGTCTTCAGCAACTCATGCTTGCCGTAAGAGGCGATTAACGGGATCGGGTGGTCAGGCTCGCTGACATGGATGATGCATGTCATCAATCCCAGTTGCGTCGATCGATGCTCATGATGTCAATCACAGGATTGGTTGATCCAGACTCGATTATTTACAGACCGCCGTCATAGAGGTGTAATATTGCTGAGCGCGGTGTAAACAACAAACCAAAACAAATGTATCGGCACGGACGGATTAGAAGACTGTAAAATATTTTTTCAAGACACGCCATAGTCTACCAGGTCCTATGTATGCTGACCGCCTCCGTGGTCTAGTGGTAGAGCGTCCGCCCGGAGAGCGGAAGGTTTGGGGTTCGATCCCCGGCCGCGTCATACCAAAAGACGTTAAAAGATGGTACTTGTTGTTACCCTGTCTGGCGCTCGGCATTAAGGGTCTAAAACAAGGACTGGTCGGCTCGGAGTCAGTATACTGTGTCTGAGTGGGGTATTCATGTTAAACTGCGGCATGGTATCTCAGTGGGCTAGCACTATAAATCGGCATCAGTCCGGACAAGTACAAGCAGCCACACACACACGTGCATGCACGTTGCTATATAAGTGCAATAATCTTGGACGCGACGTTTTTCACCTCACCTCACCTATGTATGCTTGTTTATTACTTGCCCGTGAAGAGATCACCCGTTTAATAAACATACAGCTTTATTACACATTGTGTAATACCAAAACGCGTGCATATGTACTCTCGGAACACGTTTCACGAACAAATATTTAAAGCTCTCAACATCCCTTGGCGTATTCAACGACATTGTGTGTGGAGATGATAGATCACTGGGAGGAGCTTATGCACACTCGATGACCCCAGCAACCTTGTTGCTAGGCTGACGTCACATGGCATTGTTTCGCCGATGGATCTTGCAACAAAATTCCACAAATTACGTCATCGGGTATTGTGACGTCATTGTAAACTTTGAGGTGCAAGGCCCCGTTCCACAAGGCGATCGTACTCTAGCGCAACGACAGTCGTTAGTCTAAGTTAAATTATGTGAGTTGTGATAGCCTTAGCACTACGATAATTTTGTAGGACGAACGCCTGACTTCTAAAGGTGGACTATTGTGTGATATTAAATTCATACGATTCAACTTTTGACGTGTTTGAAGTATTATTCTGTTAAACTCAATTGGATTATGCCATTAGGATCGTGTAGGTGTCAGCCTATTTACACTCAACAGTATAATTCTAAAAACATTATAAATGACAAGTAATAAATAAAATACTAAACTCGCTCTCGTGTAAAACCAATTTTATGAAACTCGTGAATAGTTGTGGTATCTGACTCGCTTTCGCTCGTCAGATACCACAACTATTCACTCGTTTCATAAAATTGGTATTACACGGGAGCTCGTTTAGTATTCTATATTTATCATGCCGAGTTATATGCTCTGTGACATAGACGTGTTTCCTCTACTTTCAGGCATTCGAAGAACTGACTAGACAAGTGTTGGGACAGAAGTCAGCATTGACGTCACACTGACGTTCTGTTCTGACGTCATTGAATTGTCAGTGTGTGGGTAGTGGATATAATGTGCAAATCTAAGAAAGCTGCGTGGAACTACATCGGGAAGTGTGACGTCATTGTGACGTAAGTGTATTATGACATCAGAGATGCGTGTTCCTATAGGTCATCACAATATGGCCGAAGAAGATAGAGGAGCGAGGACTTCGAAGTAGCATGAGCGTATTGAGAATGACTGTAGGGTGAACGAATCCATGAGATCGGAAGTGACCCGCTGGTGCGTGAACTCTGTCACAGGTCATGGCTGACCTTTCCGAGAATTAAAATTGCGGATTTGCATGTGGAAGCAGTGATGTCGGGATCTGGATCATGTGACGTATCGCGTCACTGCCAATTTTGCAGTATTCGTCGGTGCAATAAATTATGTTTATTTTCGTATGAAATCGTTCTTGTGATGTCATATCTGTTTGCTTTTCTGTTGTTTAACGCAGCACTTAGCATAAGTCGAGCTGCTTGACGGCGGTCTGTAAATAACCGAGTTTGGATCAGACAACCCAGTGATTTATATCATGAACATCGGTCTACGGAATTATGATATGATGACATGCATCAACCAAGTCAGCGAGCCTGACCACCCGATCCCGTTAGTCGCCTCTTACGACAAGCAATGGTTGCTGAAGACCAATTCTAACCCAATCTTCACGGGTCGATGTCATTTGTGAGTCCAACCATTTATTCTGGAAGCGATGTTCGTGAAGGTCTGAAGCAGTCCTATCTCTGTTACTGGTTATGAGATGTGGCAGGTGGTTGTATTTTTATTAAACACGGGCCATATTTCTGGTTAATCATGATCCGCATATACATTAAGCTGACACGCCGTGATATAACTGGAAAACTGTTAAAAGCGGCATTAAACCCAACTCACTCACTCACTCCTTGCTCATTAACGCACAGACTTCCCCCTGGTCTTGTGGTAGAGCGCCCGCCAGGGGAGTACGTTAAAAGATGGTACTTGTTGTTACCCTGTCTGGCGCTCGGCATTAAGGGGCTAAAACAAGGACTGGTCGGCTCAGAGTAAGTTTACGTGTGTGTGTGGCTGCTTGTACTAGTCCGGACTGATGCCGATTTATAGTGCTAGCTCACTGAGATACCATGCCGCTGTTCAACATGAATACCCTATTAAGACACAGTATACTGACTCCAAGCCGACCAGTCCTTGTTTTAGCCCCTTAATGCCGAGAGCCAGACAGGGTAACAACAAGTACCATCTTTTAACGTCTTTTGGTATGACGCGGTCGGGGATCGAACCCCGGACCTTCCGCTCTCCGGGCGGACGCTCTACTACTAGACCACGGAAGCGGTCCTTGCCGTAAGAGGCAGCCATTACGGCATCGTATCCCAATTGCGTAGATCTATAATCTCAATCACTGGATTGTCTGGTCCAGATTTGATTATTTACAAAGCGCCGTCAAAAAGCTGGAATACTGCTGAGTGCGGCGTTAAACAACAAACAATCCAACAAACCAATCAACCTGTTGTCACCCTGTCTGACGCTCGGCATGCAT
The DNA here is from genome assembly GCF_022045235.1 of Haliotis cracherodii. Lineage (NCBI taxonomy): Eukaryota > Metazoa > Mollusca > Gastropoda > Lepetellida > Haliotidae > Haliotis > Haliotis cracherodii. The sequence continues at coordinate 14,058,840 of NW_027266278.1, forward strand.
GGGATAAACCAAGGACTTGCCTGTGTGAGTGGGTTGTCTGTAAAACTGCGGCAAGGTATCTCAATGGAAGTTACACATATAACCCGGTATGGTGTGAGTGAGTGAGTATGGTTTTACGCCGCTTTTAGCAATATATTTCAGCAATATCACGGCGGGGGACACCAGAAATGGGCCCATGTCGGGAATCGAACCCGGGTCTTCGGCGTGACGAGCGAACGCTTTAACCACAAGGTTATCCGACCTACGATGGTGTAAGCGTATTACACAACGATACACAACCATAAGGTGAGGTAGGTTAATTGCTAGCGCCTTCACCCACCCCCATGGGTACAATTGATTAACCTACTGGCTGTTTGTGTAACTCGATATGGAGTTTTTGAAATTGTGGTAACACCTCGCAGGAGGGCTTACAATCATTGTAAACCCTTGTTAGAACAAAAACTACAAACAGCCTACGAGACGCAAGTGCAGATTTCGTGCACCGTTGCGAAACCCACGTGCTGAGGTCACCGGTTTCATTGAACCGAGTTCACGACTGCAGGCGATATTTCATCTCTGACACAGGTTATACTTTTGAGTGAGTGAGTGAGTGAGTATGGTTTTACGCCGCTTTTAGCAATATTCCAACAAATCACGGCGGGGGACACCAGAAATGGGCATCACACATTGTACCCATGTCGGAAATCGAACCCGGGTCTTCGTCGTGACGAGCGAACGCTTTAACCACTAGGCTACCCGACCGCCCCCTATACATTTGCGAGTTTTTATTACAGTTATGTAATTAAAAACGTTGTCTATGCGATGAGTCGGTTTATAAGTTGGACAAACCATGTCTCTTACGGCCCCCTCGGGACGTTCCCTCATGTGAGGGTTTACAATCTCTAGTAATCCCTCGGAGACATGAGCATCTTCAACGACACTGGCGACCCGTGAAGATTCCGGGGTAGAATAGGTCTTCAGCAACCGATTATGCTTGTCGTAAAAGGCGACTAACGGGATCGGGTGGTCAGGCTCGCTCACTTGGTTGAAACATGTTACCGGTCCCAATTGCGTGGATCGATGCTCATGATGTTAATCACTGGATTGTTTGGTCCAGACTAGATTATTTACAGACCGCCGTCTGGAATATTGCTGAGTGCGACGTTAAACAACAAACCAACCAACGAACCCTCGGAGACATGGTTTGTCCTACATGTATGACATACCAGATGTTCTGACACGATTACAACCTGTTACATGAAGACAAATTTACAAACTTATGTTTGGCAGTCAGCTAAGGATTATCTTATCGAGGAAATACACTGATATTAAAAAAACAACAACCAAACATCCAGAAAGTAATGTATCATTAAAAAAAAGAACCAATTCCCATTGTCCAAAATTATCATTTCCAAATAATGTATGGCAATGCGTCATTTACATATTAAATTTAACATTGATGGTATGTCATAAAGGAACGGCTGCGCTCGTTGCAGCTGATGGCCCCATATCAATTACTGTTGGTGATTTTACGAGCGCTTCCATTATGTGACGGACTTGATTTCATCAATTTTCCATCTCCCCGAGGCAAATGAGTTTACTGACATAAAAGTCCAGTTTCCACCCTTGCCGAATTAGGCTGAAAATTCGGGGCTCGATCGTAGCGCCACCTGTGGTTACTACGAGTTATGTCCCTTCTATGGCTCTCCTATTGACCAATCAGATTCCACATCACATGTCACATGCATTTGCTTCAAACAAAATGGCGACGCCCAGTCAAAACGATCTGATCGATAAACAAGATCTATATTGAAAAAAACTACTACTTCGTTAAGTGCATCAAATGACGTGATCACCTTCATAAAAAATCATCAAGATATTTGGAAAATATCTGATAGCGCCGAGTTGGCGGTACAAATGCTTTACAAATCATGCAGTTGACCAAAATCTGCACGACAGTTGAGGGACCGGATGCCGATTTTGATTGGACTATGCATAGATTCGTTAGTCCAGCCAAAATATAACTCCATAATACCAGCCTAGTTCGGCAAGGGTGGAAAATGGACTTAACTCCCCTGCCTCGGCAAGATGCAATTATCAGAAATTGTTTGAAATACGTTCGATATGTCCGACCACCTGGTCCCGTTAGTCACCTCTAACGACAAGCATAGTCGCCTTTTAGGACAAGTATAGTCGCCTTTTACGGCAAGCATGGGTTGCTGAAGAGCTATTCTACCCCGGATCTTCACGGGTTTGTTATTCATACTGACCATCACTGGTTTGTCTGGTCCACATTTGATTAATAACAGGAACAATGCTATCGCTAAACAACACTTACTCAGTATCTTTGTATCCGTGAAGATCCGGGTTAAAGTAGGTCTTCAGCAACCCATGCTTTTCGTAAGAGGCGACTTACGGGATCGTGTGGTCAGGCTCTCTGACTTAGTTGATGCATGTCATCGTATCCCAATTGTAGATTAATGCTGATGATGTCAAGCACTGGATTGACTGGTCGAGACTCGATTATTCACCGACCGCCCCCATATCGGTGGAATAATCCTGAGTGCGACGTCAAACAGCAAACAGACATTATCTTTGTTTTGAATATTAATTAATTAAAACATACACATTGAGTTCATGGTTGCATTTGTGTATTCACTAAGGTGCATCATCAGTAGCTGTGCAACAAAACGCCAGAAAACTGCGTGTACCCCCGTGACCCAACCAGGGTTCCAGTTCCCTGTGCTCCACACCGTTTGGCCAGCATTCAATCTGGCGACAGTTTGAACAGACCCTTGTACACCCTGTAGTCCCGAGGAAGTCCCGTACAATGCACCACCCGCAAAGAGATTAATGGCCAGGTAGCTCTCGGCCAGAGAGGTCAACTGGAAAACGTACAGTCCACCAACAGGAGTCGTGAAGATACCTGTTGTTTGGTTGAAGCCTTGTCCGAAGTTCACTGTGATGTCATCGTATATGATTGGTCCGTTGCGAGCTATAGTTCGATTCCAGAACGACGGCCTTGGTTGAGAAAAGCGAGCAAGAAACGCAACTTCTTTCTCCAGTTTTGCTGTAATGATGCAATGAGACAAGAATATGTTTAAAATAATATCTCAAACACGAATGCATTTGTATTCATGTAATTGTAACAAAACACCCAAGCATATTAAAGCATGCCTACTTTTGCCATTTAATAAACTAATGCTTACAGATATAGAATTCGAAAGACTTTGTGGGAATACGGGTCAGAATTGGCCCCGGTACCATTGCTTGTGGTAAGAGCTGATTAGAACGTTCAGACGTTGGACGGATGACGTGCTTGGATCGTTGCTCTTGATTTCACTCACTCAAGCCGAAGAGATTAAATGACAGCCCTAAAACAAGCCTAAATGTTCGGCCCCTTTAATAAATGGAAATAAAACTTTGGACTTACCAAATTTCTGCTGGGAAAGTTCTGCCGTTAAGTTCCTCAACACTTTGTCCTGTTGGTCAGATTGCATTGTCATGTTGTTAATAATGTCCTGTTGGCTTAGATGTTGTTTCAGGAGGTATTCAATAAGTATGTCTTTCTCTTTCAGCTTCAGGGCAAAATCCTTCATCTGAACGCTTGTCTGGACGTGCTCATCTTGCATCTTCTTGACGTCCTGCTGCAGCTGCAGAATCAACGAGTCATTTTGATTGGCACTTGGGCTATCCAGAAGATACCCAAGGCTTGATCCCAAAGAACAAAGGTATAATATGATGTAAGTCTGCATTGCCGTTGCAATTAATTGCTCTCAAAACGGAAGAAATCTTAACGAAACTGCTCACGTGGCACGAAGCAGACCTTACTGAGGCGCAATTACACTGTGGGAATGTACACATGCCGGATGTGTATCTTATCGGTGTCCAAACAAACAACAGAACTGCAAGACAATATGTGGCAAGTCACTTTATCCTCCATGCAAGACTTGATAAGAGGTATGCACGGATGCTTAATGTTTGATAGACGAAGAATTCGTGGGTCGCTCCTTATCATGAGGAAAGTTGCATATATCAAAACATGACATCAGCTTTCCCTTATATCTGAAGATTTAGAAATAATTAGAAATACCAATTAGAACATGTGTATATTATACTCTTCAAAAAAAGAAAAGCAAAGCCCGATTTGTGTGAGGTAGGAAAATACATTTATACGAGGAACCGTACAAGGTATTGAGCCAAAATGTTGTGGAGAGAACACGTGGTGATTGTGACTAGTCATCTCAGTTATCGGTACAAAGGAAAAGTCCAAGGTGAAGATCAGCTACCATCAATAACGTAAGTCCCCCGTTAGAATCGATAGCGGCCTGACATCTCCTGCCTATGTAAGAGACTAGTGTGCGAATCACATCCTGGGGAATGGCAGCCCACTCGGCCTGCAACGTAAACGCCAACTGCTGAACGTCTGGGATTGTGGTTGACGTCGGCGTAGCCGTCTATCCAATTCATCCCACATGCGCTCTATCAGGTTCACATCCGGGGATCTGGAGGGCCAGGGGAGAACATCAACGTTGTTGTTTAGACAGGTTTTTGTGATCCGTGTTGTATGCGGTCGAGCGTTGTCCTGCTGGAATACACAATACAATACAATTAATGCAATTGGGAGGACGTGTGGTAGGAGAATTTCGTTGATGAATCGTTGAGACGTAAGACTGCCCTGGATCATGTACCAAACCTAACATGCCATGATGAGAGATAGCCGCCCAGATCATAACGCTACCCCCACAAACCTGTTCGATTGACGCAGATACCAGGCAATTAAAAACCCTGCATTTCAATACCGTTCTTCGTGTTGCTGCACGTGCAGTACGTGCACCTCCATGGCCCTTTCGTTAATGCACTGGGTGCGTTTTTTCCGATTTGTACGTGTTTCCCGACTAATAGTTTGCATGTTGTGATCATTTTGATCATGGAAATTTGTCAATGACACTATAACACCTTAAACCCCTTCATTTTGCACCTCTTGGTCACCTAATTTTGCCTTTCTGGCAAAGACTATCCGTATTGCGTTTCTTTTTTCAAAGAGCATGCATACACATGAATATAAACATCCGTTACGTATATAAATACCGAATATATAATAGATATTGACAAGGCATGACCATCTATTTGGCGATTACGTGGCGATAACAAACCAGCTCTGTCGTCAATGTTTAACTCCCCGAGTTCCAATCAACGACGTGAAGCCCATTTGTGGTGTCCCACGCCGTGATATTACAGTAATATTGTGAAACGAGGCGTAAAACCATACACACTCACTCACTCCACTCAAGGAAGGAATTTTTTAATATTCGCAGAAAGAACATATACGGTTTTCTTTATATTCACAGAGAGGCGGTCGGGTAGTTTAGTGGTTAAAGCGTTCGCTCGTCACGCCGAAGTCCCGTGTTCGATTCCCGACATGGGTACAATGTGTGATGCCCATTTCTGGTGGTCTTCAGCAACCCCATTCGTGACCAACTCGTGTTATTCCGGGACAAGCCGAAAAGCGACTCGTGCCCCTCTCGTGGCGATTTTTGTGACCGGGTTCCGTCTTAGTGCAAACGGGCATACCTAAAATAATTGTCAACTCGTTGTGACCCATGCTTGCCGTAAAAAGCGACTATGCTTGTCGTAAGAGGCGACTAACGGGATCGGGTGGTCAGGCTCGGTGACTTGTTTGATGCATGTCATCGTATCCAAATTGCGTGGATCGATGCTCATGATGTCAATCACAGGATTGTCTGGTCCAGACTCGATTATTTACAGACCGCCGTTATACAGCGAGATATTGCTAAGTGCGGCGTTAAACAAAAAAAACAAAACAACAACAACAACGCAATAACGAACACGTGTCATATATTTTCAGTTAAATTACCTACTACCAAACAAATTGCCAGTTCAAAGAATGTAACTTGTTTTCCCAAATACTGTATCGACGCTTGAAAGTTAATATTTGTCGATATGTACAATTGGACTGCCGTATCATGGCGACAATAGAATTAACGGTACACCAGGTCAATAGTCAGGTGGAACTAGACTCGCGCCATTTGCCATCCCTAGTACATTTAAAGCAAGTCATTCAAGCCCAAAGTGTTTCCCTGCAAATTCAAATTTATGAGACATAAATCAAGTTAGCAGTTGATGATTAACCTAATGGCAGGGTATGAAACTCCCAAAAATTTCAGCCAGACCACAGGACTGGCTAGCTGAAATACTTGCCAGCCCTGACCAAAACCTGCCTGCCCACTATAATCCTATGTTTCTCAGGATAAGCTAACGGGGTTTCTTTTGGGTTACATTTTATCATTCATCTTTTCATGTGAATTAATGCTTATCATCAGGAAATATTAAGAATATTTTCACATATGAAATATAACCCGACGGTCAGGCAGGGGGATTTGAAAATCTGGCAGGCCGTGTTGAAATCAACCCGTCTCGGACGGTCGGGCAGGCAGGTATTTCGAACACTGCTAATGGCACCCAGTTACTTCCTCGGTAGGACAAAAGTCACTAACCATCACATCTAGATACTGAGTGTGAGTGAGTGAGTGAGTTTGGTTTAACGCCGCTTTGAACAGTATTCCAGTTATATCACGGCGTGTCAGCTTAATGTGGGAGGAAAGCCCGAAGTGATGCAGGCCTCAGACGTTTACCACTTCGGTGAAACCCACGAGCACGGGTATGGTGCTGACAAACCCTGAAATATAATTGGGGCGAACCGTGATTCAAACCCACAATCATAGGTTTCTGGCGTGCCCAAGGGACGCAACTCTGCACTCTGACGACTGGGCCACCAGTGCCCCCCTGTAACTGAATGAGAAGCGATACGTTTTCACTACTCACGAACGCCATGCATTCTATCTGAACACCATATGCACCATGATACGTTTGTGAATCTCTCCCTGGAGGCTATGGACCAATTGTATGGAAGTCAAAATATGAAATCCATATGTTTTTTGAAGAATACCAGTGAACCTGAACTTTTTACGCAGAGTATATTTGACATTTAAATGTCACCGTACAGTATTAACTTGATTATTTGAATCTGAAAAATGTTTCGATAGTCACGCGGAGGGAGGACTACCTGCAAATGTCACATTGAAACTTACGGAAAACTTCAAAAATATTGTTTTTACGAAAATCACACATGTTCGAATGCCTCGAAACTAGCTAGTGTTTCCTTCCAATACGTGCTCGTTGTGGATTAAATGAGTGAAAAATGTCGAGATATGAAACTCTAAGCTAAAACCTAACTTTGAACAAGTACAAGACCCAAACGTGCAAAAATTAACCTTTTAACATAGGTTTTGCTATCTTTATCTATATCAGCTTGGATTTAAGACTATTTCATGTTCAAATGTTTGAAAAAAGCTATTCGATAAATTGTAGCCTTATGTATACATTTAATGTTGTTAAAAGTCGAAATCGTGTTGAAACGAACAAGGTCTAACTTTCATATATATGAACGCATCTGATCTATAACCCTCTGTTTATTTCATAAAGTATGCTAAACCTTTGTTTGAAAAAGGGCTCGTATCCAACTAACCCGTTGTCCCGTGAAGATCCGGGTAGAATAGGTCTTCAGCAACCCATGCTTGCCGTAAAAGGCGACTATGCTTGTCGTAAGAAGCGACTAACGGGATCGGGTGGTCAGGCTCGCTGACTTGGTTGATGCATGCCATCGATCCCAATTGCGTGGATCGATGCTCATGATGACAAACACAGGATTGTCTGGTCCAGACTCGATTATTTACAGACCGCCGTCATATAGCTGAAATATTGCTGGCGTTAAACAACAAACCAACCAAATTCGTAACCCGTTAGTACCAGCCTAAAGAATGTATTGAGAGATTCAAACACGAATAAAATCTTTATTTGTACAATACCCAATATGACATTACAATATGCCCAGTTTAGTTAACCTAGAATACCGCCTCCGAACAGCGGACACAATTACAGAGCTGTAGCGGAGTAGAAGGCAGTCATCATCCCAGGGATGCTTCATGTCGGGGGAGGGGACGTAGCGGTAGTGGTGGAGCAGCGCCACGTCCCCGTCAACCACCCTGGGAATCCACTTCTCTTTGAACTTCTCCACCGAGTGGATCCAGAGGAACTCAATGGCTTCAGGAATAACGAGGACCTTCGACCGATAATACGCCGAGTGGACTTGTGCATGGGTTAAGTGGAGGAGGGGGAAGATGTTGAACGCCTGTGCTGCATACTTCTGGGGGAAAATCTGTTTTGTTTCCGGGAGGATTGCTGGAAAAAACACGTTTCTGAAAGCCAGAGCGCCGAAGAATTTACCCGTGAAGCTATCGTCAAACAGGAGAGACTCTGCGAGATGGATGAGGGATGTCGTCTTCCTGGGGATGACAAATTCATCGACATCAGCAAAGAGGACAAATCTGGACAGACCCGTTTGGCTGAAGAGACAGTCGTGTATAACCGCCAGCTGGCCCCAGTAGTGTATCGACTCGTGGTGTATGGGAAGGTACCAGTTTCTCACCTCCACGATGCCTTCTAGTTGGTACTGGTTCAAGATCTGACTTACTGTGCCATTCATGTCATAGTTGTAAAACACAAATTTCTCCACACCAAACACTCGGCTGATTTCTATGTTGGAGATCAAGCTGGAGACTTCGTTGTATGTGCTGTGGAACGCTGGGTAGCAGCGAGTCAGGTTGTATGTCGGGCGGCGTGGGGGGTAGCGGATGGGCAGGAGATTGAGGACTTCCTGGACTCCTGGTGCAACCAGGGACACCGTCTGGGGTCGAACCCCACGTGGTAGAGGGCAGGTGACGACACCTGATCTGTAACTGAACACATGGAATAGAAGTTTAATTGTTGCTACTACCACACTACTACTACTACTACTGCTGCTACTACTACTACTACTACTGCTGCTACTACTGCTACAACTACTTCTACTGCTACTACTACTACTACTACCACAACTACTACAACTACTACTGCTGCTGCTGCCACTGCTACTACTACTACTACTACTGCTGCTACTACTACTGCTACTACTACTGCTACTACTACTACTGCTACTACTACTGCTACTACTACTACTACTACTACTTCTTCTACTGCTACTACTACTAATATTGCTGCTGATGTTGCTACTACTACTTCTACTATTGCTGCTGCTACTACTACTTCTACTTCTGCTACTACTAGTACTGCCACACTACTACTATTGCAGCTGCTGCTACTACTACCACTACTGCTACTACTTCTACAACCACTGCTATTACTACTCCTATTACTACTTCTGCTGCTACTACTATTACTAGTACCACTAATGCTAAGTCTACTGCTACAACTACAACTATTACTACTACCACTATTGCTATTACTACTACTACCAATACTACTACTGCTACTACTGCCGCTGCTACTGTTTATCAGCCACTATTTGTAGTATGATTATTATGATACACATGTAACATACATTTTCGATTTTGCGAAAAAAATGTAAATATGACCGTTGAGACGTTATATAGATATCGTGGTACCTTTTTTTAAGTGAACGTTTTGGTTGATCTTTAATTTACATCCAGTACCTATCTTCCTTACATAAGGGTTCATTGTTGGTGCAATCATCTAAGGCGCGGTGATTTGATGGGCAGAGTTGCATCCCTTAGGCGTGCTACAAAACCGATTGTCGTGGGTTCGAATCCCGGTTCACCCTGATAATGTTTCTAGGTTTGTCAACACCATACCCGTGCTCTTGGGATTCATCAGTGGTAAATGTCTGAGGTCTGCATCGCTTCAGGCTTTGCTCCCAACATCAAGATGACACGCCCTGATACAACTGGAATACTGTTCAAAGCGGCGTTAAACCCAAATCACTCACTCACTCTCTTGTATTACATACGTGTAATTCCATTTTGGCTCAGGAATCAGCTTGAAGTCCCCATTGACATGGAACGCACTGGATGTTGGCGACGTGAACACGCAGTGAAACGTCAACTTCGGCAATTTGACAGGGGAGATAACCACTGCTTTTATCCCAGGTGGCGCAACGCGACGGTCAAATGTTGCAGAATACACAAACACTTCCGGCATGCCACCGACTCTTTGAAACCCACCATATTGATTCCTCATTGCCGGAGTCACGTAGGGCAAGAACGTATCGTTGTCACTGTGGTATATCTTTGGTATCTTGCTTCTACTTGAGCCGTCGTCTGAAGTGTTGTCATACACGCCATAGCGTGATGGAAACATAAAGGGATGTACGTCCACTTGCCGGTTGGAGTATCTTGTGGAGAACTGGGGTGGGACTATGTCCGTCTCAATAAGCACAATGATCATTGCCAGTGATATGAGGATGAGGACGTTCAGGAAGAAATAGCAGACTCGGATTGTACGGACCATGATGCATAATCCAGAGTCTCACTTCAAACCTAGTGATTTATCCATCCATTCGTCTGAAAAGGAAAGAGGGATACTGCATGCCGTCGAATTACAGACGGAAAGGTATCTCAAAAGGATTCACTTTAAGAGAAAAATATCTCAGAAGGATTCACTTTAAGAGAAAAATATCTCAAAAGGATTCACTTTAAGCCAGAAGAATATCTCAAAAGGATTCACTTTAAGCCAGGAAAATATCTCAAAAGGATTCACTTTAAGCCAGGAAAATAGCGCAAAGAGATTCACTTTAAGACAGAACAATATCGCAAAAGGATTCACTTTAAGACAGCAAATATCTCAAAAAGATTCACCTCAAGACAGAAACAATATGTAAAAGGATCTACTTTAAGATGGCACATATCTCCAAAGATTCACGTCAAGACAGAATAATATCTCAAAAGAATTCACTTTAAACCAGAAAAATAGCGCAAAAGGATTCACTTTAAGACAGAAAAATATCGCAAAAGGATTCACTTTAAGCCAGAAAAATAGCGCAAAAGGATTCACTTTAAGACAGAAAAATATCGCAAAAGGATTCACTTTAAGCCAGAAAAATAGCGCAAAAGGATTCACTTTAAGACAGAAAAATATCTTTAAAGTATTTGTTGAGAAGGAATAATATCTCAAAAGGATTTACTTTAAGACGAAAAATAGGATCACAAAAGGATTTAATATATTTACTAATTTATTCTGTTACGTGATGTTTAAAAGGTTTGACCTCAGTTCGCCTACACCTCAATTCACCTACATGTACGCCTCTAGATACTCTACATTATTGACCCTTATTTGAAAATGGGCACTTCAAGTTTTCAAAGTAAGCCATTATTCAAACTTTTGCTGAGAAGCTTAAACAGAAGAGCAATTAACGACCATGATACAGCAACATGGGTTACTATTTATAGATGGGTTAGTCCATTTGCCGGAAGGTAGTTTGACTTGTGTGCAGTAGAGTGTAACAGTGTAGGTAAAACGGGGTGTAGGCGAAACGAGTGAGTGAGTGAGTGAGTGAGTGAGTGAGTATTGTTTTACGCCGCTTTTAGCAATATTCCAGCAAAATCACGGCGGGGGACACCAGAAATGGGCTTCACACATTGTACCCATGTCGGGAATCGAAACCGGGTCTTCGGCGTGACGAGCGAACGCTTTAACCACCAGGCTACCCGACCGCCCGTAGGCGAAACGAGGACATGCCGTTTAAATGGGGGATTCGACCCGGGTCAACTGCCAGTGGGAAAAGGTAGAGGACCTTTTGGAAAAGAAAAGACGAAATCCTGGTTTAGAAATTGCCATTGAAGATATCAGATGTGTTCATATGAATGAGGAGTAGACTTTATACCAAAGAATAACTCGTTCACTGGATATTTTCTAGTAAAAATATTAACATATTGTTTGTTTTGAAGCGAGATATACCGTGGATAATTGTCCCCCTTTACGATACACACAGACAGACGTCCGACCAAGGCCGACAACTGCAGCTGAACTACGTCAGGCGTTCCTCAGAGTGTGGGCTCAAGTGCCTATGGCCTTGAGAACCGCCTCATCCATTCCATGTATCGACGTTGCACGGCAGTCATCAATGCACATGGCGGACACACGAGATACTGACTTGTGATGCCATTTTTTCAGAGACTAGTGATGTGTTTAACTTTAAGAACAGTTTCTTTGCGGTTCAGTATATAAATATATACAAATACAAATATATTACCTACATATACCTATATATATATATTACGCCACACGAATCAAAATCACTTTAACCATTAACCAAAATCACTTTAACAACATCATTGTATTTAGTTAGTCACTCTCACAAACCTTTTCAACATTATATTTTTCATTATTTGAACAGTTATTTTGTTGTAAGAAACAGAATTGTTTTTTGTCCGTGCTTCAATCCATACAATGTTTGTCTTTGAAACTAGGAGCCGATAGTTGATTTTCATAACCTATTTTTCAAACAATGCTGTTGATGTATAACCAGAAGCCAGATTATTGTTTCAACAATTTGGTGGAAAAAAAGACTTTCCCCAAATCCCAGGTCTCACCAAAAATTTCAAAAGGTAGTTCCATCAATACACACACTGTGGCAGAAATATGGTTACCAAATTCAACAAGCAGGCTAACTTAACGTAAATTCATTCTTCTGAAAATCAGAATTAATTATACATTGAGTTAATTGAAAAAAGTTGTATTTTGTATTTGTTATTTGAATATAATATCCAGTTTTTCCGAGTTCAGTCGAGTGGACACACCTAGCTACATCTTTCTAGTTTGTATGAACAATGGAATAAAATAATGAGAAAGACCATCTACACAGAAACATACTTAACCGATAGTCGGTTATACAGTGCCTACCTATTTTGTGTACTATAATTTTTGTGTGGATTATTGAAAATATTGTACATAATATCTCACCTCATTTAAGAAGCATTCCGAACGAAGTAACTGATGTGCTGCGAATACTCTGAAATATGTTTTGTTTACTGATGTCCTATTTTAACCCCCATCAGTACCGCATTTCCCCCAAAACACGTCAGGAAGCAGAGGTACCTTTTCCGTGAAATGTGATAAGGTGGTTTAGGGGTCTGTTGTAGGTAATAGCGTCCGCACGTCAAGACGTAACCCGGGTTCGATTTTCTCCAGGGGTACAATATGTGAAGCCCATTTGTGGTGTCCCATGCCTGTAATATTGCTTGGATAGTGTTTCTTTGTTGTTTGACGCCGCACTCAGCAATATTCCAGCTATATGACGGCGGTCTGTAAATAATCGAGTCTGGACCAGATAATCCAGTGATTGACATCATGAGCATCGATCTACGCAACTGAGATACGATGACTTGCATCAACCAAGTCAGCGAGCCTGACCACCCAATCCCGTTAGTCGCCTCTTACGACAAGCATAGTCCCTTTCTACGGCAAGCATGGGTTGCTGAAGACCTATCCTAACCCGGATCTTCACGGGTCTGCTGGGATATGGCAGCGTTAAACAAGTACTGATCTTTCCGTGAGAGACATTTTTTGATGACACCCAGGTGACAACCCTTTGCAGTCTGCGTGTACGATTCAAGTAGTTTGAAAAACGATCAATTCAATAAGACATTTGGCCTTTGAAGTGCTTATATCCCCTGACCGGTAAATCGGTTATATTTCAGCCAAGCAGCGACGAGGCCCAGATATTAAACTAATTGATATTTTATGTAACCATTTTTTAATATTTCTTGTGAGGCCGGTTTTCAAAATATACTTTAATGGTATTAAACCCCATTGAAAATCTTAACGGGGAGGTCGGGTAGCCGGGTGGTTAAAGCGTTCACTCGTCACGCCGAAGACCCGGGTTCGATTCCTGACATGGGTACAATGTGTGAAGCCCATTTCTGGTGTCCCCCGCCGTGATATTGCTGGAATGTTGCTAAAAGCGGCGTAAAACCATACTCACTCTCTCACTCAATAACTTAACATACAAGAAATGTAATTTCGTTTTCGGCTGGTCGTACATTAATATTACGTGATAAAAATACTTTCATTTTTCTCCAAGCATTTTTACGTTCCTTCCAATGCTATCAATGATTAATGCGTTCACTCGCCACTAGGATTCGCTTTTAAATAATAGGGGAATACCAGTGGGTTATGCGACCCCTCCACTGTTTATTATTGTTTATTATTCAGGACCGCGGTTAAACAGTCCCTCGGTTGTGTGAAACCCAGCTTTGTGGTATGGCTTGAATATTGCTAACAGCGGTTTCAAATCATATTCACCCATTCGCAATTTATCACGAACACGTCATTGACATATCAAGGAGCCATAAGAAGCAGGACTACGGTACAGAACCTGAATACAACGGGCATCCAATGGGGCTTTCAAGGCAGTGAGACGTGCGCGCTTTAGGCTCTGCACTGTTTGCTTGTTTATTTACAGGACAGAACAAATCTTGCCGTCGTTCGAGCCTCTCCAGTAGACGTGCGTGTTCCTATTTCACTGTCGTTGTTGAAGTTACTCTAAAACGTCACCCTCGTTGTGTTTGAAATAACTCTTTTCATAACTTGAATTAACTTACCAATTATACGCAACAAAGACAACAAACATAATCTCAGATGAAAAAGAATCAAGATTTGTTTTATTTTTCAACCACGAGAAGGCTTTGGATGTATAAGTGAGGCGTGTACGGTTTAACCGATTAGGGGCTTGGAACCAGTTGTTGAATGGACTGTCGGTGCGTCAGTTTGTTGTTGCCCGTCTGTGATAGGTCCGCCGTTAACCTGTGTTACGGGAACCATACCTGCAGAAAGGAACACGAATTTGGGAGATATAAATTCATACCTAGATTAACCGTCCAGGGCTTAGATCCAGTTGTTGAATTGACTGTCGGTGTAACAGTAGTTTGTAGCCCGCCTGAGATAAGTCCGGCGCTAATCGGTGTTACGGGAATCAAACATGCAGAAAGGAACACGAATTTGGGAGATATAAAGTAATGTATGCGGTATGTATGCCAGGGGTCGGAATGCCCAGTCGTCTAAGGGGCCGCGTTTCACTGTTGCGCGTTTGTCAGCACCATACCCGTGCTCGTGGGATTCACCGACGTGGTAAACGTCTGAGACCTGCTGGCTGCATCACTTCGGGCTTTCCTCCCACATTAAGCTGACACGGCGTGATATGACTGGAATAATGTTAAAAGCGGCGTTAACCCAACTCACTCACTCACACACGATCAGGATGGTAATGCTGGACGCCTCAAGCGGAGAGGGTGAGCGGTGGTGAGATGGTATCCCGCTGGTGACCAGGTTGTTAGTCAGACTATGGACCAATACGTCTACAGGTCTTTACAGTGTTGTCACTTACCCTAGTGTACAGTATATTCACCTTGTACACTCAAAAGAACCCACACATCCGTTAGTAGATGATCCGACGGTGGAGTGAGTGAGTGAGTGAGTATGGTTTTACGCCGCTTTTAGCAATATTCCAGCAATATCACGGCGGGGGACACCAGAAATGGGTGTGTCGGGAATCGAACCCGGGTCTTCGGCGTGACGAGCGAACGCTTTAACCACTAGCCTACCCGACCGCCCCCGATGGTGGAAACACGAATAATTACATAGAACCGCGAAACACAAGCGTCAAAACGCCTGCTGTCACCCTGGGCAAGGGACTTAGTTCAAATGTGCCTCTGTTCAACCAGCAGGGAATGGGTACCCGATATGTGAAGTGGATGTCAAAACCTTCAAGCCTGTAGGCAACATGAGCTGTATACTTCCCAGGGAGTTGAGAATGATAACTGGAATGCATACGGATCCACTGATCGGGGAACAAACATAAACTGATTTGAGCAGAGATGCCTGGATCAGTATATAATATAACAAGAACGTTGATCTGTGGTGATATATGGTGATCTGTGATTAAGGATATTAAGATAATAATCATAATAATTATGTGCATATTTATTATGTGTTAAAACCAAAAGCATGCTTATTACCCCGGTTAGAATTGGCTGTTTGAATTAGATATGAATAAGGATAACAACAACAACAACAACAACAACAACAACAACAACAATAATATTGTTACTGCTGGAAGGTACTGACATGAGTGTCAAGCAAACGAAGTGCCATATCAAATCGGCCCAGACTCAGTTTTTCAAGCAGAGGCTATATGAACGACACTACATCGAGTTTATGTGCAGTGTGTTGAGAAGTTCAGCAACCCTGCAGAGTTATTTGCTTGGATGAAGTCGGCTGGCCTGAAAAGAGAAACAGAAGGCTTTCTGTTTGCTGCTCAGGACCAGTCACTTCCCACTCGATACCGTCAATGTGTGAATTTACATCAAAATGTAAAATATGAAATGTAGATTATGTAATGAATTTAAGGAGACTCCAACACATTGTCAGTGGATGCCCAGCTTTGGCACAAACACAGTATCGTAAGCGACACGATGGAGTGGCTCGATCATATTATTACCGTCTTCACTATGCTTGTGGTTTTGACACAGAGGTCCATCCATGGTACGATCCGGAATATGTAGAGGGCGTCATGGAAAATGATAAATACAAAATTCTTTGGAATAGTCCCGTTAACAGCCTCAGACATATCCAGGCCAACCAACCTGATCTTGTCCTTTTTGATAAATCTAATGAAATCATTTACATCATTGAATTTTCTGTGATTGACAAGATTGAGGAAAAACATGGCAATTAAGCGGACCTCGCTTTCGAAATGTCACGCTTGCATCCCAAGTACCAAGTTGTCCTTCCCCCCATTGTTGCCTTAGGTTTGGTACCTTCCAATCTTTTGACTGACATTGGGAGAGTACCCGGGTTTGCTACCAGGAATACAGCCCTTCTGACAATCTGGGCAATGCAGGAGACTGCAGTGTTGGGGAGTCTTCACATTCTCCGAAAAGTTCTGGGTGTGTTTGAATAGGCAGCGCTTCCTGGGAGAAGTCCCATTCGCTGTCTGGGCTGCGTGTAGAGGGGGCAAGGGCCCTGATCTGATGATGAGCCTAACCAGCCTGACTGTGCCAGGATCACCTAAATCCTCTTGGCTGCATGTTTTATTTTTAATCTGTACATAATAATAGGAGATGTAGGACATGGCCTGTAGTAGATGGGATGCTGGTTGTAGGTTATGACCTTACCAGCTGTTGTAGCTTGACCTATGTTAAGTCCAGGGTCGTCAGATGTTTTGTGGGTTGTAGGTGGTAGGATGTGGGCAGTAGGAGATGGCTTGTAGGAGATGGGATGCTGGTTGTAGGATGTGACCTTACCAGCTGTAGCCTGACCTATGATCAGTCCAGGGTCGTCGGTAGGTTTGGGAAGCATATCTGTAGAACAAGGAAACGATGCAGGTTTTAGTAGTGGCAGTATTTAGATGCCTACTCTACAAATTCATTTTAGCTCAGACAAATATTTATGTTTTGGTGAAAGAATGTCCACAACTGATCCCTCGAAAGTAAACGTATGTTCTAAGAGGTCAGTTCGGGTTTCAGTATGACCGCCATATTGAAAATGATAGTTTGGCCACATGATGAAATTGGATTGTCTTTAACAATATAATATCTCTCCCCCTGCATTTAAACATAAAATATCAATACGAGAGAATGGCGTATTGCAGTGCAAAATAGCTCTGGAAATTATATGAATGGACCACTTTAAATCAGTGATGGCACCAGGTGTTCGGTTTGTGGGTCATAGAAGTGGGATGTGGGTTAAAGAAGTGGGATGTGGGTTAAAGAAGTGGGATGTGGGTTATAGAAGTGGGATGTGGGTTATAGAAGTGGGATGTGGGTTAAAGAAGTGGGATGTGGGTTATAGAAGTGGGATGTGGGTTAAAGAAGTGGGATGTGGGTTATAGAAGTGGGATGTGGGCTATAGAAGTGGGATGTGGGTTATAGAAGTGGGATGTGGGTTATAGAAGTGGGATGTGGGTTAAAGAAGTGGGATGTGGGTTAAAGAAGTGGGATGTGGGTTATAGAAGTGGGATGTGGGTTAAAGAAGTGGGATGTGGGTTATAGAAGTGGGATGTGGGTTATAGAAGTGGGATGTGGGTTAAAGAAGTGGGATGTGGGTTAAAGAAGTGGGATGTGGGTTATAGAAGTGGGATGTGGGTTAAAGAAGTGGGATGTGGGTTATAGAAGTGGGATGTGGGTTATAGAAGTGGGATGTGGGTTAAAGAAGTGGGATGTGGGTTAAAGAAGTGGGATGTGGGCTATAGAAGTGGGATGTGGGTTAAAGAAGTGGGATGTGGGTTATAGAAGTGGGATGTGGGTTAAAGAAGTGGGATGTGGGTTATAGAAGTGGGATGTGGGTTAAAGAAGTGGGATGTGGGTTATAGAAGTGGGATGTGGGTTAAAGAAGTGGGATGTGGGTTATAGAAGTGGGATGTGGGTTATAGAAGTGGGATGTGGGTTATAGAAGTGGGATGTGGGTTATAGAAGTGGGATGTGGGTTAAAGAAGTGGGATGTGGGTTATAGAAGTGGGATGTGGGTTAAAGAAGTGGGATGTGGGTTATAGAAGTGGGATGTGGGTTATAGAAGTGGGATGTGGGTTAAAGAAGTGGGATGTGGGTTAAAGAAGTGGGATGTGGGTTATAGAAGTGGGATGTGGGTTATAGAAGTGGGATGTGGGTTATAGAAGTGGGATGTGGCTTGTGGGTTGTAGGAGGGGGGTGGGGGGTGGGTGAGGTGTGGGTTATGAGTTGTCTGAGATGGGTTATGAGTTGTAGAGATGAGTTACTGGTTGTGCGGTTTGTAGCAGATATGGTGTGTGCTGTAGGAAGTGTGTTGTGTATGGTAGGATGTGGGTTGTTGGTTGTAGGAGGTTGGTTGTAGGAGATGGATTTCGGGATGCAGAATGTGGGTTGCATGGTGTCGGTGGCGGAAGTGGGATGTGGGTACTATGAGGTCGGTAGCGGGTTATAGGAATAGAATGTGGGTTGTGGGTTTGAGGGGTTGGGATGTGGGTGGTAAGAGGTAGGTTGTGGGTTGTAGGAAATGGGTTACGGATTGTAGGAGGTGGGATGTCGGTTGTAGGAGGTGGGTTTTCGGTTATTGGTGATGGGTTATGGGTTTCATGAGGTGGGATATTGGAAGTGTGTTATGGGTTTTAGGAGGTGGGATGTTGGTTGCAGGATTTTGGTTCGGGTTATAGGAATAAAATGTGGGTGGTAGGAGGTCAGGTTTTGGGTTGTGGGATGTGTGTTTTGCCTTGTATGAGGTAGGGTGTTCTGGGATGTAAGTTGTGGAATGTGTGTTGTTGGTTGTAAGTCGTGGGATGTAAAAGGTAGGAATCTAGGTTGTAGGATATTGGTTGTGGGTGGTAAGAGGTGCTATATGGATTGTTTGATGTGCTTATTTAACAGTTGCTATTACACCAGCACTAACCGTATTGACAGATACTTCCAAAGGCGTCGGAGATCAACTCGCAGGGGAAGTCGTGCCAGTGACCTGAGTCCGTCACCTTCATTGCCACGCAGTCCTCGAAGTTGTGGAGAAAACTCGGCTCTCCAGGGGCCCAATACGTGAACGTTGCCAGCTCACCTGGAAACATGTGAAAAGTGCTATCTCACCTGGAAATACGTAAACAGTTTCAGCTCACCTGGAAATACGTGAACAGTTTCAGCTCACCTGGAAATACGTTAACAGTTTCAGCTCAACTAGAAATACGTAAACAGTTTCGGTTCACCTGGAAATACGTGAACACTTTCAGTTCACCTGGAAATACGTGAACAGTTTCAGTTCACCTGGAAATACGTGAACAGTGCTATCTCACCTGGAAATACGTGAACAGTGCTACCTCACCTGGAAATACGTGAACAGTTTCAGTTCACCTGGAAATGCGTGAACAGTTCCAGCTCACCTGGGAATACGTGAACAGTTTCAGTTCACCTGGAAATACGTGAACAGTTCCAGCTCACCTGGAAATACGTGAACAGTGCTACCTCACCTGGAAATACGTGAACAGTTTCAGTTCACCTGGAAATACGTGAACAATGCCATCTCACCTGGAAATACGTGAACAGTTTCAGTTCACCTGGAAATACGTGAACAGTTTCAGTTCACCTTGAAATACGTGAACAGTTTCAGTTCACCTGGAAGTACGTGAACAATGCCATCTCACCTGGAAATACGTGAACAGTTTCAGTTCACCTGGAAATACGTGAACAGTTTCAGTTCACCTGGAAATACGTGAACAGTTTCAGCTCACCTGGAAATACGTGAACAGTGCTACCTCACCTGGAAATACGTGAACAGTTTCAGTTCACCTGGAAATGCGTGAACAGTTCCAGCTCACCTGGGAATACGTGAACAGTTTCAGTTCACCTGGAAATACGTGAACAGTGCTACCTCACCTGGAAATACGTGAACAGTTTCAGTTCACCTGGAAATACGTGAACAGTTCCAGCTCACCTTGAAATACGTGAACAGTGCTACCTCACCTGGAAATACGTGAACAGTTTCAGTTCACCTGGAAATACGTGAACAATGCCATCTCACCTGGAAATACGTGAACAGTTTCAGTTCACCTGGAAATACGTGAACAGTTTCAGTTCACCTTGAAATACGTGAACAGTTTCAGTTCACCTGGAAATACGTGAACAATGCCATCTCACCTGGAAATACGTGAACAGTTTCAGTTCACCTGGAAATACGTGAACAGTTTCAGTTCACCTGGAAATACGTGAACAGTTTCAGCTCACCTGGAAATACGTGAACAGTTCCAGCTCACCTGGAAATACGTGAACAGTGCCACCTTACCTGGAAATACGTGAACAGTTCCAGCTCACCTGGAAATACGTGAACAGTGCCACCTTACCTGGAAATACGTGAACAGTGCTACCTCACCTGGAAATACGTGAACAGTTTCAGTTCACCTGGAAATACGTGAACAGTTTCAGCTCACCTGGAAATACGTGAACAGTGCCACCTCACCTGGAAATACCTGAACAGTTCCACATCACCTTGAAATACCTGAACAGTGCTACCTCACCTGGAAATACGTGAACATTGTCAGCTCTCCTGGAAATACGTGAACAGTTCCAGCTCACCTGGAAATACGTGAACAGTGCTACTTCACCTGGAAATACGTGAAGAGTGCCATCTTACCTGGAAATACCTTAACAGTTCCAGTTCACCTTGAAATACCTGAACAGTGCTAGCTCACCTGGAAATACGTGCAAGCTCAGTACTCAATATACAATTCAAACAGTTACCTGACACATGGTATGTCAATTTTTAGCCCATGGGCAACACGAAGGTATAGGAAATATTCTGTAACACGGCACCTTGTATTGTACACGAGCTATGGGAAATATTCTGTAACACGGCACCTTGTATTGTACGGGATCTATAGGAAATATCCTGTAACACGGCACCTTGTATTGTAAGGGATTTATAGGAAATATTCTGTGACACGGCATCTTGTATTGTAAGGGATTTATAGAAAATATGCTGTAACACGGCACCTTGTATTGTACGGGATGTAAAGGATATATTCTGTAACACGGCACCTTGTATTGTAAGGGATCTATAGGAAATATCCTGTAACACGGCACCTTGAATTGTAAGGGATTTATAGGAATTATTCTGTAACACGGCACCTTGTATTGTAAGGGATTTATAGGAAATATCCTGTAACACGGCACCTTGTATTGTAGGGGATCAATAGGAAATATCCTGTAACACGGCACCTTGTATCGTAAGGGATCTATTGGTAATATTCTGTAACACGGCACCTTGTATTATAAGGGATCTATAGAAAATATTATGTAACACGGCACCTTGTATTGCAAGGGGTCTATAGGAAATATTCTATAACACGGCACCTTGAATTGTAAGGGATCTATAGGAAATATTCTGTAACACGGCACCTTGTATTGTAACGGATCTATAGGAAATATTCTATAACACGGCACCTTGAATTGTAAGGGATCTATAGGAAATATTCTGTAACACGGCACCTTGTATTGTAAGGGATCTGTAGGATATATTCTGTAACACGGCATCTTGTATTGTAAGGGATTTATAGGAATTATTCTGTAACACGGCACCTTGTATTGTACTGGATCTATAGGATATATTCTGTAACACGGCACCTTGTATTGTAAGGGATCTATAGGAAATATTCTATAACACGGCACCTTGAATTGTAAGGGATCTATAGAAAATATCCTGTAACACGGCACCTTGTATTGTAAGGGATCTATAGGAAATATTCTATAACACGGCACCTTGAATTGTAAGGGATCTATAGAAAATATTCTGTAACACGGCACCTTGTATTGTAAGTGAACTATAGGAAATATTCTGTAACACGGCACCTTGAATTGTAAGGGATCTATAGAAAATATTCTGTAACACGGCACCTTGTATTATAAGAGATCTATAGGAAATATCCTGTAACACGGCACCTTGAATTGTAAGGGATCTATAGGAATTATTCTGTAACACGGCACCTTGTATCGTAAGGGATCTATAGGTAATAATCTGTAACACGGCACCTTGTATTATAAGGGATCTATAGAAACTATTATGTAACACGGCACCTTGTATTGCAAGGGGTCTATAGGAAATATTCTATAACACGGCACCTTGAATTGTAAGGGATCTATAGGAAATATTCTGTAACACGGCACCTTGTATTGTAAGTGAACTATAGGAAATATTCTGTAACACGGCACCTTGAATTGTAAGGGATCTATAGAAAATATTCTGTAACACGGCACCTTGTATTGTAAGAGATCTATAGGAAATATCCTGTAACACGGCACCTTGAATTGTAAGGGATTTATAGGAATTATTCTGTAACACGGCACCTTGAATTGTAAGGGATCTATAGGAATTATTCTGTAACACGGCACCTTGTATTGTAAGGGATTTATAGGAAATATCCTGTAACACGGCACCTTGAATTGTAAGGGATCTATAGGAATTATTCTTCAACACGGCACCTTGTATTGTAAGGGATCTATAGGAAATATTCTGTAACACAACACCTTATTATGTAACATGGTATCCCGTATAAAGTCTTTAAAAGCCATATACGACGTCCACAGGAACAACATATGACACTTATGGTATCTTTACCTCCAAAACAACCACGCATCTTCGACAGTCAAGCAGCAACTCTCACAGCCCTTACAATCCCTGTCACAGATCATTCTCATCCCCAGGGGAATTTACAACCCTAGCAGTCGTAAAACAGTTACATTTCCATCTCATCCTACCGGGTACCCATTCAATGCACGTGAATACAGGCATGTTTCGAACATAGTCTCTTCCCTAGGAAGTTTGTCCGTGTTTGTTTGTTGTTTAACGCCGCACTCAACATGTTCCAGCTACATGACGGCGGTCTGTAAATAATCAAGTCTGGACCAGACAATCCAGTGATTGATATCATTAGCATCGATCCACGCAATTGGGATCGATGACATGCATTAACCAAATCAGCGAGTCTGACCACCCCATCCCGTTAGTTAGACAAGCACAGTGGCCTTTTACGGCAAGCATGGGTTGCTGAAGACCTATTCTACCCCGGGTCTTCTCTTCCCTAAGAAGACACCACATTTAACAGGTTATTGCTTAACTTTAACTTAGTTGGTTGGTTTGTTGTTTAACGCCGCACTCAGCAATAGTCCAGCTACATGACGGAGGTCTGTAAATAATCTAGTCTGGACCAGACAATCCAGTGATTGACATCATGAGCATCCATCCACGCAATTGGGATCGATGACATGCATTAACCAAGTCAGCGATCCTGACCACCCGATCCCGTTAGTCACCTTTTACGACAAGCATAGTCGCCTTTTACGGCAAGTATGGGTTGCTGAAGACCTAGTCTACCCCGGAATCTTCACGGGTCTAACTTTACCTTAAGTGTGACCTTTGTAAAGGTCCACGTGCCATCATTGATCTTACCATTCGTCCAAGTGTACACTCCTTCCTGCTGTATATCATTCAGGCCTATCCATATCGCCTTGCCATGGAAGCCCAAGTGTAAGAGGGTGCTAACGAGGAACAACTCCTTGTCCATGTTATCAATCTTCACAAGATGCCCGCCGTCGGCTACACAGTAGTCTCTAGCACCTTTCCAGTAGCGGTGTTCAGCGATCGCAAACTCGTAACAGTATTCTCCATGGCTGTAGAGATACTGGTTACGCTTGAGATTGGACGGGCAGCGGCTTAAATCGTTCCCGTTCTGACCTTGTACACAGGAAATAAATGTGTTATGTTAGTTCTGAAATTTGTCATCAATATTCAGGGGACACGGGCGTCTCAGTCGTCTACGGCACAGGATTGAGTTCCGCGACAGAAATGTTTGATGGTTAGTTCCAGTCCTGGTTCGCCCCGATTATGTTTCTAGGTTTGTCAGCACCACGCCCGTGCTCATGGGTTTCACCGAAGTGGTAAATGTCTGAGACCTGCATCAGATCAGGCTTTCCTCTCACATCAAACTGTATTGCGGGTTAATAGTGTTCAGGGAGGTGTTAAACCTTACTCACTCACCTACCAATAAAAAGGTTAGTGAGTGAGTGAGTGAGTGAGTGAGTGAGTAAATATTTAAGTCACATCGGCAAATATTTCAGCCATATCGTGACTATCAAGGGTTATACATAATAAATACATTGAAACCTGCCAACGAAGGTCAGTAAAATAACTTGACGTATCACAGAAAACATATTTAAAACTACATAACAATCTATTATAAAAACGGGATATAGATCGCCATCAATTGAAGGGAGATCACCACACTTGGGACCATGGAGACTTACAGTACTTTTGCGTCCTGCATGGTGAGTGAGTGAGTTGGGTTTAACGCCGCTTTTAACAGTATTCCAGTTATATCACGGGCGTGTCAGCTTAATGTTGGAGGAAAGCCCGAAGTGATGCAGGTCTCAGACGTTTACCACTTCGGTGAAACCCACGAGCACGGATATGGTGCTGACAAACCTAGAAACATAATCGGGGTGAACCGGAATTCGAACCCACAATCATAGGTTTCTGGAGTGCCCAAGGGACGCAACTCTGCACAGCGAATCGCGGCGCCTTAGACGACTGGGCCACCCGTGTCCTCGGTATGTTTTGAAGTGCATCACTAATGACATGTATAACATCACAAATACACGTGATTCTCAAGTGTTGTTTTAAATAAGGTTCCGATAAATAATGATAATAGTAATAATGATAATACAATTACCATTGACAGCAACTACAACAGCGAGGACGACGCAAAGGAGTCTTGTCATGGCTGGACACTGAAAGAAAGGATAAAATAAACTGAACCGCAAAAAGAAACGTCACCCCAAGTAACACTGCATGAAAAGTTGTCATTTAAATATCTGGGTAATTTTTGTCAACGCTTCTAATAGTTAACATTACCTAGTACGGAAAAATGAAATTTGATGATAAAAAACAAAGCAGATGACAAAACCGATCGCCCAAACGCATCACGGCAACGGCCATGGTAAGATCCATGCACGTGAGATCCGTGCAAATTGAAATGCACATGCGTTCCCCCAATTATTGCCCTTTGAAAATCCAGCCAGATCGGATAACAATCATCTTTATTGAATTGCTACCACGTGCCAAGATTGACACAGAAATCAGAGACACCAAGCCCTTGGACGATTGTCAAGCTGGACAAACCGCCTGGCAAGTAGCCAATGCATTTCAAGTCTACGTAAGGACCATATACAGGCTGCAGCAACGGTACCAGACCACCAACACTACAGATGACGGACCACATAGTGGAAGACCAAGGATCACCACCCGACGTCAGGATCATCAGATTGTGCGACAGCATCTTCAAGATCGCTTCTTTACTGCTGCGGAAACTGCTCGACAGACCATGGGGACACACCAGCGACACATTAATGCGGACACCTTGCGTCGACGATTGGCGAGCAGACACTTCCACTGTCACAGGCCAGTGGGAAACATTATTCGAAGGCTTGTGTTGTTGAGAGAGACTCGTGGGGTGGTCCGAGCATCATGGTGTGGGGTTGAATTGGTCTTGCACAGAGGGTCGGCCCTGTGGTCTTCCAGCACATCGGTCCAGGGAGAGGCAATGGTGTCACAGCAGCTCGGCACATAGATCAAGTCTTGAGACCACACGCCATACCTCATTTGGCACGTCGCCGTAACAACGAGTTTCAGCATGATAACGCCCGTGCCCACACTGCGAGAGCAACAAGAGACTTCCTCCAGCAGAATGGCATCAGAACCGTGCAGTGGCCTGCCCTCAGTCCCGATTTAATTCCCATATAGCACCTGTGGGACCAGATTCAAAGACGGCTGAATGACGCCCGACCAAGGCCGTCAACTGCAGCTGAACTGCGTCAGGCGTTCCTCAGAGTGTGGGCTCAAGTGCCTACGGCCTTCATCAACCGCTTCATCCATTCTATGTATCGACGTTGCACGGCAGTCATCAATGCACATGGCGGATACACGAGATACTGACTTGTGATGCCATTCTCTCAGAGACTAGTGTTGTGTTTCACTTTTAGAACATCTGACACTTTAATTTCAACCTTGATGATCAGTTTTGCCAAGTTTCATCTTTGTAATATGTCTCACATATGTTTACATTGTTTGTACAAATAAGTTTTCTCATATATCTGTCCATGATGACGTTTCTTTTGCGATTCAGTAGATGAACTCGGTTAAACATGGATACCCCACTCAGACACGTTGTACTGGGTTATACTGGTCTTACTCGGTTACCGGAGTAAGAGAGCGAGTGAGTGAGTGTTTGGGTGGGTGTGAGTGAGTGTGAGTGAGTGTATGGTGTGTGTGTGTGTGGGGATGGGGGAGGGGGGGGGGGGGGGGGGGGGGGTAGACAATAAAAACTTGCCTGACCGGATCACCAACAGCATAGGCCATTGTTATGATACAATATTGAATGATGTATTCTTACATGAAAAGAAAAATTACCAAAGCAGAATGCCCCAATGGAATCCACAATACACATAACTACAAAGATCATAACGTAGATCGTGCCTTTTTCAACATTAAACCAACTACTTACCGTTCGTCTGCAAGGACTGATAGCAGAGCAAAGCTAGGGTCCTTCCGTTTATCCTAAGGCCACGGTGAACTAGGACATGGAAGACAGCATGTGGCCGTTGAGCAATAGATAACATCTTGACATGGCCTTTGGGTAAACTCCGGACATTTCAGTGCACTCTTTTAAACCATAGTACACTCAAACGCTTCCTAATCATATTTCATATTATCATGTGTGGTGTTTTACAAGAAAATAACAGACTCGCTGACTTGGTTGATACATGTCATCGATCCCAATCCCAACACTGCCTAGCAACCCAGATGATCATTGTTGCTCCTACCCCACGTTGTTCTGTATATCGACTGTGAGTAATCCAAAAGAGCTGTGCAGCTGTCATTCTTCAATATGCCTTTTGTTTTTGTTCACCCCCATCATACGACTTTGGACCGCCTCCGTGGTCTAGTGGTAGAGCGTCCGTTCGATCCCCGGCCGCGTCATACCAAAAGACTGGTCGGTTCGGAGTCAGGATGCTGTGTCTGAGTGGGGTATTCATGTTAAACTGCGGCATGGTATCTCAGTGAGCTAGCACTATAAACCGGCATCAGTCCGGACTAGTACAAACAAACACAAACACACACACACACACACACACACACACACACACACACACACACACACACACACACACACACACGAATGGACGTCGCTATTTAAATTTAAAATCTTGGACGCGACGTTAAACCCCATTTCACCTTACCTCACCTCTTTGGGTACGAGGGTCGGTCGGGTAGCCTAGTGGTTAAAGCATTCGCTCGTCACGCCGAAGACCCGGGCTCGATTCCCGACATGGGTACAATGTGTGAAGCCCATTTCTGTTGTCCCCCGCCGTGATATTGCTGGAATATTGCTAAAAGCGGCTTAAAACCATACTCACTCACTCACTCACTTTGGGTACGAAAGCTCATTTCAGAGAAAAAAAGATAGAGACAGGAAGCAAGAAACCTTCGTCACCCTGCTATGGTTAGGTCGGTGCTCGGGGTCATCAACACTTCAACAATAATGTGCTGACCTGGCACATTGTGCTTTCTGTATATGGCTACTTGGATTGAGTAAAATTGTATATACTTCAAGCTACTGAGTTGATTTGTGACTTTCGACCGAGAAGCGTACGCTTATGCCTTTCATCATAAACAAATATGCAAATATGCGAATAATTGTGGTCAATTCATATACGTGTGTTACCCAAACACACATTTTTAAAAGTAATAGTATTACATGTGTACGTTTCAAGCCAAGTTTATGCCACCATC
This sequence comes from Haliotis cracherodii, assembly GCF_022045235.1. Classification (NCBI taxonomy): domain Eukaryota; kingdom Metazoa; phylum Mollusca; class Gastropoda; order Lepetellida; family Haliotidae; genus Haliotis; species Haliotis cracherodii. The sequence goes on from NW_027266278.1 coordinate 14,087,043, forward strand.
TCATGGTCTCTTCAGTTAGGGATCCGGGGTAGAATAGGTCTTCAGCAACCTATGCTTGTCGTAAAAGGCGACAATGCTTGTCGTAAGAGGCGACTAACGGGATTTGGTGGTCAGGATCGCTGAATTGGTTGATGCATGTCATCGATCCCAATTGCGTGGATCGATGCTCATGTTGTCAATCACTGGATTGTCTGGTCCAGACTCGATTATTTACAGACCGCCATCATATAGCTGTTATATTGCTGCGTGTTGCGTTAAAAAACAACCAAACAAACAGAAGATACCTGGGAATTACGTACAAACATAAAGGGGTGGTATTTTCAGGAGTACGGTAAACTACGGATATAGCGAACTCAGAGGGACCACAAATTGTAGTTCGTTATAACCGTAATTCGTTACAAGCATATATACAGCAGAGATACAGCAAACGGCAGGGACCTAAAAACCAGTTCGTTATATCCACCAGTTCGTTATAAGCGTGTTCGTTATAACCGTAGTTTAATGTATATATCACAACGCAGCATGACTGACAATGTGCGTTTTAGTCTGTGATTTTCTGCTTAATATCGTTGACAGTTTGACCGTCAATTTATCTTTGTAGAGCACTCCCAAACAACTCCCATGTTCGAGTTCCAGAGAGACTGGAAGTACATTTCAGCAGGCATCTTTAAGTCACCCCTGGAATTATTTGTACAAAAAAACAACCATAAGAATAAGGCTAAACGTCCCCGGACGGCCTCTATACTTTATTATCGTAATCTCTCATCCCTGATTAATCCCATTTTACCGTAAAAGCAATCAACCCAGTCTCTTCGTGTGTCCATGACGTCAAGTGAAATTGATTGCATCAAACAAAATTTACATGTGCAAAGTGTGGGTGACTTTCGTTAATTACATTATAATTCCGAAAATCATTTAATCTGAATTGGCAGTTTTCTCTGACCCTTGTTTCACTAGCCCCTTTGTCCGTTTTTTCGACTTATTAGGCGTTTTTCACGGCGGTCGTTTTCTCCGTCTCCGTCTATACCGAGCCAGAAAATAGATTAATGTAAGTCTAAAGATATCTGTGCATCGCTACTTGCTTTCCCTTGCAAAATTCTAATCACGCGAAAAAGATGTATGATACATTTCCTTGCATTGATACTGACTAAATTTTCTTGTGTCATATTACGCGACTGACAATGATGCCATTAGTGTGATCTGACTCGCTTCGGCAAGCGATACTGGTGACACGCGTCACAGTCCCCGAGGAACAACCCAGGTGAAAACAATACACCTTGTAGAACCTGCTTAAACAATTTAAATTCTACATTAGCTAAATTGATAGGGTGTCTGTTATTTCTGAATACTCGGCACAACAGGGGATCGTTTAAGTCGGAATGGTTAAAAACAGGTAGAAACCTCAGGAGGATACAGTCTGGGGAAGACGAAACCTGCTAATATTCCCAGTTGCCAGGAAAATAATTTTAGAAAACACGGGCACCCTGACAAAAGGAAATTTTATACCACAGCTTTACTGAGCCATGTTTGAATAATGTATTCAATACTTGTAAAAGTTGATATTGTCTCGGTCAACAGATCAATATGATAACATCGGTTCTCGGTAACTAAGACACACATACTAAGAAACGAGTATTCCATGCTACGGTATGGATGTTGTAGGATCGGTGTTACTACTGCTGGAGTTGAGCACGACCGTGGGGGTCAAGGTGTACATGTATAAAGAACAGCTACAGTGTAGGGACACCGTGTCAGACTACCGACGTCTTCATGTTTGGAAAGGCCTGGACATATTACATTGTTCGAGAACATGCTTAGATGGTCAGTTCTGTTTGTCTGCATACTTTGAACGTGAGAATGTGACGTGTATTACGAATGGGTTTGCACTTCCTGATGGAGAAAGCACTGATGTCACGACGTATGCCCCCGGATTCAGTCTATTCACGCTGACAGGCAAAGGTATAGTTCTCTACTTTTACAAAATACTAATGAAAATGTCTCCGTACATCGTCAGTACGTCACAGGTTTGTATACAGTATACACTACGCTCTTCCATCACCCGTCAGTAAACGGTCTGTAAATAATGGAGTCTGGACCAGACAATCCAGTGATTAATATCATGAGCATTGATCCACGCAATTGGGATCGATGACATGCATCAACCAAGTCAGCGAGCCTGACCACCCGATCCCGTTAGTCGCCTTTTACGACAAACATAGTCACCTTTTACGGCAAGCCTGGGTTGCTGAAGTCCTAGTCTACCCCGGAATCTTCACGGGTCGTTTAGTTTTGTGAAACGATTGGTAAAACATATTTAGAAATATACAACCGCCTTAGAAGACATATCAGACTTAGAATGTACTGAGGACATGTATGTGTTGTACATTGCAACAATTGTCATGTTAATTCATTGATGCTGACTTGGAAACAGAAATAAAATTAACTTACTTGTGTCATACTCACAGCAACTGTAAAGTCGCTTTTTCTTTTGCCGTACGAGACACGGTGACGGAAACATAAAGAGGAACTACCATAAAAATCTCTGTTTCAAGACAAAGTGAGTGAGTGAGTTGGGTTTAACGCCGCTTTTAAAATTATTCCAGTTATATCACGGCGTGTCAGCTTAATGTGGGAGGAAAGCCAGAAGTGATGCAGGTCTAAGACGTTTACCACTTTGGTGAAACCCACGAGCACGGGTATGGTGCTGACAAACCTTGAAACGTAATTGGGGCGAACCGGGATTCGAACCCACAATCATAGGTTTCTGGCGTGCTCAAGGTCCGCAACTCTGCACAGCGAATCGCGGCGCCTTAGACGACTGGGCCACCCGTGCCCCCGTTTCAAGACAGAGACACAAAGACAATGTAAAACTGGCATTACATATAGTTTATGTTTTTGTTTGTTTCTTGATCATTTTAAAAATATCTTTTTGAACGAATGTAACATTCTCTTGTATGGTGTGATGATATACCCAAGTACCATATTACCACATGCAAGGCACACGGATATTCGACGTTTTGGATATTTTAGCATGCATGTATTGTATGATATACTGCAATCGTGCAGGTGGGTCGTTTCGATCAGCTAGGAGCCCAGGGGAATCAAAGTGCATTCAATATTCGCGATCGATGTGGCGTGAAATCCATCGTCGATGAAAGTGACAAAAGGGATGTGATGAACGCCTCTTCAATCATCGATTTCCTACACCCTGTGGACAATTGTAGAAGGTACCAGTACCAGCAGCGATGGTGATTTCACTAAGAGGTTTCATTTTTAACTCGCCTGACTGATAGTCAAGTCATGGCGCGTTGTCCGTCGTTACATTAAACATTTTGACATTTCCTCTGGTACTACAAGGCCAAAGGAGTTGAAATTTGCTACGATTGATCCCAGCTATGACGTCTTCAAAAGGCTGCTCGCAGAGTTTAGATCCGACTTTGGACCTTGTTTTTCCAAGTACATTTCTAGCCATTTCTACATGCAATGTTATTGTTTTCTACATACAGGAAGTATGTGACATGGTGCATAACATATCACACGTATTTTGCTGCATATTTTGATTTTGACCAAGCACGACTTTTGATTCATATAGCCCCATTTTCTAGTGTTACTGCATGTTCAACATCTCAAAAAGTACAACTTTTATGAATGACACCAGCTTGGGAATGAGTCACTAAAAAAACATTTACACAGAACGTGTAGATTGTCAGTGTTTAGGAAAAGGTGAGAGACTTAGGAGTGACCTGTAAATCCTGCTTATTGTGTCATTCTGCAGTGGTCGACTACCCATCTACATGTTCGGAAGCTAAGGCTCAGCTGAACGTGACCTCCGACGGGGAGTACTGGCTGTACCCTAGGTCCTCCACCATGTACAACAACAGAGCCAGAGTCTACTGCCGCGGCATGAACACCACCACTCCGACCGAGTACGTGCCTCTGGCCACTGTCAATGTCGGTGTATACCCACGCAAACAGAACCGAGGGTGCAGAGGGGAAAACAATAGTGTTTCAGGAACTGGGGAACCTGGAAAAACACGATTCTACAAAATCCGCATAAGACCAGAGGTAAGCAATGTTCATGGTGCTTTTTATACATGTTGTTCACAGATGTTGTTCACAGGTGTTGTTCACAGATGTTGTTCAGAGCCCAAGATATGTCAGGGTCAGAGCAACGATCGAATGGTCATTATGTCCGACCTGGCTGATAATGTTGGTTTCTTGGCAGTAAAGCCAAAACGATATTCGTTGAGGTAATATGTGGATAGAGCTGCAAATATCAAAGGTCAAGTAGGGACTACTTTCAGTGTTTATAAACAAACATGGCGTCGCACTTGTCATTCGGCGATCGAGTCAGAATTAACCCTCGGGAATCTGGAGAAACCACTGGGATAATTCCTCTCAGTATCAAAAGAACAGTCTAATATACCGAATATCAGTGTCTAACTGTGACGTAGATGAAGCATTTTACAAGTTTTGGCAACTTTGGAGATATGAATTGCGAAACAATTTTGCGAGGGCACTAGCCAAGCGGGATCAGTTTCCATATCTGTGCTTGTTGACGTCAGTGGTTTTCCAACGAACTAGTGGTGAGTGAGTTGGGTTTAACGCAATCTTAAATTGATACAGTTGGATTTTAGCCGAAATATGTTTGAATTGTTACCTTGTTTAGTTTTGTGGCTGTGTGTACATCTGACTTCACTTCATAACGTTATGACAGGACAGACTGTCAACAACGTCTGACCGTGGCCGTGCCGTCTCACAGACTAGGGTTAGAGTAGCATCCCTTTGATAAAGGGCAGTTACTCTATCGGACACAGCGAATGATTGCCCCAAAAAACAAATTGTGTAGGCAATTGTTGTTTTAAATATATGTATATGCCACTGTATAAGAAACAGATTTTAGTTGAAACTTTATTGGCCACTATCACTGTCCGACTGACACATCACTTACCCTCTGACGTAATATATATTAATGCGCACATTACAGCAAAACTTGCAATGTTTAGGTAATGATTGTAAGAGATGTAAGAGATTTTCGAGCACAGAAATGAAGAATGACATTATATGATAAAGAGGTTATCACGCTTGTGTATTTGGTGATGGGAAATATCCCGTATTAGGAATAAACACTTTGTGTTGAGCTCGCCAAGGCTCCCTAAATACAATGTTTTTTCTAATACAGGTTATTTACTTGTAGCCAAGCCGTCATATAGCTGGAATATTGCTGAGTGCGGCGTTAAACAACAAACAAACAAATTCGCTTGATAACCTCTACTGATCCCTTAGGGCTTGGATCCTTGCTCATGCTATCACATGACTCACCTAGCGTTCGTAGAGACTCTCATCCAAGTGCCTTTTGATATCAATGATATCAAATCGAATCGATATAATTAATATCAAAAGGCAATGGTTAGATTCTGTTTATCATCCCAAATCATTCTGCCAACGTTTTCAGCTTGTGACAGTAAACACCAGTGTCATGAGTCCTCAGTACAGCTACCCAGCTTCAGTGGCAGAGTGAGTGAGTGAGTATGGGTTTACGCGCCTTTAGCAATATTCCAGCAATATCACGGCGGGGACACCAGAAATGGGCTTCACACATTGTACCAATGTCGGGAATCGAACCAGGGTCTTCGGCGTGACGAGTGAACGCTTTAACCACAAGGCTACCCGACTGCCCCTTCAGTGGCAGAGCGATTAGTCATGTTAATTGATTGTGACGCCATGGCAACCAATGATGTCACAATGGCCTGCACTCACTCACTCACCCACTAACTCACTCTAGTTATTAGTATTTCTTATCAAGTTAACAAGTTATTATTTACAACCGTTGTCAGATATCAGGACCCATTAGCTTCATTTAACACCATCTTTGTACAAACACAAGGATGTTAGAATACTACATTTCGTAGCCAGTACATTATTTTCCTCAGACAATGACTGTGGTTCTAGACGACTTCACCTTCGCAACATGGGAAGAAAACCGTCATGGTTACGCAGAAGCCATGGACTGCTACAACAACTTCTACGGTTCGGCTCCTTGTGGGCCTGTCGGGACGTTCAGAGTGGACACGCGAGGGACTGGCTTGGTCGTCGACATCAATGTGAGCTTAAATCTAGCAATTGACGTATTGTTGAGAGCCCTGGTTATTTCAGAACGGAAAAGTCCCCAATACCCAATTGTAAGCTGTGGGATATACAATCAAGCATGCCCTTTCTATAAAGATTTCAAAAAGTGTCATACGACTGCTGAAAATGTTGTTTGATCAAGGCCTCACTAAAGCTTGCAAAACGGTTTATGTAGACATGTGGAGGACATTTCCAAATTTGACGTATCAGTGACAAAACAGTCCGATGCTATTACCTGTTTTGACTAGTACCATATAGTGATCCACATACATGCTCATGATATAGTAGTAATCGTGTAATTGACTCTGATCTTAGAAGAGATTTCTTATGAATATGGAAACGGTTTTGTCGCTTTTATTCTTAATGATGCTTTGAAGAAATTGATCCTTTATATGGCTCCAGCATACCATGTGGGCATCCTAGGATAGAGTAGGTCCCAATATCCCTTAACAAACCTGTATTCTCGTGCCATCACTTGTTTTGAAACTCATATCATTTGAATTATTTATACCACAGGCAAATTGGAAAGGGTCCGACTGGAATCCCTACGTCAGTGTGACGCGCTCGGAAGGGGGCGCTGTGATCGACCTACTGTGTGGAGGATGGTGTGGTGGCTGTGTTCCCTCCCAGGGTCTCCGCCTCTTCTACGACCACAACGACCGTGCGTACTCCATAACCAGGTCACGTGTAAACAGCAGCAAGTGTTATAGGTGAGGTGAGGGGAAATTGGGTTTAACGTCGCGTCCAAGATTATTGCACTTATATAGCGACGTGCATGCACGTGTATGTATGTGTGTGGCTGCTTGTACTAGTCCGGACTGATGCCGATTTATAGTGCTAGCTCACTGAGATACCATGCCGCAGGTTAACATGAATTACCCACTCAGACGTTTAAAGATGGTACTTCTTGTTACCCTGTCTGGCGCTCGGCATTAAGGGGCTCAAACAAGGACTGGTCGGCTCGGAGTCAGGATGCTGTGTCTGAGTGGGGTATTCATGTTAAACTGCGGCATGGTATCTCAGTGAGCTAGCACTATAAATCGGCATCAGTCCAGACTAGTACAAGCAGCCACACACACACACACTCGTGCATGCACGTCGCTAAATAAGTGCAAGATTCTTGGACGCGATGTAAACCCAATTCACTTCACCTTCACCTCATTTCAGAATGGTGTCTTTTTCTGATAAACATGTTACATGATGCTATAGTTCAGCTGATCAAACACAAATTATGTCCAAACTGGTTATGAGGTATGAGGTAATTGTGATGAAATAAATTAGTCATTTGCCAAAGCAAAACAAAAGGAAACCCTTCCCAAACTTTGACCTCTTTAGTGCGTACACTTCGAAAATGTGTCACAATGTAAGGTATCTGAATCAGTAATATGTTTGTTTGTTTGTTGTTTAACGCCATACTCAGCAATATTCCAGCTATATGACGGCGGTCTGTAAATAATCAGGTCTGTACCAAACAATCCAATGATTGACATCATGAGTATAAATTCACGCAATCGGGATACGATGAAACAACCAAGTCAGCAAGACTGACCACCCGATCCCGTCAGTCGCCTCTTACGACAAGCATAGTCGCCTTTTATGACAAACAGGGGATCTTCAGGGGTCCAAAGTAGTATGTACTTTGTGTGTTTTACAAAGCAGGGTACAGAAGTTCAGTTACCACATCACTAATTGTTCTGTACTGGTGGCCCAGTTATCAAAGGCGTCGCAATTCGCTGTGCAGAGTTGCTTCCCTTTGTTACGCCAGAAGCCTATGATTTTAGGTTTGAATCCCGGTTCGCCCCGATTATGTTTCTAGGTTTGTCAGCATCATGCCCGTGCTAGTGGGTTTCACCGAAATGGTAAATGTCTGAGACCTGTATCACTTCGGGCTTTCCTCCAACATTAATCACATGGAATACTGTTAAATGCGGGGTTAAACCCAACTCACTCACTATGGTTTATTATGGCTCTGGGTCTGGCATAATAAGTCACTTTATAAAAGTCCCAATGTCAGCGATTGAACCTTAACATGAGTGAATTGTAAAAATCCATTTCCAGTGCAATTATTACATCGCAAATATTTTACTGAATGTGTACCATGTATATTTTCAGTGCTTGTTGACGGAAATGGTGTACCAACAGAATTTGGCATTTACTGAAGATCGGCCGATATATTGAAACTAGAATTTTCTGGATATAGTGGATAACAACATGTTTATTATCTCACCTAATGAGGGAATATGAAGTAGCCCTGAACTGTTCTGAAAATACACAAAATTTTCTATAATATTCCTTGACAAATCTCGGTTCGTCGAGAACTAACTTATCTAATAACCACACAAGATCAATGAATAATTAACAAATTTATATTGACACACAGACGGTTAGGTTTATATTTGAAATTGTCAATCATGCAGCAGCAACAGCAATATATATCAGGCCTATTACACACCCAGTGTCAATCTACAAAGGCGGATAACTATCAAGTGATGTGATTGCCGCATACATTGCAAAACAAGATTGTTGCAAAAACATCTGGAAGCAACAGGGCTTGATATTGTACGAGCGCTTCAATTAGCTGCCACTAAATCACCAGAAATAAACTTGCACTATATACTGCCTCATAACACGCGAAATATCACCACATATTGTATGGTGGTCACTTAACACCTACATGCATACATCGACTGCACTAGGATCGGGTACAGGTACTTTGGTATGCATTGATACTTTCAAATAATGCGAGAAAGTCGGTCAAGGTCGTGTGCCACCTTGGGGACAGGATACGCTCACCTTTTCGCGAACACCTGGTATCATCATTATTTGATAGTGTGTCACAAACACATACTCGTGAAGTAGTTGGGTTCGTTCAATGGGCGGTTATCATTATGTTTTTTGTTGTTGTTGTTTAACGCCGCACTCAGCAATATTCCAGCTATATGACGGCGGTATGTAAATAATCAGGTCTGGACCAAACAATCCAGTGATTAACATCATGAGTATCGATCCACGCAATCGGGATACGATGCATCAACCAAGTCAGCGAGCCTGACCACCCGATCCCGTTAGACGCCTTTTACGGCAAGTATGGGTTGCTGAAGACCTATTCTACCCCGGAATCTTCACGGGTCGGTTATCATTATGGACATAGGTTGTTTTTTCATTATTTGATGCATAATCGTCTGGTTGATGGGTATCCGCTTTAACACTTTCTTTCTCATATATCACAAAAGATTACGCTTCAAGCAAGCAATTAAACGGTCTTTGAAAACTATGCTTATCAAGGAACTACAATGGCAAGAGATATTAACTTTTGGCCATATGTAAGTCTAATGCTAATTATTAAGTAATAGACGTCGGGCAAGCATCAACCAACTGATCGCTGACACGCGATGACCATAGCTTCATCTCGTCAGACGTCAGAAACAAAGACGAATATGTCAAGTCACGTGCCAAGTATGATTCTCAATTACTGGTCTCACTTACTGGTCAAAGAAAGTGTCAAAGATGCCAGAGTCACTGTCATTGGATGCAAAAATATTTCTTCCATTTATGTCATTCCAGTATCCCAGATAGTAACTCAAAATTCGAAGCTAATATATACAAAACATAGCAACAAATATGAACATTTTATAATCTTTACATATTATTTGTATCGACTTCAGGCATTTTAAAGCGCATTCTCGAGTCGTGTATTGTTTCCAGATATTTTGAAACTAAATAACGATATTTCAACTGACCGACTTCATCTTTTGTGGGTCGCCAATCCATGATGCCACCAAAAGGAACTCAAACGTCGATGCTGAAGCTAAGGTAGCAGCTATGACAAACTACTCCACTTCTTATTTATAGGCCAGCAATAAAAATGGGGATGTTATGCAGAAATTTTGAGATGCCCAAGTAGGCATCAAGTATTTACACTCCACCATTATATAGCTGAACAATATTTGTTTGTTGTTTAACGCCGCACTCAGCAATATTCCAGCTGTATGACCGCCTTCTGAAAATAATCGAGTCTGGACGAGACTATCCAGTGATTGACATCATGAGCATCAATCCACACAATTGGAATACGATGACATTCATCAACAGCATTTGCAAGCTTTAGTGAGGCCTTGAATGTTGTAAAGGGGACACAGGTGGCCCAGTCGTCTAAGGCGCCGCGATTCGCTGTGCAGAGTTGCGTCCCTTGGGTACGCCAGAAACCTATGATTGTGGGTTCGAATCCCGGTTCGCCCCTATTATGTTTCAAGGTTTGTCAGCACCATACCCGTGCTCGTGGGTTTCACCGAAGTGGTAAACGTCTTAGACCTGCATCACTTCGGGCTTTCCTCCCACATTAAGCTGACACGCCGTGATATAACTGGAATACTGTTAAAAGCGGCGTTAAACCCAACTCACTCACTCATCAACCAAGCCAGCGAGCCTGACCACCCGTCCCGACTGTTGACTCTTACAACAAGTGTAGTCGCCTTTTTTTGCAAGAATGGGTTGCTGAAGACCTATTATACCACGGGTCTTCGGAAATAAGTTGTAATACCAACAACAGAGTTTATGATTACATGTTCACATAATCGGTCTGTACCCGTTGGATTGTCACTAAAAGCTATGTCGTATATGCCACATTCGGTTTACTTAAGAACTGAAAAGATATTTACGTTCATTGAGGTACGAACGTAGAAACCGGTTTGACCACTGTGTACAGTTGAAATTCTAAATTTCGATACCATTGATGTTTTGTGCAACCTTGTTTACTTGAATTGAAGGTAAATGCTTGTACATGATTAACACATTGTGAATGTACAAATATTGTTTTGCAGCATTACCAAATCGATTGTTACTTTATGTTTTTAGAAACTATTTAATTGATGGATGACTATTTGAGTGTTATCGTTTCTTCCCATTTATTCATCTTTGTATTGCTGAACATATTCCTTTTCATGAGAATAAAATACGTCTTGCAGCAACTTTGTTTTGTTCTGTTATACATGATGTGACAAACACCAACATGTCAAACAGGCGGACGTGTTAACAGAATCGCTATATAAGTGCAATAATCTTGGACGCGACGTTAAACCCAATTTCACCTCACCTCATCTTAGGCCAACATTTGTTGACAGGCAGACTTCTGGAAATCCCTAAATTGTCATGTGACCCGTGAAGATCCGGGGTAGAATAAGGTCTTCAGCAACCCATGCTTGCCGTAAAAGGCGACTATGCTTGTGGTAAAAGGCGACTAACGGGATCGGGTGGTCTGGGTCGTTGACTTAGTTGATGCATGTCATCGATCCCAGTTGCGTGGCTTTGTGCTCATGATATCAATCACTGGATTGTCTGGTCCAAACTCGATTATTTACATACCGCCGTCATATAGCTGGAATATTGCTGAGTGCGGCGTAAAACAACAAACCAACCAGCCAAACCAACATTGTCCTGTACAACGTTTTAATTAATATGCAATATTTGTATATTTCTATGTGCCTACGGACGTGCCAAAATTGCCAAAATTATGTAAATCATTTATCATATGTACGTGTTCACTGATAAGGTAGAATGAATATTGTCACTCCCGTGTGAGAAGAGAATTCATTTGTGACGTATTTAGGACACATGATACGAGGGGATATCAAAAGGTTTTGAGCCTCACACAGAAAAAGTAAAAGAATTGGATTGTTACTACTTCATTTTATAACATAGCCCCCCCTCCTCCCCCCCCCCCCCCCCTCCCCCCCCGACACACACACACACACACACACACTCGAAACACTTGTTCCACCTAGTTTGCCAGTCACTGATGCCCGATCGGTAGAAGTCAACATTCTGGTCCCCTAACCAACCCTCCACAGCAGCAGTTAGCTCATCGTCATCTTCAAATCTTCGGCTCCGGAGGTGTTTTTTCAGCCTGGGAAAGAGGTGGAAGTCACTGGAGACTTGGTCTGGAGAATAGGGTGGGTGAGGGAGGAGTTCGTAGCCACATTCTTGCACAGCTGTCATTGCAACATGGCTCGTGTGGACTGGTGCGTTGTCCTGGTGAAGCAGAATCTCACGACGGATTTTTCCACGGCGTTTCACCTTGATGGATTGGCGAACCTGCTTCAATAACCTGGCGTAATACTCCCAATTCATTGTGGTGCCATGGGGCAGGTAGTCGATGTGAATCACTCCTTTGCTGTCCCAGAAGATGGTCATCATAACCTTCTTGTTGGATCTGGTGGCTTTGAACTTCTTTGTCTTTGGAGAAGTGGCGTGTTTCAATTCCATCGACTCCTGTTTGCTCTCCGGATCATAATGATAAACCCAGGTTTCATCACTGGTTACAATCCTAAATGAAAATCATCTGGGTTGGCGTTGTACCGAGTTAACAAGGCTCCACTGATGGTGACCCTTGATAGCTTCATGTCATCTGTAAGCATTCTCGGGATCCATCTGGCACACACTTTGGACATGTGGAGTTTGCCATGAATTATATTATGTATGGATCCATATGATAGGCCTGTTGTTTCTTCTATCTCATGGAGAGTAATACGGCGGTTTTCCATCACTAGTTTGTGTACAGTGTCAATGTTTTCAAGGCTGGTACTGGTTGATGGCCGTCCGGACCGGGCATCATCTTCTAAGCTGAAATTCCTTCACCCACCGTTTGATAGTTGCGTTTGATAGACGATGGGGGACGACTCTCCATATATTGCAGTCAATCGCTCTTCCACCTGTTTGGCAGATTGACCCTCTAGGACAAGGAACTTTATCACCGCTCTGTACTCAGATTTGTCCATTTTGCCAATTCACTAAGTGTTGTGACAAAATAATTGCAGCCAGCAATATGTTTCTACATAGCATCAGTAGCTAAGACATTCATGTACATCAGGTGTAGCGCATTGTACCATTCGACCAGTAATACTGTGTGAGGCTAATGCTCAAAACACCAGAATATACTAAAGAAATAATAGTTTGTTGGTGGACAATCTGGTTGTTTTGAAAAAATCATGATGTGGAAAACAAATGGTATAGCGCTTCCATTCACTGTAAAGAAGTGCGTGTTTCGAAGCAATGACCGAAACTATATCCCAGAAAGAAATCTCAGCATCGTCCTCTAGTAAATCATTTGTTCTTCTCCACATAAGCATGACATCATGAGTCGTGTAATTAACAGCTAAAATTGGGTTACAGATAGAAGAAAGTATGATGCCGGGACAAGTACTGGTGTTTATCTTCATTGGAATGTTAGGATCCCCTTTGAGCTCTGCGAATATATTTTTTATAGGGCACCATTTGGCCCCCAAATGTGTAAAGAACTCTGTATCAGTTTGAAAGGATGCACCTATTACTTGTTTTCAACACTTAAACTCTCACGCCGAATTGACCTGCTAACACAGGAGGTTGAACGCCATCCCGACGAATTGACTTTTAACATCAGAACGATTCAGGTAGGGTCATCTGTATGGTGTCCTAAGGCCGCATACTATGGCAAAATCACGTTGTAATATACAATTTTACAGGTGAATTAGATATGAAATGTTCCGTCATAAATCCTCCTTAACAAAAGGTTAAACTTTGTTTATACCACACATGTAGTCTAATTAAAGGAGATGTACAGCATAAATAAAATGTATGGGAATAAATAATAAATGAAGCATATGAAAACAATTAAAAGTCAATTAAGTTAAAACCAACTCGTATTCCGGAAATTATCGAGAGGTGATGACCATTGTTGTCATCATGTAACCTGACGTCATAGTGGAGAGTTGACTGCAGACGATCACTGCTTCTGTATTGTGTCTGGGAGATCACTAGCATTCGCCAACGCATCGCCAGACAATATCCCCGATGAAAACTTACTCGTCCATGGCAGTATGAGCCCGTGGTTAATGAAAATAGTCAAACCTGAAAATGTGAATTTATGTATATCCAAACTCAGCCCAATGCATTGCCTTTGCATGTATCTGGTCAATTTGTATGGTCCTTTTGTAATTGTTGTACGGTGGTATTGAGATGATATTTAACAATAAATGCAAAATTTAGTGCATACTTTCCTCCTGGCTAAATCGGCCTTTTCGTTTTGAAATTTGAAGAAATGACACGTGGTACTTTTGTTTGAACAATTTGAAAAGGTCCTTTCATAAAAATGTCAACCTTAATGATGTCTGCCTATTTAAAGTATTAGAAACAGGACAGAGATTTTACTATTACAAAACTTTGTGCGTGTGCGTGTATGTAAGCGTGTGCGAGTGCGTGTGTGCGTGCGTGCGTGCGTGCGTGCGTGCGTGCGTGTGTGCTTGCGTGTGTGCTTGCGTGTGTGCTTGCGTGTGAGTTGTTTGTCGTCGCTTTCGGGATAGTCCAGCTTATGACGGCGATGACGTGTAAATAATAAGGTATGGACCAGACAATCCAAATATTGACATGAGCAACATAGGTTACTGGGTGTGATATTCGTTGTTTGCATGATTGATCACCCTGGAATTAAAGTAGATTCACTATTTAATTACAACAGGTGCATCATAGCTTTACGTCTAGGTACCAACGATGTATGCTCACATGCATGGGGATGCGGCGCACCTTTCCAAATCAGATTGATTAACCAGCTGTTTTCAATTTTACTTTTTCTTAAGCGTTGATCTCCGCATGTCCTAATATAGATATGGCCCAGCTTTAAGGTGTTGTCTGTTAAGGAGAAACTACTTTGTGTCCTTTGTTCTAAGTAAGTTTGTTATTGTTATCGAATACATGCCACAGAGACAATTGAAATAGTTCTTGTACCGACAAAAGGTAAGAGGGTATGGTGAAGGCCAGTCTAATGGTAATTGATAAAGGGGGTTGAACTACATGTATGTGTAAAACGAAAACATTTAGCCGACAGCAAATCACCACATGCATCGCTTGCGGGATAATAATAGGCTTCCTTGGAGCTCTGCGGTGTGCTTGGTGTGTAGCTAAAACCACTGTGACATCACCACAAGCGTTACAAAGCAGTTTATGCAATAATATCATTATGATATAATTTTTCTACCATTTCCGCGATCGCGAGGTATATAAGTTCGTAAAAAACTGGCAGCCGTCAGTTTTTTCCTTTCGCTTACCAAAGAAGGACATTACGATACAATATGCAGTTCTCTAACTTCGCCGCACTTCTTGGCCTTGGTGAGTATTATCATTCTGTTGTCATGCTATGTCAGTTTAAATGGTATTAGCTGTCCGAAATAAAACTCTGGAGAGTAACATGTCCCATGCAATCTTTAAAATGGAGTTGTTTGTGTGTGATATGACAGTATTGTAACTCCAAATCCTATATTCCAACTGCGTAAAAGTGTTAATTTCACAGGAAAGTGTGTTGCTTCAAGTTTCAAGCAACACCCTCCTCAACATCTACTATATAAAGTGTAATGCTTTATAAATGGGCGTGTCTTTGTTTATTTTCCAGCTCTAGCAGCCGTTTTGGGTTTGGCTAGTGCTCACGGTCATGGTGGCCACGGACATGGTGGTCATGGACATGGTGGTCACGGACATGGAGGTCATGGACATGGACATGGTGGTCACGGTCATGGAGGACATGGTCATGGTCATGGAGGTCATGGTCACGGAGGTCATGGCCACGGAGGACACGGTCACCACGGATGAAGCTGCCGAGACGTTGGGGATTGATATCCTAAGTACACAGTCACATGAGAATCTGGATGCTGGGAATCCACTCTGTAGTCGATAACCTATTGTATTGATTGTGATTCGTGTATCATCATTGCCTCAAAGAATTAAAACATCGATCTGACAATTATGCTACTGTTTGTATTATTCATTCTCTTCTATATGGATGCTGGAATGACTACAGAACTAAAGCAATTGTACAAATGAAATAATACTTAGTGCATGTACATAACTGCCCAAGTGACAGACGTAGGTTTAAGTCTGACAGCAAGAGAGTATGGTCTGAGATATGATAAGACGACACATCCTTGTTTCGTGCATGCTATAAAATCCACTCCCCGAAACACCATGGCTCATGTCCTCCAAAATGCCGTAGTGTTTAACTGCAGCTATAAAGCAACTTAGGATAGAGGTAGTAATCAGTCCAATTCTGCACAACGCCTGCTCTATGGCATGTCCCAACTACTTTCAACTGGTACGTGCGTCGGGTCTCCCAAATGTGCCACTGAGTCATATATATCTTGTATCAACCCACATACTTAGCAAGGATTCGTCGTCATTTGATGGTATTAACCTAATATGCACACCATTGTCGATATGCATTGAATTTATCATATGGACGCGGGAGGCGCTATCAAGATAGCAAATGTGTCAGTAGGCTTGTTTGTCTGTTGGTGTTTGTGAGAGAGAGAGAGAGAGAGAGAGAGAGAGAGAGAGAGAGAGAGAGAGAGAGAGAGAGAGAGAGAGAGAGAGAGAGAGAGAGAGAGAGAGAGAGTCCATGATAAACCAGTGTGCATATGAATCATTCCTCATACCAATTTGGTAAGAGGTAAATGTATTGGCGGCCAGAGCATTCACACTTTAGCCCAGTGATCCCCGTACACAATAAAAGAGAAGATAATGTGTAATCAGATTTAACACTTTGGAGTGTATTTTTATTCAGAGGTCTGGTCAAACAAAATACAAGATCATCATGTTTTACATGAGTTGTTGTTTCCCCGTTGTCCAGCAGCAGTGGAATAAAAAACAAGGGCTTTCTCGTCACACATCTTTCTGAAATGAAGAATAGGCCAAAGTTATCAGGCATGTAATTTTACTGAAATTTGCAGAGGACATTGCCTCCGAGATATATACTTTATGTTTACAGAAACGAGTATTCCCGAGGAAAGAGTACATCCTGTCAGGCGTTAATTGTTCTTTGGAAAACACAGTTAAGAACGTTTGCAACACAACCATTTTGAGATCTAACCGTCTACTTACCAGCTGCTATGTTTATCCATGGTGCCCCTTTCCTCCATGGCCGCCTCCATGTCCTTTGCCCCCGTGTCCGCCACCATGGCCTCCGTGTCCCTTGCCCCCATGGCCACCACCATGACCTTTGCCGCCATGACCCTTTCCACCTCCATGACCACCTCCATGACCATGACCACCACCATGACCCTTGGCCATGCTGGTTCCGAACACTGCAGCAAGAACTGTCAGAAAGAGAAAACACAATACATTATTTGCGACGCTGATAATGTGTACTGTTCAGGCTAGTTAAAAGCAATTATTAAGACGTAAACACAGTCACATCGCGTTAATAAAATGTTGACAGTTGAAGTAGATGGCATATCATATTTAGGTTTCCTACATAGATTGACAGTGACTGTCAAGTAACTTTTCTCACAAATGATCTGAACTTTCAGCCAGGCGATTATACAGCGTGACTAGTGTAGATTTACATTTAGGTACCAACGAGGTATGCTCACCTGCTACAAGGAGCACTGCGACTTTAAGAAAATGCATATTTGATGGTTCTGATGAATGCAAACCTCAGAAAACGTAAAGTTACCTTCTGCACGTTCTCTTTTATAGAGGTGTAACAGCATGTTCTGTGCATGCATGGGGATGCGGCGCACCTTTCCAAATCAGATTAATTAACCAGATGTTTAATTTCTACATCAACTGCACTTTTTTCAATTTGACTTTTACTCAAGCGTTTGAACTTTTGCATTAATCTCCCGCCACGATCTCCGCATGTCCTAATATAGATATGGCCCAGCTTTAAGGTGTTGTCTGTTAAGGAGAAACTACTTTGTGTCCTTTGTTCTAAGTAAGTTTGTTATTGTTATCGAATACATGCCACAGAGACAATTGAAATAGTTCTTGTACCGACAAAAGGTAAGAGGGTATGGTGAAGGCCAGTCTAATGGTAATTGATAAAGGGGGTTGAACTACATGTATGTGTAAAACGAAAACATTTAGCCGACAGCAAATCACCACATGCATCGCTTGCGGGATAATAATAGGCTTCCTTGGAGCTCTGCGGTGTGCTTGGTGTGTAGCTAAAACCACTGTGACATCACCACAAGCGTTACAAAGCAGTTTATGCAATAATATCATTATGATATAATTTTTCTACCATTTCCGCGATCGCGAGGTATATAAATTCGTAAAAAACTGGCAGCTGTCAGTTTTTTCCTTTCGCTTACCAAAGAAGGACATTACGATACAATATGCAGTTCTCTAACTTCGCCGCACTTCTTGGCCTTGGTGAGTATTACCATTCTGTTGTCATGCTATGTCAGTTTAAATGGTATTAGCTGTCCGAAATAAAACTCTGGAGAGCAACATGTCCCATGCAATCTTTAAAATGGAGTTGTTTGTGTGTGATATGACAGTATTGTAACTCCAAATCCTATATTCCAACTGCGTAAAAGTGTTAATTTCACAGGAAAGTGTGTTGCTTCAAGTTTCAAGCAACACCCTCCTCAACATCTACTATATAAAGTGTAATGCTTTATAAATGGGCGTGTCTTTGTTTATTTTCCAGCTCTAGCAGCCGTTTTGGGTTTGGCTAGTGCTCACGGTCATGGTGGCCACGGACATGGTGGTCATGGACATGGTGGT